>NW_006778108.1:355350-383541 GCF_000442215.2 Lipotes vexillifer | reverse complement strand
CGGCACAGCTTCCTGCTGCAGCTCCTATAACAGAAGGTGAACCCTGAGGCTTCTGGTCTCTGGTGACGCTTGTCCTCCTTTGCATCACGTCACAAGTCAGAAGTGAGCCCAAACGTAAGGTATGAGGATTCCATCCAGCTCTCCCTTCTCTAGGTGTGATTGACTGCCACGCATACGGGAAAGGCACCCCGGAGGCTTCTTCATGTCCCCTGTTTCCATCTCCTGCTCTTGATCTTACTCAGGCCCCATGGAAACAGGTGGGCTTGGCAAGTGCCGGGGCCGCTACTAAGGTGCCTTCTCATTTCCTCCCTGGCCTCCGTCCCTGCTGCTGCCATTCTTCTCCAGATCCTCCAGAAGAGCACCAGGGACAAAGCCAAGACTGCTCCCTGGCCCTGCTCCCAAATGACAAGAAGCCAAAAGCCGATTCAGGAAGTGTGCCTAGCTGAAAGCAGGGCTGGTGCTCTTGGAGCCCAGGCTGCGTCTGCGGGTGTGAGGTTATCGGATGACAAGGCACAGGCTTGTCTTTGTCGCTCCCATCTCCTGCCCCGGGCCGGCCTGGCTCTTGGCATCTGCTTCCCCATTCTCCACATGCTGTTGGCAACCCAGTGCTGGGGGGTTGCCAACAGGAGGCCACCATCTACTGCTCGGAGCTGCTTCCAACCTGCTGTTTGTGAAAGAAGTTCTTCGTGGGAGCACGACCTGATGCCTTCCACAAAGAATGACTTTCATCAGGGCTGTGGCGCGGGCTCTGCGTCATGGGCTGCTGGACCGAGTGAGGGCCAGGAGGGCGGGGAGGAGGTCTGGCTACAGCGGCAGATGGAATCTGGCCCGGGGCGGATGTCGAGTGCCTTCTTCAGTATATGCCTTTTCCCTTTTAATCTCCTCTTGAGCAGAGCTGATCACTTAGAGCTCTGATTATTTTAATCTTCCTTGCCGGCCGTGCCTGACTGCCTGCCACCGCCCATCGACCCTTTAGGCTAATGATATACTCAGGTGGCAGCTCTGCTGAAGCCATTTCAGGCAGCCCATCTTCGTAACGGGCCAAACAGTGATGCAGGCTTGCCTGGCCAGGGACTGTCACCATCCCTTGCTGAGTGACCTTTGGCAAAGCAACACTCCGGAGATGATTTCTCCTTTGCCAAGCAAGTCAGCAACATGGGTGGGTGAGGGAAACAAGATACCAAATGATAGCTATATAGCATTTATAGCATGCATTTCAGCATCACCATAATTTTAAGAATATCATTTCGGAATCAGGAAAATCCGGGTCCTCTACCTGGGCATCGATCTTTTCATCGCTGAGTCTCTGAGCCCTCATCTGTTAAATGCGTATCATAATAAATTCTTCAAGAGTTGTAAGTGATGCGTGTAGAGCTCAGAGCATAATGCTGGGTCCTAATGGCAGTTGGATAAACAAGTTTTTTTTTTTAATCATTAGTTACGTCCAGATTTTCCTGTGACTGAGGGAAACAGGTGTTTGGAGAAAGGAGTCGAATTAGTTGTCTTGGATTTGTGCTATCGTTATGGGCCTCTTCCTGTCCCATACGGATGGTAGAATGAGGAAAATAATGCAAACTGGATGTCTTTGGAATATTTGAATAAAACTCTTTTTTACCTGTAAACTCTTATGAAGTGAAGGGGGTGGATAATCCCTGGCTCACACGACAAAGACTTCCATGTTCTGATGGGTCTTGGGCCAGATAAACATTAGTTCTTTTGGATCTTGTGAGCTTGGTAGGTATGGATTGTCCAAGGGGAAGAGTCTAGGCTCCGGCCTGTGAGTAAAGCAAACCATCCCTGGCAGATTTCTCTACCTCACTCTCCACTCCCTCTTAATCGAGTATCTCATTTTGTTCAGCTCAGCATAACACAAAGACATGAGTTAGGGGCTTGAAAGACAAAGACAATTGGGACAAAGTTTCTGCCCCTAAGATCAAGGGTCAAGGGCAGGCAGAGAAGCAAAAGTAGAAATTATAGTGGCAAGTATTATGCGGACGTAAATACCGATTCTGTAGGAAAACATACAAGGGGTTAGCAACTTAGCAATTGAGGGTATGTGGGGAGAGATGGTCAGGGAAGGCATTGCACAAGAGGAAACACTTCTGAGGTGATTTCTCTTTCCAGGTAATCTCTAGATGTGATGAAGACAGTCTTTAGTGTAATCAGGAGTATCAGTGAGTTTTTTGCTGCATAAAAAACAACCCAAATATTAGTGGTTCTGAACAACAATTTATTTAGTTCACCATTCGGGGGTCAGGTGGGTGATTCTTCTATCTGGGCCCGCTTGGCTGATTTCTGCTGGGCTTTGCTCCTCTGTGGTCATCTGGCAAATTGGCTGGTTGGATGATCTAGGACGGCCTCACTCGCAGCTGGAGTACACTGGTTCACCTCCACACGGCCTCTCGTTCTCAAGCCACCATCTTGGGCTCATTTACGCTGTTGTCTCAGCAAGAAAGCAAGCCCCAATGCTCAGGGGCTATTCAAGTCTCTGCCTCATGGTTTCTAACGTCCCATTAGCTAAAGCAAGTCACAAGCCCAGCCCAGATTCGAGGTGCAAAGTAGCCTCCACTAGTATACCATATTGCTTATATTTAGGATACAGAGAACAAGAGCGGGTAAATAATACAATCTATTTCCCTACTAGGAGTCAAGTTCCCAATATTCCACCCTTGAATACACATTCTGCTGTGTTAAGCATTGCCCATCCCAGTTGTCCCTGTTGAAATGAGTATACCCTTGGAAGGCTGTGACACTTTCAAGAGTAATTAGTCACTTTGAGCTGTCACTTAATAGCAATGAAGGCCATGACAGCAACCTCATCGGAGAATTGGTGGTAATGGATGAAACGTGGGAGAAGGGGGCAGGAATGCAAAAAGGGAAGATCCAAGCTTGGTTTTAGCTACCTGCCCGTTCTGCCTAAAGCTGGCCCTGCCTCTGTGCGTTCAAGGGTGAGACCCATTACAAAGTCACTTGCAGAACTTATCTCACTGAGCTTAGAAGCCAGATGTCCCTGAAAGGATGTTAACAGCATGCCAGGGCACCTCACTGACAGCCTGATAAATGGTCTCCTTCCTTGTGCCTCCACCAGCCCAGCTACTATCTGAGCAGTGGTGCCTGCAGCTGGCTGTGGACCCTGCCTCAGTTACTGCTCTCGAGCCCAGCTTCCAGGGGGTCATCTGGGGGGAAGCCAAGGGCTTAGAGTGGTAGTTCTCAAACTGGAGCGAACCCCAGATTTCCCTGGAGAGTGCGTTAAAGCAGATCTCTGGGCCCCCCCACCCCCAGGGTTTCTGATTCTGTAGGTCTGGGATAGGGTCTAAGCATGTGTTGTGCTAACAAGTTGCCAGGTGGTGCTGATGGCGACGCTGATACTGCTGATTCAGGACCACATTTTGAGACCTCCTAACCTAGAGCTTGGATACCTTGTCCTTTAACATAGGGTTTCCCTTATTATAGAGGTTCTCAAGCTTAGCTGCTCCTGGCGACAACTTCAAAAACATGAATATTCAGGCTTCGCCTGCAGAGAGGCTGATTTAATTGGTCTGGGTGATCCTGGTATTTATAGTTAAAAGACTCTCAGGTGATTCTGATACACAAGCAGGGCTGAGAACCACTGTCTTATTGTAGCGGTTCTCAGAGAGTGGTCCTCGGACCCACAGCAGTAGCAGCATCACCTAGGAATTGTTAGAAATTCACATTCCCAGGCTCTACCCCAGACCTACTGAATCAGAAACCCGGGGGATGAGACCCCACAGCCTGTGTTTTAACAAGCCCTGCAGGGGAATCTGATACACACTGAAGTTTGATTCACCAGATTTTTCAAATGAAATGGGGCCTGTGAGACACCTCCTTGGAGGAGCTACTTTAATACCAACTTCAGAATATGAGCCCCATCTTCAGAAGTTGAGCTCTGGAGAGGTGACATTGCAGTTTGCAAAGTATGGGGTTTTGGTTGTTCCATCAGAAATCTTTGAAATAAAATCTTAGAAGCATGGGGCATAGACAGACCTAAAGAGAATTCTTAGGCTAGAGTGGGGGAAGGGCTTTGTACATCCACCTGGCTCTGGCCTCCAAGGCAGCCCCTTGAGATCCCTCCCCTCAACCCCCTCTACCCCTCAACATGGAGTGGGAACCAGGAACTTCTGCCCTAGCTCCAGCACTAAGTTAATCGTGTGACCTCTCTGAGTCTTTTCTTCCTTATTCTAAATGTACGACAGGATTTGCATCAACTAAATCATCTACCTTGCTGTTCTAAGCTGGTCAGTGAGATTTCACAGGTATGGTTTGCTAGTGTTTTATGATCATTCAGGAGGAAGAATGTTAATGAAAGACTTGCTCTTGTCTCATGTACATGCAGCTGGCAGGGCTACCTTCCTCAGCTTGGGAAAAAGGCAAGTTAAAAATCACATCCTTTTGATTGTATAAATTAATTGTTTGAAGCCCTGACATGCCCAAAGTAGCAAGGAATCTATAGGAATATAGGAATTCCTCACTGGGCCTCTGCCACCCCCAGTTTCCCTAGGAGTTGTAAATCTCCTAGGGTTTATTCCTGGGGAACTTAAAGCATCAGACCTGCTTCCAGGTGCTGATGCTCAGAGCATCTCTGACGTGATCAGTGGGGACCGTGGCTCATCCTGCCTCTTCTAATACACGGGTGGATCTGGGCAGCCCAGGGGACACTCTTTACTTGGTGATGTTTTTGCCAGTCTTGACAGTTTCTAGAATTGTCCTCTTCTTGGGCCCCAAAGACACTGTACTTTCATACACACACACACACACACACACACACACACACCCCCCCTCTCTCTCTCTCTCTCTCTCTCTCTCTCTCTCTCTCTCTCTCTCTCTCTCAAACTACTGGGTTGCAGAGTCTAGAGGGGCTTTCAGCCTGGGTCTTGCTTGAGCCAGAGTCAGGCTTCCCCATGAGCTTGGAGAACAGGTACACTTATTCAGGTGCCTTCCAGGAGTTAGCAGGACACTTAAATGAGAGAAGCAAGGCCAGAAACTACAGCAGATGCTATACCTAGTTCCACTTTACTAGATACTCGTTGCCAAAGTCTCGTCTATTCTCTTGGATTATATAAGAACGAGGCTCAGAATCCAAAAACTTCCATGGGGTCTAAGCAACAGAAAGATTCTCTTTCCAGTGGATGTTGTCACTATTGGATGGTGGCTTCTTGGGGCATCTCCTCGGAGCCAGATCAATGTGATGGGGAAAGTGTTTGTACTAATGTTTTAAGCCAGTGGTTCACAAAGGATGGTAATCAGGTCAGAGCATCAATATTGCCGAGGAACTAGTTAGAATTGAGGCCTCACCTGCACCTTTGAATCAGAAGCCCTGGGGGTGCAGCCCTGCAGTCTGTGCTTTATCAAGCCTGCTATAGATGAGTCTGAGGCGTGCTGAATTCGAGAACCATTGCTATTGCTTTACACCAGGGGATTTTAACCTTCGCTTCACATTAGAACCACCTGGAGAGATTTAAAAACTCCCCATGCCCAAGACATACCCCAGACCAATTAAATCAAAATCTCTGGAAGTGAGAGCCAGGCATCAGTATTTTTTAAACCTCTCTATACGATTCCGGTGTGAACAAAGGGAGAATGATTACTTCAAAACCACTGCAAATAACCAAGTGAAATCAACTGTACAAGTAGTCTCTCCCATTGCAACCATTACTGATAGCTGAAAATAAAGACCATGACAAATAAAATGGATCTAAAAACTGTTTAAAGACAGACTGGGTCTCACTGGTAACTTGTAGCAGGGAACCGAACGTTGACTCACAAGTTCTATCACTGTAGACGATCCCACTGATAACTTGGGCTGTTTTCCCCTTCACTTTCCTGCAATTTCTTGGTGTGGAAGAATCACACTTACTGGTGCAAGACAGAGAAAAAGGGCAGGATCTCATGAGGACCAAATGCCACAATAGATGTGATGTGAGTCTGCTTTAATATAGAGGCTTAGTCCAAGACGGGGATTTTGTTTTTTTTTAGGAACCAAATTCAGGAAAGGCAGTTCTTACTCATAAATGGCTTTGCCTATGAAAGTGCCTCGGTCCGTTTAGCGCCACTGAATTTAATCAAAAGGCTTATAAAGCAACCCTGCCCCTTCAGCTTTTATTACGTCGCTCAGTGAGATCATCCGGCCAGTTTCTTCCAGCTGCCTGCCTTCTCTCGCAGGGGCTCAGAGGATGAAGCAATGAGTCTGACCCTCTGATACCGTCAGGCTCAACTTCAGCAACGTTCTGTCTCTATAGCGACTTCGACCTTAAGGAATGTGCGAGGTGATTTAACTTTGAGTTAGAAAATCAAGCCCTCTGATTTGGATGGCTGCCCCGATGGGCAATTCACCTGTGTGTGATTGATTTCAAGAATCTGTTCTGTTGCCTCTTGGTATTATGAGCCTGGAAGCAGGAGAGAGGGAGGGAGGGAGGGAAAGAGGAAAAGAGGAAAAGAGGAGTCTTGGAAGGAGGTGTCTGCACGCAGGAGAAGCAGGTGGCTTCTATTTTTACTTTGCGAGCTGCCTTTAATGAGAGTAACACTCTCTCTTAATCGCCTTAGCGGTGCGCACCCTGAGGTTGGCTGTCCACAGTGCTGTTTGTATCAATATATTCTCTGGGTCCATATCTCATTACACCTTTGAATCTCCCTGGAAGATCTATTCTCACAAAAGCAGCAGTGGCCTAATAGATTTTACTAAATAATTAATACCAGAATTGGGCTGCGAGTGGGGTTCTGTTCCACACTCTAAGGCAAAGGACTTAAAATCTTCATGGACATTTGTATTCTCCAAGACTTCTCTTTAGCTGGAGCATAGTAGGGCTGTGGTTTTTGATGTGTTTTCCTCCCTAAGATTTTTCCCTTGGGAATATCAAAATGCTCTCATCTTGAATTGGTGTTTCTAGGAGTGATGGGTGTGGAGGGAAGGTGAAAAGTGATGGAGGAAGTGTCAGAAAAGTATGGGGGGCTCTGTGGAGGGCGAGATAGAGTGTCTCCTCCCACCCACCCCCCCTCTGCTCCCCGTGTTTTCTCCTTCAGCCCCTTTGTCACTGATACTCTTGACTTTGGCTACCAACCAGAAGGCTCTTGGCAACGGACACTGACTTTGTCTCAACTGAATTTGGTGGGTGCCATTCTCTCTTTCTGCGAGACCCTGGTCTGACCTTTGCTTTGGCTCAGTCTTCAGCTGGCAAATGGCATTTACTGACTGAAGCTTTGCCCAGCATATAGCCTAAATCCCTCAAGAATCCCAGCTGAAGTTCTTCCTTCTTTGTTTTGTCCTTGGCAGTGAGGTCGGAGTGTTTACAAAAACTCATCTTTCCAGACTGACAAATGGAAGCTCTTATTTGCATTTAAAGAAGCTGGTTCTTGGCACTCTTCTTTGAGATAAAGACTAGCTGGAGATCTTGGGATCACATAGAAGAGACCGCTTCTCAGTTCTCGTGACATTTGCCACCTTATCAAGGGTACCAGGTGAATATCTCCAAGTTGTGTTGGCTGAAACTATATATCATCAGGGAAGAGAGCCCCAACATAGACTGTGTGGGATGTGGCGCCTTTAAATGCTGCCTCTTGACCTTGCATTTTGGGCAGAAGGTATAAAGGAGTGAAGGCAAGAATACAGCTCAGCCTGGATTCCTGCCAAAAAGAATTAGCTTAAAAAAATAAGGCTGAAGAACAGGAGCAGATCATAAGCACAGTTTTTGAAATGCATAAACTCCATAGAAGCCGGAAACACAATCCACTTCTCCTTCAGTTGGGATAAATAGGAAAGTTGTTGCCACACAAGAATACGGCCCAATTCTTTTTTTTAATAAATATCCAGCGCTTTTTTTTTTTTTAGATGTTGGGGGTAGGAGTTTTATTTATTTATTTATTTATTTTTGCTGTGTTGGGTCTTCGTTTCAGCGCGAGGGCTTTCTCTAGTTGTGGCAAGCGGGGGCCACGCTTCGTCGCGGTGCGCGGGCCTCTCGCTATGGTGGCCTCTCTTATTGCGGAGCACAAGCTCCAGACGCGCAGGCTCAGTAGTTGTGGCTCACGGGCCTAGTTGCTCTGCGGCATGTGGGATCCTCCCAGACCAGGGCTCGAACCCGTGTCCCCTGCATTAGCAGGCAGATTCTCAACCATTGTGCCACCATGGAAGCCCGGCGGCCCAATTCTTTTAAGACTTCAGAGCTAGTAGGAAAGAAAACACAAACTAGCAAACCTGGTCTTGGTTTTGAGAGAAGATAAGTGTGAAGACCATTCCCCCCAAGCTGGGACTGTTTACACGTGCTGTTCATCTTTCTTTTATAAACATGTGCCTTGCATCCCATTCACAATGATCTGATTCCTTCCTTATTTCCTGTGTTCATTCTGCTTCTCTCTATGCCGAATTGCTTTTCCTGCAGGTTAGCATATGGCTTGATATTTTTAAAAATTGGCTTTAAATCTTGTAATTAAAGCTTTCTTTTCATCTAAGTACGTATAAAAAGGGGTTTGGCTTAAAATGTATTTCCAGCCAGCTTGTGTGAAGCGTCTGCTCACTAAGTGAGGTTGTATAACTTCCAAGGCAGGGGGTCAAGGGCAAACCTGGCTTTTCCAGTCCCCATCCCCCCCGCAATTTTCTCCATGTTCACTCATTTGGAGACACTCCTGACTATGGCAGCACGTGGAAACTTAGAAAACAGATCTAGGTATCATGGGGAGATGTGCATCTTCTGGGGTATTGCAGGTTGGTGTGTTTTCCCAGGACACCTTGTAAGTAATGGCCACAGAGTTTGTAAGGGATGGAGTTGGACTTGAACCCATGATTGCATGGCTCCTGCATGTAACTAACTACTCGGTGAACTAGCTAATTATCATAAAAAGCAGCATTAGCTATAGGCTCAACTGTGGTAGAAGGGAGTTGGTATAGAAGGGCAGTCTTTTATGAGCAGGGCCTCAAAGAATCAGCACGATTTTGATAAAAAGAGAAAGGGAGGTGGAGAAAGACGGGCAGGGATTGGACACGAGGGCACTGAAGAGGAACTACCCCCGCTTCACCCCTTGCCAGCCGTGCGACCTTTGGGACATGCCCAAAGTTTAGTCTCCTCATCTGTAAACGCTGCTAATAACAATAATTTCAAATGGTTTATGAGAATTCGATGAAATGATGCATGAAAAGCGTTTAGATCGATGCTCTTTAAGGGCTCAGTGAATCTGAGCTATTATTATTTCAGCCACAGGCAAGAAAGGGCATGTCACGTTGTGATGCTTTTTTCCCGTTACATTAACTTTAGCCCAAATGTATGGAACACCTTGGTGCACCGCAGAACACACGGAGCTGCTTGCCCTGAGTGCCGCGGGAGATGCTGTAATCAGGAGTCTTGAGTGGACTCTGGAGGAGGGAGCTGTTGTCTTTACATTCTGACCCCTGCGGTGGCCAGCACAGGTGCGTGGGCCTCTCACTATCGGCGGCCTCTCCTGTTGGCGGAGCACAAGCTCCAGACGCGCAGGCTCAGTAGTTGTGGCTCACCGGCCTAGCACAGTGCTGGCGTTAAGTAAACAGAAGTTTAAAAATATTTACTGCATTGTATTTTGAATTCCAAATCCCACCTATCTGCCCTGGGATCAGACTCCAGAAGGCAAGAGTAATTTCCAGAATCTCTTGATCCACCATTTACGGTCCTCCTCCTGTCCTGCTTCTTGGAGGGCCCTGCTGCAGTCCCCATGAAATGTCCAATGCTTTTCTATATCTCCATCCCCTAGTGAATCCACTAAATTGTCCTACTCACAAATTTGTCCTTTTCTCGAAGCTAGTCTCTGTTGGGGCCCAGGGCACGCCACCCCAAAATGTGCCTCAGTGGCATATTGATTATTCTGAGTTAAAGTTACTTAAATGGCTGATGCAAGACGGACACTCTGACCCTCCTCTTTGTCAAAGGTGCCCTCAGACGTCTGGAGACAGGGAATTCGGGCAGAGAATTCTTCTTCAATTGACTACCCCAAGCCCGAGCTCTGTTTAGATAATTCACTGATTAGGCACTCAAAGCCCACGTTTCTTTGTCCTGTCAATCCTTCACAAATTTACTGTTTCTTTGTCTAGAAAGTATAAAAGCTGACTGCTTTGGCCACCTCTAGGTCCCATTTCTCTGAGACCTCCGTGTACACGAATCAAATTGGTTTCTTTTTCTCCTGTTCATCATCTTGTGTCAATTTTGTTGTTAAACCAGCCACAAGAAGTCAGGGGGGTAGAGGGGAAATTTTCCCCCTCCTCGGTATCACATCTTATGTCCAAATGACCCTCTTGCCTCCCTCCTCACCTCCACCCCCACCCCCACCCCCGCCCCATCTCTCAAAACTGAGATGAAAATGGACAGGAGAAGTGCTCGAAAGGGTTGGGGCTGGTGTCTCAGGGCTGGTGGCTGGAGTGGGGAATCACGCAAAAGGAACGATGGATGGAGAAGACCGAGAAAACAGCTGGAATATCCAGCTGGTGGCTGGAGCCAGATGTTAAGTCAGGCTGTTAAACTGGAATGCAGGTGCTGAAAAATGGAAGCAGATGTATGTGTACTAAACGGGGGCAAAAGAATATTAGGGTAGAATCTGGAGGCCCTTAAGTCTATCTGCGCTTCCCCAAATTTATTCAGTTGTGGTCATAGTGGGTCTACAGCTGGGGAAAGGACTGAGCAGTGGACAGCCAGCGTCTCTGTTCTCATGGATGACATCCTAGTGGAGCAAACAGGACACGATACACAGGGAAACAAGGAGTTCAGGATAACCCTCACAGCGTGGTGAGAGTTAGGAAAGAAAGGGAGAAGTGCATCACAGTGACTTCAGGGAGGATGAGTGTTCGATGTGGTCAGAGGAGCTGCAAACTGAAACATGGGAAGAAAGCAGCCACATTAAAATGGGGAAGAGCAGCTGGCAGAGGGGATTCCAAGCGCAAAGATCCTGAAAAGGGGATAGAACTGCCATTTTTCAAGGAAGGCAAGGAAGGTAGGGTCAATATGTTTGTCATTTGTAGTCTGCCCTGCTCTGAGCCTATTTCTTAATTTTGGGGGAACCTCCCATCAACAAGAGGCAGAGCCCATTTTTCACTAAGAAAGAAAAAAAAATGTGGGTGATATTGGCTCTCTCATCATCTTAGCAGCCAGAGCTGAGCGTAGGGCTTAGGGCCATCCAGCCAACTGGGTGCTCCTGATGGGACTTTGAGCCTTGAGTAGGTCATTCAAAGATGAAGGATCAGGTTCTGGGAAGGTCCCACATGCCACGGAGCGGCTGGGCCCGTGAGCCATGGCCGCTGAGCCTGCGCGTCTGGAGCCTGTGCTCCGCAACGGGAGAGGCCACCACAGTGAGAGGCCCGCGTACCGCAAAAAAAATAAAAGCTGAATGAGCAGGAAGATTAGGACCTCCCTCACCTGTAGCTGGTGAACACAACCTGTAGCTGGTGATGGAGCTGGTGGTTGCACTACTCCTTTGAAAACTTCTGCTTTTAACAAATAGGAGTAGGAATGCCATATGCCTCTGGCTGGGCCGGAAGGGGACAACAAGGTTTTTCCTTCAAGTCAGACCTGGCAGGGATAGCTGCATCCCCTTATATACAAGACCTGCTCTCACTAAGCCATCCTTTGGCTTAGGACTGGACCAAAACGGTGACCTTCAGCACTGAGACCACCTGGTCAAAAGCCCCCATCATAACTGCCTTTCTCCTCCACATGCCCGAGGCATGCTGTGGTTTCATGCTGGTGTGCTGAGTTTCTTTGGTTGCGTATTGTGGCAAGTCTGGGGGGAGCGAACCCTAAGTATTTTTGCTGTAACGATGAGTGTCTTGTCACAATCACAATTCTGCTTTCTTTCTGTCTATTGCTTTTTAAATTCAGTATCTTATAACTGACTCAGGAGGGCCAGTATTTAGTGCTAATGTTGAAGTTTGGTTCCCATGTTTATGGACTGGTGGTCCTTCTGTTAAAAGATATGATAATCTCTCCAGCAATTCACTCATTTGGTGCCTATGGTTTCACTCATTGGGATTTTAAGATGTAAATATTTAGATATGTGTAAATAAATCACTTGTCAAATATTGTAATTAAATAAATAGAAATAGAAAAGAATATGCTCCTTCCAAAGAAGATATATAGATGATAAAGAAGTATATGAAAAGATGCTGGGCTTCCCTGGTGGCGCAGTGATTGAGAGTCCGCCTGCCGTTGCAGGGGACACGGGTTCGTGCCCCGGTCCAGGAAGATCCCATGTGCCACAGAGCAGCTAGGCCCGTGAGCCATGGACGCTGAGCCTGCGCGTCCGGAGCCTGTTGCTCTGCAACGGGAGAGGCCACAACAGTGAGAGGCCCGCGTACCACACACACACACACAAAAAGATGCTCCACATCGTATATCATTAAGGAATTGCAAATTAAGGTAACAGTGAGATATCACTACACGCTTGTTAGAATGGCCACATCCAGAACAGTGATAACACTAAATGCTGGTGAGGATTTGGGATTACAGGAGCTCTCATTCATTGCTGGTGGGAATGCAAAATGACACAGCCACTTTGGAAGACAGTTTGGAAATTTCTCACAAAACTAAACACATTCTTACCACACAATACAGCAGTTGTGCTCCTTGGTATTTACCCAAAGGGCTTGTAAATGTATGTCCACACAAAAACCTCCACACAGATGTTTATAGCAGCTTTATTCATAATTGCCAAAACTTGGAAGCAACCAAAGGTGTCCTTCAGTTGGTGAATGTATAAGTAAACTGTGGTCCATCCACAGTTTATTATTCAGCACTAAAAAGAAATGAGCTTTCAAGCCATAAAAAGACACAGAGGAACCTTAAATGCATATTACTAAGAGAAAGAAACCAATCTGCAAAGGCTACATGCTGTATGATTCCAACTATATGACATTCTTGAAAAGGCAAAACTGTGGTGACAGTAAAAAATCAGTGTGGTTGCCAGGAGTTGACGGGGTAGAGGTGGGAGGGATAAATAGACAGAGGACAAAGGATTCTTAGGTCAGAGAAACTATGCTGTATGATTTTATAATGGTAGATATGTGTCATTATACATTTGTCCGTAGCCCATAGAATGTACAACATCAACAGTGAGCCCTGATGTAAACTATAGACTCTGGGTGGTGATGATGTGTAATGTAGATTATAACAAACATACCACTCTGGTGTGAGATGTTGATAGGCAAGGAAAAAAAAAAAAAAAAAACCTATAAAAGCTCCAAAAATTTAACCTTTCTAAAACAATAAAAGCTCTATGTAACATGAAAAATGCTGTGAAAATAATATAAATAAATAATTCAAATAATAAACATAAATACATGGAAATAGAAATAATAGTAAAGAAATTTTTTAATGCTGTTATGATTCTATTTTAGTTTTTTATAGATTGTGGTGCATCACCCAAAATGTCTGATACCCAGTTGTCATGAGAACGGATCAGGAGTCCCAGAATGAGCGTCAGGGACACGGAGGTTTAGAGGGGTCCTTTAGCAGAGCACCCACAGGGATGTCACTTGGTTTTACCTTGGTAAACAAGCAGAGGCATTGTTTAATTTTAACAGTTGGGATACAAATAAACATCTCTCCCCATGTAGACTTTTTACTGTTGCTTCTGAATTTGGAAGGCCATCACTTCTCTTGTAATAAAATGGCAGCTCAGCAAGAGATAGACAATATCATTTTAAATGGCAACCATATTTAGTGTATTTAATGAAAACTGCCCTGCACACTTGACCTTCACCTAGCAATTCTTATCAACGCCAGAAAGCTGGCTCATTAATTAAAGCTGTCCTTGGACTGAGCTGCATCCAAAGTGATGATTGGCTAGAGAAAAACAAAAGTCCTGGTGAGGTAGAAGAATGTTTGGAAGGGCTTCTAGGGGAAACAGCATTGGTGCATCTAGTCCGTTGAAGATTCTGGGGCCCCACTCTGGCACCCAAGGACTCAGGTCCTCAAGTTCACGTAAAACCTTTAAGGATAACACCCTGTTGTCTGACGGTCTCCTGTAAACACAGGAAGATTTCATATCTGTCAAGCAAAGCAGATGCGAAAGCCTCATGATAAAGCAAAGTTATGATAATATTTCAAATTCATAGAGCATTTTGTTGTTTAGAAATGATGAAGAACCTGGGCTTGAAGATCAAAGTCATACAACTAGCAGGTTGTGAAATCACAATTTGAACCCAGGCCCGTATGACTTGAAAATGCGTATTAAGCACTTAGCACAATGCTGACATTTATTAAATACTCAAAAAATAGTATCTATTGGTAGGTAGGTATAGCAGAAGATCATTATTGAAATTCTGAAAAGTTTCTAGCCAGCAGGGGATGGCAAATGGAAATGAATCAACAGGACACTCTGTTCCCTCTGTTACTAATTTAAAATGTGGAAAATGTAAATCATAGTCTACTAATCAGCACTTGGTTTTTTTTTTTTTTTTTTGCATGAATGAGTTTATAAGAGCTTTCATAGGCGTCTTCTCATCTTTTACCTCCAATGAAACACTCTTCTTTGTAAGGTTCTAAGTGGATCAGTGTGAGTTCTCCTAAAAAGAGTTTTAAAAACTTAATGCTCAAAATTGCGCAAGGTTTAATGTTTAGGTGAAGGAAATAAGCGCCCAACTGCATTTGGGAACACTGTTCTGAGAGATTTAGCTGAAGCACATCTCAAAACTGATTTTTTTTCCCCTCAAATATCATAAGCAGGTTATTTCCGCCTTTCGGGTTGCTATAATTGCATTTTTCTATGGAAATGTCAAATCAGGCTATGAATACAGTATAATTACTGTGCAGGAAGGAAGCTAAACAGGTGACTGTGGGTTTTAGAGACAGAACTTGGAAGAACTCGAAGGTGGCTTTCCCTAGAGAGGCAGGTGGGCCAGGCAGGGAGCTGGCCCGGACCCAGGACAGGCTGGGCAGGGAGAGTGGCAGATAAGGAACGAGGAGGAGGTCAAGGACAGCAGACAGGGCAGCCCTGGTGTGTGTGTCGGTGGGGAGGCTGCAAGGCTGAGACACCCTGGTGAAGAGTGCAGTATTTCAGGCTGAATAAAAATCAAGAATTTGGGTATAAAAATGGAAAGAGACAGGATTTCTGAGTTGGGGCTGAAGTTTGCACGTACAAGTCCAAATCAATTCTTGCTACTGAAAATTGCAACAAACACTGCACTGGTTGGGCTTTTCTCAAATGGTGGCTTTTAGCTGTGAAACCAAAAGTCGCTAACATCCAAACCATGGTGACTGCCTTATACGATTGATTTTCTCTATATGGCTTTTAACTAGTTTTAGTCAATAAGCTCTCCATGGAAGAAACAGGCTTGTCTGTCTTTCATAAAACAAACAAACAAAAAAACCCCAACCACCCCACAACAAGCATTATTGAAATATAATTTAAATACCACACAGTTCACTTATTGAAAGACAACTTAGTGATTTTTTAGCGTATTCACAAAATTGTGCCGACATCAGCACTATCTAATTCCAGAACATATTCATCACTCCAGAAAGAAAAACCGTACCAATTACAAGTTATTCCTATCTCCCTCCAACAACCCCTCACCCACACCCCAAGCAACTATGAATCTACTTTCTGTTTCTATAAATTTACCTATTCTGGACACTTCATATAAGTGGAATCATGTGATATGTGGCCTTTTGAGTCTGCCTTTTGCAT
Source organism: Lipotes vexillifer (assembly GCF_000442215.2). Lineage (NCBI taxonomy): Eukaryota > Metazoa > Chordata > Mammalia > Artiodactyla > Lipotidae > Lipotes > Lipotes vexillifer. The sequence continues at coordinate 367,890 of NW_006778108.1, read as the reverse complement.
TTTCTTAGTGTTTAGTGACTTGAGCATCTTTTCATGTACTTATAGCCCTGTTGTATATTTTCTTGGGAGATGTCTATTCACATTTTCTGTGCATATTTTATTTGAGTAATTTGTCTTTTATCATTGAGTTACGAGTCTGTTTATGTATTCTGGATACAATTTGTTATCAGATATACGGTTTGAAAATAGTTTCCCCCATTTTGTGGGTTGTCCTTTCATTTTTTTTCATGGTGTCCTCTGAAGTGCAAATGTTTTAATTTTTATAAAATCCAGTTTATCTACTTGTTCTTTTGCTGTTTGTGCTTTGAGGTTCATATCGGAGAAAATATTGCCTAACCCAAGGTCATGAAATTTACACCTATATTTTCTTCTAAGACTTTTATAGTTTTAATTCTTAACAGTGGCCTCTGATACATTTTGAGTTGATTTTTCAATGTGGTATGAGGTAGGGGTTCAGTTTTTTGTTTGTCTGTTTTTGTTCTTTTTGTTCTTTGCATATGGATATATAGTTCTCAGTACTATTTGTTGAAAAGACTATTCTTTCTCCTTTTCTCCATTGAATGGTCTTGGCACCCTTGTTGAAAACCAGTTGACTATAGATTTATGGGTTTATTTCTAAACTCTCAATTCTATTCCATTCACCTGTAAGCCTGTCCTTACGCCAGTACTACACTGTTCTGACTATTGTAGCTTTGTAGTAACTTTTGAAATAAAAAAGTGTGAGTACTCCAAGTTTGTTCTTCTTTTGCAAGATTGTTTTGGCTATCCTCTCATTTCAATAGGAATTTTAGAAACAGCTTATCAATTTCTTCAAAGAAGCCAACTGAGATTTTAATGGGGGTTGAGTTGAATTTGTAGATCAATTTGGGGTATATTGCCAGCTTTACATATTATCTTTCAATGCATTGACATGGGATGTCCTTCTGCTTATCTGGGTCTTTCATTTTTTTAAGAATGTTTTGTAGTTTTCAGAGTATAAGTCTCGTACTTCTTTTGTTAAACTTATTCCTAGGTATTTTATTATTTTTGATGTTATTGTAAATAGCATTGTTTTCTTAATATCATTTCAGTTTGTTTACTGTTACTATATAGAAACACAATTGATTTTTTTATATGGTTCTTACATCCTGTAACTTTGCTAAACTTATTTATTAGTTCTAATAGTTTTATAGATTTCTTAAGATTTGCTATATATAAGATCATGTCATCTGCACATAGAGAAAGTTTTACTTTTTCCTTTTCAATCTGGATGCCTTTTATATAATTTTCTTGCCCAATTTCCCTGGCTAGAAATTCTAATACAATGTTGAAAAGAAGGGGCGAAAGTGGAGATCCTTGTCTTGTTCTTAGGGAGAAAGTATTTAGTCTTTTTACTGTAATGTCATTTTCTAACATAACACCATTAAGTATGATTATAGCTGTGGGTTTTTTGTAGATGCCCTTTATCAGGTTGAGAAAATTCCCTTCTACTCCCAGTTTCTTGAGAGTTTTTATCATGAAGGGATGTTGGATTTTGTCAAATGCTTTTTATGCATCTGTTGAGGTCATAATGTGATTTTTGTCCTTTATTAATATGGGGTATTACATTGATGAAGTGTGAGAAGTGTGGGTGAATCAATGCTGTTATGGCATTTTGCTACAAGGGTCTTGCATAATTAGTTAGTATAAATATCGCCTCCTAGAAAATTGTTGTTGGGGAGATATTGTTACATCCATTCAAAGTTTAAGAAAACATTGCTTTAAAAAGAAAATACACGCTACACAGAGCAGGTTCTTTTCTTTGAGGACTCTTTTCCAGTTAGGTCACCTGAGGTAACCAAAGCTTGAATTTAATTAGTCAAGCAATGCTCTAGCTCTCCTATCAGCCTCTCCCTTTTATCTTTACCAAGGTTTAAAGAAAAAATAAAAGTGGCATTGATGTGGATCTGGGCATATATCTCTATGATTCATTCCCCCTGTAGAATATAGACATTAACACGAAGTGCCAGTTTAAGCTTTCTTAATGTATGTGTACTCATTTATTTCTTTTGTTTGGTCATTTAATCACCCATTATTCATTCAACACATGTTTGCTGAATCCCCCCCTATTTGGAGATTTGGTAACTCTTCCCACGTCTAAATGCAATTTCCACTTCCTGCTACTAAAGCACTTAACATACGGTATCATAACTGTTTGTATAACTGCTCATCTATTCAATAGACTGTGATAGCTCCTAAAATAAGAACTGTCTGATTCTTTGTATCCCTAGATTTTTATACAGCCTGACACAATAGGTGCTCAAAGGTGTTTGTGTGAATGAATCAACAAATGAGTGGGTGAATTAAAGAATGCAAAGCAATAGGTGTGGTCCTATGCAACATGCAAAAGCATTCTTCATGGTCTCCAAGTGATATGACTTCAACCTGAAGTCATATCAGGACACCAGGCATGATAACTGACACTGATGTTTACCTGTACGTTAGCCGTATCCCCTCTTCCCCTGCTAATAGAATTCCAATTTTGTTTTCAGGTAGCGAGCGGCAATCCCTCGATTTCCAGGAAGACCGGCCCCCCCTCTCCAAGGACGGGTTAGGATTGGTCGAATCCTATCATGACAAGCCCACTTTTCTTTGCTGGCGATTGGTCCAGAAGTAAACATGTGATCCAGTTTGAGCCAATAAGGCAAGACTGAAGTCTTCTGGGAAGTTAACTCTTCCCACGTAAAATATGAGAGACACGTAAAGGTAAAAACATTTTGCCTCATGCTGTTTCACTATTGCTTGGAGAGTCTACCACGAGCAAGGCACTATTCTGGACTCCTGAGAATATAGTGGTGAAAGAGCCAAGATCTCAGCCCTCATGGGGATTATATTCTAGTAATCAAGGCAGAAAATAAACTGTGAACATAAATAGGTCATATATTCAGAGGGAAAATAAATCAGGGTTATTTCACAGAGAGAGATGGGTTGGGAGGGAAGTTGTTTTTTTAAGCCCAGACCAGAAGATATCTGGGGAAACAACATTCCAGTGAGCGAAAAGGTCATTCTAGAAACATAAATATGGCCAGTGTAGGTGGAGTAGAGAGAGTGAGGGTAAGAGTGGGAAGGTGGTAGGAAATGAGGTAGCAAAAGGGCAAGAAAAAATGATGGAGTGAGTTAAAGGCCGTGGCACAGAATCTGATTTTTTTCCCCTTAACTGTGATGGGAGCCACCAGAGGGTTTTAACCTGGGGACTTATTTCTATAAAAATGTTAATGCAGGGCTTCCCTGGTGGCACAGTGATTGAGAGTCCGCCTGCCGATGCGGGGGACGCAGGTTCGTGCCCTGGTCCGGGAAGATCCCACGTGCCACAGAGCGGCTGGGCCCGTGAGCCATGGCTGCTGAGCCTGCGCGTCCAGAACCTGTGCTCCGCAACGGGAGAGGCCACAGCAGTGAGAGGCCCGCATACCGCAAAAAAAAAAAAAAAAAAGGTAATGCAAACTAAGCTTTTCATTAATTACCATGAAATTTAAAGGCCTTGAGTTGAAAGAGATTAATCTAAGTAGGAAAGACCTAATTTACTAGCAATCCTTGTCCTAGGCTTATTTCTTTATTTACTTAATGGCATTTTCTATTAATCTTATTTGATAATTTGGGTGTTTAAAAATGTTTGGTTTTATTTTTCACTGTGATAGCATTCAGTTGAAGCTATTTACAGACTTTTACAAGCTTTATGAGAGAAATGGACTTAACAGATGTTTTCCTCTAGAGCTGTTAGGTTTTGACAACTTACTGGGTGTGGAAAATGAAGTAAAAAGTAGTGTAAAAACCACATTATGTCTTCAGGTCTGCCCTCTGTTGTAGCACCATCCGGTTTTACTGCTATTAAGCTTTTATCACAGTTTCTGTCCCGCAAACTAGACAGTGAGTTCTTTTAGGCAAAGGTCTATGCCTTTTTAGGACTCCCTCAAAGCCTATCCTGGTGCCTCATAAGGAAATGCCCATAAATTGGGTTGATTAATTAACTAAGAGTCAAGAATAGGTTACAGTTACGTTGTAGTTCTTAGACCATGCAAAAGGGCCTCCACATCTGTCTTTCTTTCTCTTTCTTTTGCCTCTGCTTCTCTCTGTGTGCCCTCTTACTTACCCCACATTAGCTTTTCCAAATGGTAGAAACATAGCTGCCAAGAGCTCCTAGCCTGGGAATCACTAAGCATCTGTCTTTCTGGTCCCAAGTTTAAAAGTTCAGGAAGAGCTCTGAGTACTTGTGCTCGAGTTGGATGCCCACCCTTGGGCCAGTCACCGTAGTTACCAAAATATGGCCCACCTGTGTCATGTGCCCCCACCCCCCGCCACACACACACCAACCACGGAGGAGTAGGGCTGTTTAAAGATGGAATTCCAGTTTGAACCAGCAGGTTGGAGTCAGGGGATGCCCATTTTGAGTAGAACAAACACCACCTTAGCTCTCTTTTGAGACCCCCACCTGCACATGCAGCTTCCCACTCTGTTATCTCCGTTGAATGTTTCACAGACACTTCAAACTCACTACCTTTTCCTCACACTATCCCCAAACCTGATTCTCCACAGTACATGGCCCTGCCATATATCCAGTTGTTCAAAGCAGATACCTAGGAATTATCCTCAGCTTCATTTTCTCACCCCTTATATTTTTATATTTTCTGAGCCAGGCATAATATTTTGCTCCATTTCCTGCTGCCACCACCTCATCTAAGCCAACATCATTTCTCGCCTGAAGGAGTTATTCTATCGGTATCCCAGTATCCACTTTTGCCTGTCTCCAATCAATCCATTCTCTGCACCTGCACTGTCCAATATGGTAGCCACAGGCCACATGTGGCTATTTAAATTTACAATGAAGACGAAATACATTTAAAAGTTCCTCAGTTGCCCTAGCCGTGTTTCAAGTACTCAAACAAGAGCCCCCTGTGGTAGGCTCAGAAATGTGATTATACACCAAAGTTTGCTTTACCCAAGCTTACAAGACACTCGTCAGACTCTTCCCTGCACCTTCCCAGTCTCACTGGCTTCTTCCTTTTCTGTCACATAGCATGTTCTTACCTCAAGGGCTTCATAAACCCTTGGCCTACTCCTCCCCCACCTTCCACCCTCCCCTCCCCCTGCTTCTTACTAGGTGGCCAACCGGCCCAGTTTGGCCACTTAAAGTCCCACATCCCAGGAAACCCCTCAGACCCAGGCAAACCAGAACAGACATCCTACCTATTTTTAACCTGGCCACCTATTAAGTAAGCATCCTTCAGGTCTCAGCATCAGCATCCTTCAGGGCCTTTCTCCTCAAAATGTGGTCCCTGGACCACCACCCCAATCCTGCTTAACCACCTCTACGGTTTAACACAATGCTGAGGTGATTCGGATGAACATTAACGTTGAAAAGCTTCAGGGAATCTGTCCTACCTTTCAGACCAGATCGCATACAACTCTCTTCCCCATTAGTCTACAAACTTCACAAGGGCTGGGGCATGTCTGTCTTGTTCTCATTATGGCTGGAGCCCTGACTAGTGTGCCTGACAAAGTGGAGTGGTTTCCTAAATTTCAGTGGCTACATGAATAAAAAACCCAGATTATATGAGGGAAAATCAGGTAGCCTGTGGTAGATGCTGTTGATATCCACGCCAGAGCCTCACAGCCCAGCTGAATTCACCTGAAGTGGCAGCGGATGCTCCTCAGGGAGGTCTCAGCTTCCCATCTCAGGTCCTGGTCTCTCTTCTTTTCTGCCCGGGGGGCCTTTCTTCAACAGAGTGGTTCTCAACCTCCAGTGGGCATCAGAATCCCCCGAAAGGCTGTGGAAACATTGCTGGGCTCCACCCTCAGATACTCTGATTTACTAGGTCTCAGATGCGACCTGAGAATTTGCACTTCTAACAAGTTCCCAGGTAATCCTGCTACTGCTGGTGGTCTGAGAACCACTGTTCCAGTGATGGGGCTCAGCTGCTCAAAGGAATAACCTGGGAGTGTGGGAGAGTAAGTGCCTCCTGGGAACCCTCAAGCACTGGGGAACTGGATAGACACTTCAGATTCCTGACATGATTCTGAGGTACGTCCCACACCATTTCCCAGAGGGTCCCCAGTGATATTGAGCCCCAGCTCCTCACGGATATTCCCTTTATTGGCTCCCCTTTTCCCCTTTCCCTCATTTGTGTTTCACAGGATCTCCTTACACCTAAGCTCTCTGCACCCAACTCCTCAGCTCAGGCTCTGCTTTCAGGGGAACCCAAACTAAGTCAAAGTCTTCTTTTTCTAGTTTTATTGAGAAGTAATTGCCATACATCGCTGTTGAAGTGTAAGGCGTACAGCATGACGGTTTGATGTACAAATATTGATGTACGTTGACCATGATAGGTTCAGCTGACATCCATCATCTCATATAGGTACAATAAAAAGAAAAGAAAGAAGAAAAAAATTTCACCTTGTGATGAGAACTCTTAGGATCTACTCTCTTAACAACTTTACTGTGTATCATACAGCAGTGTGAGCTACAGTCATCACGTTGTACCTTACATCCCTAGTACTTATTACTTATCTTCTAACTAGAAGTTTGTACCTTTGGACCACCTGCCTCCAGTTTGCCCTCCTAAGTCAAAGTCTTATATCCAGGCCCCTTGACTCTAATCACTGGTTTTCCCTGGTATATTCCTCAGAGGGAACTCGAGGCAAAACCCACACGTCAAAGAGAAGTGTACTCACAACACTGTGTACTCCATTTTTGCAGCATCCGTCACAATTGTATTATGAATTCATCATGTATGTAATTGTGTGTTTAATATCTGTGTTTCCCACTAGACTTTGGAGGCTGGGTCTTTCCTGTTCACTATAATCTTTTGTGCCTAAAGCTATACTTGGCAGATAGCAGGCACTTATTAAACACTTTGGAATGAATGGCCTACTGAACTCTTTATGTATCAGTTGATATTGGTACCTCATGTTTATAAAGCTGTTTACAAAGCACTTTACTATAAATTCCCATTTTATTCTCCAAAACCATGAGAAGTAGAATCGACATTTTTATTAATATTTCCTTTTAGAATCGATCAAGTGGCTCTTATGCTCCCAGCTCTTTGCTAGGAGCTGGGATACAGAGATGTATGAGATGGTGCTTCTCGAACTTCAGCGTGCATTCAAATCACCCCTTCGCGGGTAGATGGCCTGTCTCCACTTTGCTTAGCTCTTCTTCTGGGGTTTTATCTTGCTCCTTTGTCTAGAACATGTTCCTCTGCCACCTCATTTTGTCTGAGTTGCTGTTTGTGTTTTTATGCATGTGGTAGGTTAGATCCGTTTCTCAGCCTTGGAGAAGTGGCCGCCTGTAGGAGGTGTCCTATGCATCCCTGCAGTGCACTCCCCTCTTGTCACCCAAGCTATATGCTCTAGGGGTGCCCCCTAAGAGGGCTTCAGGGGTCCTTCTGTTGTGGTGGGCTGACTATGTGGGCAGTCTGGTGGGCTTGGTCAGCCTCTAGTCCAGTTGGTTGCCAGGCCCTGCCTTGTGTGGATGCCGCTAGCTGCTGCTGTTTTGTGGGGCCTGGTCAGGAGGTGGCTGGTTGCGGGATCCTAGGGGGCCCCGGGGCTAGTGCTGGCTCACTGGTGGGTGGAGTCAGGGTACTGAAGACTCCAGGGTGTTGCCCGCCCACTAGCAGGTGAAGCCAGGTCCTCGGGTTAGTGTCGGACTACTGGCACGCAGAGCTGGTTCCTGAAGTCTGGCTGCAGGGCCCAGGGATCCCAGAGCTCGTTTCAGATCACTGTTGTTGGGTTGGTAGGGGGCCAGTTCCTGATACAGCTGGGTATAGGGTCTGGGGTGTCCTCAAGTTTGCGTTTTCCTGCTAGTGGGCAGAGCCAGGGCACAGCCGGCCCCAGGGCAGGGTCTGGCTTGCGTTGCAGCATTACAGTTTTCTTGTTTCTGATGTCTGCCTCCTGGTGGGTGAGGCTAGACTAGAGGCTTGCGCAGGCTTCCTGGTGGGCGGGGCCGGTGCCTGCCCACTGGTGGGTGGGGCCGGGTCCTGGCCCTCGCGTGGGCTGGGCCACGTCTAGGGGCGTGTCCAGGGGCAGGTGTGGGCTTTTTAGTCTCTCGGCAGCCTGTCTGCAGATGGGTGAGCTGTGTCCTTGCTCAGTTAGTTGTTTGGCTTGAGGCGTCCCAGCCCTGTTGCCTGCGGGCTGTTGGGTGATGCCAGATCTCAGTGCAAATGAGCCAAGGTATTAGCTTCCAGTAGCAGTGTTCCTGTGGCTGAATGTTCCTCGATGTATCTGCCACCAGTGTTCACGTCCCCCGGGGTGAGCCACAGCTGTGCGCCCCCATCCTCCACCCACTCTGCTCTCCCGGAGACTCTCCAAGACCAGCAGGTAGGTCTGGCCCAGGCTCCTATCAAATTACTGCTTCTGCCCTGGGTCCCAGTGTGCATGGGATTTTGTGTGCGCCTTTTAAAAGTGAAGTCTCTATTCCCCCCAGTCCTTTGGGGCTCCTTCAATTAAGCCTCAATGGCCTTCAAAGCCAAATGCTCTGGGGGCTCATCTTCCCGCTGCTGGACCCCTGACTGGGGAGCCTGACGTGGGGCTCAACACTCTCACTCCTGTGGGAGAACCTCTGCAATATAATTATTCTCCTGTTTGTTGGTCGCCGTCCTGGGGGTATGAAATTTGGTTACATCGCAAATCCGTCCCTCTGACCCATCTCATTGTGGTTCCTTCTTTATGTCTTTAAATGTAGATCTTATCTGGTAGGTTCCAGTCATTTTCATCGATGGTTGTCTGCAGATAGTTGTTTTTTGTGAGCTCGTGAGAGGAGGTGAGCTTAGGGTCTTTGTGCTCCGCCATCTTGGCCGCCCTCCTAAATCACCTGGGAATCTTGTTAAAGTGAAGATTTTGATTCAGTATGTCTGGGAAGTAACTTGAAATGCTGTGTGTCTAACCAGTTCTCAGATGATGCTTATGCTGCTGATCTGGCAACTACACTCTGAATAGAAAGAATCTAGGTTAGTGTTTTTCAACCTTGTTTGCACATTGGAATTCCCTGGGAAAAAGTACTGCTACCTGTGTCCCATGCCCAGAGACTTGGATTTAATTGGGTTGGGATGTTTGAAAACTTCCCAGGTGATTCTAATGTTTGTCCAACTGGTGCAGAACAATGGTTCTGAAAGCCCAGTGTGCACCAGACTTCCCTGGAGGACTTGTTAAAACGTATATTGCTGGGCCCAACACCAGAATGTCTGATTCAGTATATCTGGGGCAGGGCCTGAGAATATGCATTTCTAAAAAACTTCCCAGGTGTTGCTGACGTTGTTGGTCTGGATTAACATACATTAAGAAACACCTAGTCTAACAGAAGTAGAGAACAAACATATGGACACCAAGGGGGGAAAGCGGCAGGGGTGTGGGGATGGTGGTGTGATGAATTAGGAGATTGGGATTGACATGTATACACTGATGTGTATAAAATGGATGAGTAATAAGAACATGCTGTATAAAAAAAAATAGAGGGCTTCCCTGGTGGCACAGTGGTTGAAAGTCCGCCTGCCAATGCAGGGGATACGGGTTCGTGTCCCGGTCCGGGAAGATCCCACATGCCACGGAGTGGCTGGGCCTGTGCGTCCAGAGCCTGTGTGCCGCAACGGGAGAGGCCACAACAGTGAGAGGCCCGCGTACCATAAAAAAAGTTTTTAAATCATAAAAAATAGAAAAAACCTATTTATTAGGTTTATAGATGTGTGCAATTAAAAAAAAAAACTACTGTTACCTTGAAAAAAATGGTACCTATGGTAAAACAGAAAAATGATATCGAGATATCCCATAGATTCATTTTTTTCTTTCCTGTCTTTCAGTTTCTACAACTGTCTTATTTAAGCCACTCTATTAATATGCAAAATATGCCACTGCCAAAAAAAAAAAGAAACACTAGTCTACAAGCAAGGCAGTCATGTAAATAGAAGATTGCAGTAAAATGTGAGAAGTTCAACAACAGAACCATGTACAGCAGTAGCAAGAGAGAGAAACCTGGTTCGGAAAGGGCTTCCTGGAGGAGGTGATGTCTGAGTTGGGATCAGAAGGACAGAGAGGATGGGAAGAAGGGGGTGAAAGAAACAATTTTAGCCAGAGAGAACATGTGTAAAGATACACTGAGATGAAAGGGCAGAGTGCATTTGGGGGACCCCATGAAGTTTGAGATTGTGAGAATATATAAACTCAGAACAAGGTAGTTAATATAGGACGCAAGGTTTGATCAGTAGGCTGGGACCAAGGCATGAGGGGCATTCCAAGCTATTCTTAGACTTTATTCTCAAAGCAATCGAAGGGGTAAGATCAACTTGATAGTGATGGGGGTGGGCCTCAGAAACAACAGATTCACATAGAAACAATTGGAACAACTCTTGGTGGAGACACTGAGGACATAAACTGGGTAGTGGGAGCCCATGAGAATGCAGAGGAAGGTCGTAAACCTGAGATGTCGAGGGAATTAGGTTGATGACATCACCTACTTGATGTTAGCATTGGGGTCAGGGGATGTTGGCTCAATTGACCAAATTGATGGTGGCACCAGATAAACAAGGAGAAATGTATTTAAGGCTGGGGTGGAGACGGAGCTAGAGGAGGAGATAAAGATTTGTATATATTGGGGATATATGGTAGGCAGTTAGACTTACAGCTTTATAGGTCAGAAGGGGAGAGTCCAAGCAGATGGTAATTTAAATAATGGGAGCAATCAGCTTGTGCAGAGAGGGTGTACAGAGTGAAAAGAAGACCTGGGGAGTAGTTAAAGCCATGTTCCGAATACTATTGTTGCATGAAAAATACACCCAAGCCTTCAGGCTTAAAGGCTTAAAGGGACAGTGATTATTTATTTTGCTCATGAGTCTGCCACGTGGGCAGGGCTCAGTGGGGACAGTTTATTTCTACTCCACGTATTTTCAGATGGGGCAACCTGACTGGAAGGAGAGGAACCACTTCCTAGATGGAACTAGGATTTATTTATTAAAAAAAAAAATTTTTTTTATGTTGGAGTATAGTTGATTTACAATGTCGTGTTAATTTCAGGTATACAGCAAAGTGATTCAGTTATATATATACATATATGTATTCTCTTTCAGGTCCTTTTCCCATTTAGGTTATTACCGAATATTGAGTAGAGTTCCCTGTGCTATACAGTAGGTGCTTGTTGATGATCTATTTTATATATACTAGTGTGTGTATGTTAATCCCAAACTCCTAATTTATCCCTCCTACCGCCACCCTCCCCCTCGACCTTTCCCCTTTGGTAACCATAGGTTTGTTTTCTAAGTCTATGAGTCTGTTTCTGTTCTATAAATAAGTTCATGTGTATCATTTTTTTAAGGTTCCATATATTAGTGATATCATATATTTGGCTTTGGCTTACTTAGTATGATAATCTCTAGGTCCATCCACGTTGCTGCAAATGGCATTATTTCAGTCCTTTTTATGGCTGAATAATATTCCATTGTATGTATATGGGTGTGTGTATATACCTATCAATCTATCTCACATCTCCTTTATCCATTCCTCTGTCACTGGCCATTTAGGTTGCTTCCATGTCCTGGCTATTGTAAATAGTTCTGCTATGAACACCAGGGTACGTGTATCTTTTTGAATTATGGTTTTCTCCAGATTTATGCCCAGGAGGGGGATTGCTGGATCATATGGTAGCTCTATCTTTAGTTTTTTAAGGAGCCTCCGTACTGTTCTCCATAGTGGCTGCACCAATTTACATTCCCACCAACAGTGTAGGAGGGTTGATCTGGGGTGTTTTAAAGTACAGCTCGCTTCTGTGGCTGGCGAGTTGCTGTGGGCTGTCAGCTGGGAGCTCAGCTGGGGCTGTTGGCGCTCAATGGCTCTTCACCTGGGGCTCTCTGTGGATGCTTGGTCTTCTCCCCAGTAGCGTGGCTGGTTTCCAAGATGGAACACCCCAAAAGAACCAGAGGAAACTGTATCGCCTTTCATGACCTAACCTCAGAAGTCACAGCCTCACTTCCTTGGTGGTCGCAAGGCCAGCCCACGCTAAGGGGAATGAATGCAGGCCCCGCCTCTCAATGGGAGGACAGTTGAAGTCACACAATAAGAAGAGCTGGCAGATGGGAGTTATTATTTGGCCTTCTTTGGAGCATAGATCTGCCACATGCACTGCTTTGGGGGGAAGCCTGAGGAGAGCAGTAGCCCAGGTGCCCTGGCTGTGAATCTGGTGCTCCTTCCTCTCTGCTGCACACGCTCCTGCAAAGGTGATCTGTAGGGCAGCAGCCGCATCACCTGGGACATGTCTGAACCGCAGAATCCCAGCCCAGCCTCAGGGCCTGTCGTCTAATAAGATGCCCAGGAGATGCATGTGCACTGTAGATTTAAGAAATCTCTCTCTCGGGCTTCCCTGGTGGCGCAGTGGTTGGGAGTCCACCTGCCGATGCAGGGGACGCGGGCTCGTGCCCCGGTCTGGGGGGATCCCACATGCTGCGGAGCGGCTGGGCCCGTGAGCCATGGCCGCTGAGCCTGCGCAACCGGAGCCTGTGCTCCGCAGCGGGAGAGGCCGCAGCAGTGAGAGGCCCGTGTACCGCAAAA
>NW_006778108.1:353692-355322 GCF_000442215.2 Lipotes vexillifer | reverse complement strand
AAAAAAAAAAAAAAAAAGAAAAAAAAGAAATCTTTCTCTCTGTACCATGCTGGCTCTCTGGCTCTGTTGCCCAGGGCCTCATCCCAGTTCCCAAGTGCCGCGTGAATTCCTCATCACGCCTCTATCCAAGCCTCCTACACACTATGTGTCAGAACTGCAGTCCATGGAGATGCCTCGGGATCAGGCGCAAGGCTCTCTGGAGTGGTGTGTGCTCGCTTCCTCTCATGTTAATCCCTGGCTAATCCCTGGCAGGGCTTTCAGAGAGAGCATTTTTCTAGGACATGGCAGACATCCTCCGACAACAGGCTAGGCCCAGCTGACTGGCAGATGGGCACTTGGAGAGAGAGGGCTGCTCAGTTCATTACTTTCCTGCGTCACAGCACCGCAGGGTTTGCGGGAAACAGGACAAGCTCGAAGCCCCTTTGGGAGCTCCATTAACTCTACAGACCGGGACACAGGCCCTTAGGCCTTCTGCTTCTGTCAACAGATTAAAAAATAGCTTCTGTTGTCATTTGTCAGGATCCTCTATGTGCAAGGGACACGGAGATGGCTCTTTTGGGGAAAAAAAAAAACCCATAGCCCTTCGGCATGCTGATATATGAAAGTCAATTGTCAATTATGTCCTCATGGCCTAAAGACGGATGCCACTCAGTTGAGCATCTCAGCGTCTGTGGTCGTTGGCTCATCAAAGGTTTGCGAGCTCTGATGCTGTGCCAGGTGCCGGGGATGCAGCAGGGAACAGGCCCCCTCCCTGCACGGGGCAGGGAGATATAAAAGCAAAAAAGCCGCATGTTTGGTTTATGAGTCAGGTTGATGGCATTCAGCCTTGCCAGCCTAGTCCAAGTCACAGTTCTTCACACTCAGGGTCATGGCCCCCAAGCTCTGCAGTTGTGCCCTTGCAAGGGACGAGGCCGGCAGACACTGGGATTACTGTGTTTTGGCCTCTGAAGTGAGGTCCTGCGTGGCCAGCCCTTCCCACCGCATCATGACTGAAGCTGGAAAGGCGAGCACCTGCGGAGGGGACAGTTCCCTTGTTGGCCTGAGGCCAGGGCTTGCTGCCACCAATCCACCATTCACATTCCTGTAGCATCTGGTGCCTTTCAAAGTCCCTATATACGGGCAAAATGCCCCTGGAATGCCTGAATAACCCTCAACGCCAAGGGCAGTTTTATGGACAAAAGGGTTGGTGCTCCAAGACTCAGGCTAGCCATCTGCGTTCCCACGGCTGGTCACCCCTCAGCACAGTCACCTCATGCCTGCTTCTCCAAATTCAGTGTGCTCTGGTCATTTGGGGACCTTGTTAAAAACAAACTCTGTTGAGAGGGGCTTCTGGGGTGGGGTCGCAGATTTGGCATTTGTAACAAGCTCCCATGGATGCCGAATCCCCTGACCCAAGGACCATACTTTGGCTAACAAAGGTCTAGAACAGGGACTGCAAACTACTGTTCTTGTAAATCAAGTTCATTTATTTCATTTATCAAAGCCACATGCGCTGATTTACCTCCGGACTATGGCCGCATTCAGGCCTCAACGGCAGAGCTGAGTAGCAGGGGCAGAGACCACCTGGGTCACAGAGCCCCAAATCTACCTTTATGGAAACGGTTTGCAGCGCAGCCCCCCACCGTCCCCC
>NW_006778108.1:346127-353640 GCF_000442215.2 Lipotes vexillifer | reverse complement strand
CGTCCCCCCCCCGCCCCCGCCCTGCCCCAACCTGGTACTCAATCAAGTCCTCTATTCAGATCACCTGGAAAATGCCAAACACACTGAACCTGGGCCCCATCCCCAGCGAGTCTGGTTTAGTTGCTCTAGGGCGTAGCATGGGCATTGCCATGTCTAAAGGCTCCCAGGTGGTGCATATGGGCTGCAGGCCTCCGTGGGTTAATTGGAGCATCATTCGGTGCCCTTGCCTCCCTCCTTCCTTTGCCTCCACCCCCGTTTGGCCACATGACTTTCATTTTTAGAGCTGGAGTTTGCAGCTGATTTCTGCAGCTGCTTTGGGAACAGATTTTGATAAGAAACTTAGGATGCACAGCTGAGTACCGTGGTTCCCCTGCCCCCAGCATATTTATATGCAAATAACCAAGAGCCTTGTTTCTGAGGCTGCTTCTAAAACTGAATCCGAATCTGGAGGTCTTTTTATGTTGCTTAACCTTCTGATTTTTCCCTTTGCTTTTCTGGGCACATTCCTAATCAGTGTCTTTCATTTTCCCTCTGGCAGCCTCCAGCCCACGGGCAGCCTTTTGGTGCCTCCTTATTAATCTAAGCAGATTAAGCCTCATTTTCTTATAGCTGCGTTTGCTGGCAGAGGTTGGTATTTAGTGTTTGCCAGTTTCCATAGGAAAGGCTCATCCTTCTGTGTAGCAATAAAATAAATTGTTTGAAAAAGGAACATCCCCAAAGCTGAGAGTGGAGGTAACTACTTGTCTGAAGTTGGAGATTACCTTGAGATGCCACCTGATCTTCTTTCTTTCCCCAAGGGGCAGCGAGGGTTTTTGGAACTGTAATTGCCTTTCTTAGTGTGGATCTCTTCCAGGAGGAAGACACAAATTCTTCTAGAGAAACATCTTTCTGTTACTGAACTGAACTTGGATCCACAGCAAAGCCAATCTATTGACACTGGGTTGTGGTGAGGGAAAATACAGTATTTATTGCAAGAAACCAAGCAAGGAGTATGGGCAGCTGATGCTCAAAAGACCCGAACTTCCCAACGGCTTTCAGAGAGGGTCACAGGGTGTGTGATCAGCTTGTGCTCAATTCTCTGATTGGTTGACGGTGAGGTCACAGGGTGGTGTTTCAGGAACCTCCATCAGCAGGCTTCTCGTCCCTTCCAGTTTGGGGTCTACATGCTGGTGGTCAGCCTGCAGTTACCTTCTTCCACCTGGGTGTGTGGGGAGGGTGAGTTTAGTATCTGCAAAACAACTCAAGGATATGGCTCAGGGTATTATCTATAGCCCTTGAGGAGGAGCTAAATGTCCCTGACTTTGTTTTATGGCTCAACTATTATTATTTTATTTTGCTTAACCGTCTTCCATAGTTTCTGCATTTTCTCTCTTCTCTGATTGAATTTGCTCTTTGGAACTTGGGGGAAAGCCTAGAAGGCTAAAACTTTTCTGCAAACAAGAGGCAGGGGATATGGCAGGGTCTGTCCCTGGGAAGGCCCTGCAGGGTCCTCCTCAGTTTCGCTTCAGACACTCAAAGGATGCTTCTCTTGTGACTGCATGATTACATTCCCCTTATTCCAGCCTTATCTCTGATTCTACCCCGAAGAGTTTCCTTTGAGTCTAAGGTGGCATACAGACGCTCTGGGAGGAGCTGACACAACCTCAGAAGGAAGGGGCCTTTTTGTGCCCTTTGGACAGAAGAAAACTTTAAGGCAAAGCCCCCTAAAGACTTTTAAAATCCGAGGTGTGATTCTCAAACCAGGTTGCACTTTAGAATCATCTAGAGAGCTTTTAAAATTGACTGTAGCCAGTGTCCAGTCCCCAAGATGTTGACGTATTGGTCTGGGGTGTGGCCTGGGCAATGGCCTGGGTAATTTTTTCACATTTTATTTTGAAATCATTTAGACATTCAAAAAAGATGCAGGCCTTCCCTGGTGGCACAGTGGTTGAGAGTCTGCCTGCTGATGCAGGGGACACAGGTTCGTGCCCCGGTCTGGGATGATCCCACATGCCGCGGAGCAGCTGGGCCTGTGAGCCATGGCCGCGCGCATCTGGCATCTGGAACCTGTGCTGCCTGCGCGTCCGGAGCCTGTGCTCCGCAACGGGAGAGGTCACAACAGTGAGAGGCCCAAAAAAAAAAAAAAAAAAAAAAAAAAAAGAATTCTTAGTGTCCTATAGTTCTATAATCTGGGATAGTTCCTCCATCTTAGTCTTGACGTTAACACCTTGGAAGCATACTGGCTAGTTATTTGGAAGAATGTCCCTTAATTTGGTTTTGAGCAAGGCATGTTGAAAATCTCCCTGGATGATTCTAATGTGCAACTAAGATTGACAAGATCATTATACTCAGTAAATCACCCCTTGGGATCATGAGAAAACCGTGGGGGCAAGGACTGGAGAAGAGAATAAAGGCCAACAGGACCTGGATCTGTCTTTAGTTTGGTCTCTACCCAGACCTTTCTCCTGGATCTCTGATCTTTATTCTCTTTTCTCTTTTTCTTCTTTATATGCAGGTCCCAAATCAAAGGCTTCACTTGGTATCAGCCCAACTCCCTCATGCTGTGTTGACATAGATCCACTTTCAAAGTTGGATCATGTCCCTCCTTTGCTTAAAATCCTGCGAATGTCAACCCATCTTCCTCCCTGGCCATCCGTGATGGGACCTGGCCTTCCCCCCAACTCCATCTCTTCCCTCGCCCTCTTCCACTCGCTCACACTGGCAGTTCTCCCGGCTTTTGCCTTTACTGTTCCCTCTACCAGATAGATGCTCTTCCTTCAGATGTGCACACGGCTGGCATCGTCATTTCTTTCAGGTCTTTACTCTCTGATCCTGCCCACTTTGCCCCCATGGTCTTCACATCTCCCTCCCCTGCTCCCCATGGAGAGGATCTTTGCTTGTTTTGTTCACCCCTGTTTATCCAGAACCTCGAGAAGTGGCCGATATGTAGCAGGGGCTCAATACGTATTTGTTGAGTAAATGAATGAATTAGTTGATAAAGAACTTAAAAAAATAACTTGACAGAGAGGAGATTCCATTTATAACACTGAGTGCATTTATTTTAACATCTCTCTTTTATTTGACCAGCTGCCCAGATCCCCCTTGTGCAGATTGGGCCTCCCTTTCTGGCATCTTCCATTTTTCCAGTTCACCTGTCTCTTCTGCACAAGGAAAGATGGCCCCTGAGATGAGTCAGCCAATAATTGCCTCCAGCAGGAGTGGGGAGCAGATTGTCAAATACGCACACTTTCTTTTTTTTTATCCTTATCACAGTTAGAAGCTGTAAAGAAAGTCTGGGTACCTGATGTGACCCTGGAAAATCTTACTGCAGTGGCGTCTCAAAGTTAGATTTCTCTGCTGGTGTCTCAGGAAGGAAGGAAACCAGATACTCTCTTTTTATAAAATACATAACCACCATTATTTCTGTATGCCAGGCAATGTGTGTGTGTGTGTGTGTAAAATTTACCTTTACTAAAATCCTAAGTGGTAAATAATTGTTATTTTTTAGATATGACAACTGAAGCTTAGAAAGGTTAAGTCAGCGTGTAAACAACAGGACTGAGATTTAAACCTAGGTGTTTTGATGCTCCAGCCAGTGTTCTTAATTATCTCCAATATTTCGATAGCTGCCTATAATTAACATAAATAGGCAGAAGGGGGCACCTTGCAGGCAATGCCGGCTTTGGGGTTGCTTTAGCAACTAGAAGAACACAGATAATCTGACTTTAGAAACTGAGAATTAGCTGCATAGCTTAATCACCCTCCAGGTCTGTTTAATCTTCCTCGCCTTCCCAGGAACACACCTGCCAATCACTTCTGTGTCGTGCAGGATGGTGGTTCTCAAAACGTGATTCCTGGGGCAGCAGCACCTGGGAGTTGATACAAGTGCAAAATCCTGCCTTTCCACTCCTGACCTTATGAGTGAGAAACTCTGAGGTCGGGGTCCAGGAATTCACGATTTGTTAAGCCTCCGGGTGATTCTGATGCCCACTCAAGTTTCAAAATTCCTAGCACAGTGGTTAGAAGAGTAATCTCTGGCTCCAGACTTCCTGTGTTCAAATCAAAACCCTACTGCTTACTGGCTCATCAGCTCTGTGCAAAAGATTGTCTCTTGGTGCCTCAGATGGCTTATCTATGAAGTGGGGATAATAACAGTGTCTGTCTCATTGTTGTCAAGATTAAATGAGTGAATGTATACAAAGTGATCTGAACAGTGAATAACGTTGACATTTGCTGTATTTATCATACTCTTTCCATATTTATCATACTTTCTGTTTGGAAAAAAAAGAAAAAAATAAAACTTTCCCCCCCCCCACTCCCCTACCCCGCAGCTGGCCTGGATCCTTTAAAGAGGACTCAGCAGCTCTGATGCTATTGTGATGTCTGGCAGGGTAGGCTGCTACTGAGTTTTGCTTGGCCTGGATAATGCCAACACCCGGTGTCAAGTGAGAGGAAACAAAAGCTGGGAAATTGTGTTTCAATTTATTTCAGGAAGAACTCAGACCCAGACAGTGGCAGCAGAAGCATTTGGTAACCGACTGCTGTATTCCTGCGTCTCTGGACTCTGTAGAGTCCTGTGCACCAGCTCGGTTGAGCCCTTAAGCACTTGTTTGCAAAATGAGTGATGATTACTCAGGACACGGTGATATTTACCTAGCTTTTGCCTCCCAACTCACTATGCAGAAACCCAATGACTCAGATGAGATGGAGGGGACTGAATGTCAAGGCAGGCAGGAAAAGGCTTCGGAGCAGAATATTTGGAAACTGATTGTTATTCAGAGCACAGCCCAGCCTTGTCAGGAGGTCAGCAATGGACAGGAGTCTTCTTCTCTGGAACATTTCAGGAAGCTGCATTTATAACAGATGCCCTCTCCCGTTACTGTCTGAACTAAGCGTGGGATGACTAACCTGGCTGGCTCATCCATTTTTCTGGGGATGTTGGGAGAGAGGGGAACTGAAAAAGGGGGACCATCTATAGGAGGGAAATGTGACAAAGCTATTTAGAGGTTTATCTGGAACACTAAACAATGAGGAATAGCCAAGAACATTTGAAAATGAAGACAGTGGAGGCATTGAAATTGCCTTAATAGACATCAGCACCTATTGTAAACTACATTAAGAGTAACAAAGTGGCACTAGAGAACCCAAAGGAGGATGTAGCCTAGAAAATAGGTTTTTGTATAAACATAAAATAAGTGTGTTTTAAAGAAATAAACTCAAGACAATGGGATCCAGATGTAGTATTTAATAATTGGTGCTGGGGATATTTTTAAAGTTAGTTAAGTTACTTCCTACCAACTAACAAATACCAAAATAAATTCCAGGCACGTTAAAAATGTAGATGTAAAAACGGATATCTACAAAAAAAAAAGAAAATATAGGTTAACATTTGGAACAATTCCCTATCTCTAGGCAGGGAAAGATGTTTGCATTTCAAAAGCTGTGCATTTTCAGACCTAGAAAAATCAGACACATACACATTTCCCCTGCACTGGGTCTTCTTTTGAGTTGAACAAGTGATAGAGGTCAGTCAAAGGCTTATTCTGTTACATCCTTACGTTTCTAACCAAGACAGTGCAGAACAACATTCTGATTTTTTTCACCACCACGTGGTTAAGTCCTCTTCCCAACATGGGATTGCTTTGATCATCTAAAATGTCCAGACCTCACGCTCTCCCTAAGCCAGTGTGGTTGTTTGCTCTTGGGGAGTGGAAGCAGAGGGCAGCACATGGCTATGTTTCAAAGGAGGAAGTTGTTTTGCTTCCAAGGCAGAAGCAAAGCTAGGTAATCGTCAAACACGTTTCATTTTCCTGCTGGGTACTTACTTAGCCAACCGACATTTTTCCAGGAGTTAGAGTGGGGCCAGGTGACTGATTTGTGGCCAATGAAACATGGGCAGCAGTTGTGCAAGCTCTCTTGCGCTTGGCTCATCACAGTCTCTACTCCCTCTTCTTGTTCCATGGTGACCTTGGAGAAAACATGCTGAAGGTGACAGCACCACAGAGTGGAAGAAGCAAGGGGCCCCTGTCACTGCCTGTAGAAAAGCTGCCCAGCTTACAAGTGAGAAGTCAACCTTCATTGTGTTCAACCATTGAGATAGTGTTGTTTTCTCAGAGTAGTCTAGCCAGTCTCACCTACTGTGGCCCCTGTCATCACCCACCCTTGGATAAAAAGATGGACCATGGTGACATCAAAACACAATCCTTGCTTTGTTTGAGGCAGGATGAATGAACAGAGCCATTTCTTCTTCCTCTTCTTTTTTTGCATTAAATAGGGAGTGGGCATACTTTCTGAACCAAAGAGAGTTCTCACAATAATTTTCAAACACTTTTAGCTCTCCCATTGTTCTGATACCTGTCTTCTGTGACAGGATGCAGAGCCATTAACTTGCTTAAGAGCGACAGTTTAATTTCAACTATTCTCTATATTTTTCCCCAAAAGAAAGAAAAGAAAAGAAAAAAATAACCCAGTCAGGTGGTCCCCAGTCTCATAACAGGGAATTTGCCAAGGTTTTTCCAGAACAAAGTATTGAGCATAATTCCTTCATTTGTTCAACAAATATTTAATGAGCACCTATTATGTGCCAAGTACTGCTTTGGTGCTTGGGGTTCTTCAGTGAACAAAAAAAAATCCCTGCTCTCGTTGAGCATCTTTTCCTGTCTTTTCCTCATGGAGCCAGAGGAGCTTTACAGTAGTTCTTTGTTTAATAAATAAGTAGATTATATGGTTTATTAGAAAGTGGTACATGTCATGGGAAAGGGGGGAAAATAGAGCCTGTGAGGAGGGCCAGAGCTCTTTACAGCATTTGAGAGGGGATCATGATAGGCATCACTGGGGAAGCTTTGAAAAGATTCCAGGGAGGTGAGCAAAGTAGCCATATGTATATCCAGAGGAAGAAAATTCTAGAAGGACTAGGCTAGAGCTTTAGGTGAGGAACATGGCTGGTATACTTGAGGGGGTCAGTGTGGCTGGAATAGTGAAGCCTATGGGGGACAGTAGGAGGAGATGTTTGCAGAGGTAATGGGGTGGGGTGCATGTGACGTCATATGAGACACTCAGGACATCTTAAGAATTTTATTCTTTAATCTGGGAGAATCAGAGAGCCATTCAGCTTCAAGACCCAGAAACCTAACTTAAAATTGCTTAAAAAGGGCATTTATTGGCTCACATAACTGAGCCAGGAGAAAAGCTACCCAAATCTCCAGGTTTACATGTTCACTGTGACTCGTGAATTTCTCTCTCCCAGTTACCATGTATGGTTTTAGGGAAGACACTGATTGGTCCAGTTTGGGTCACATGGCCTCTCTAAACCAATCACTGAGGACAGGGATATGAAGTCCTGTGATTGACCAGTCGGATCTATGTCCGTCCCTTCTAGAGAGTAGGGTTGGAAGGTCAACTTCAGAAAATGCATAAAAGGAGTTTTCTACCAAGCTGAAATGCTTCATCACCCAAAGAAACAGGAATGGATGCTCAGGACGCAAAAATAACAAATGTAGACTACAAAAGTGATGAAAGCCAGTACAAAGGGAAA
>NW_006778108.1:341972-346102 GCF_000442215.2 Lipotes vexillifer | reverse complement strand
GGGAAAGAGAGATTTGACTGCATCAGGATTTGACTGCATCACAAAATCTCATCAGAAGAGATTTGACTGCATCATAAGAAGTCTGCATGTCAGAAAATGTCACGATCAGAATGATGAAACAAAGCACAAGTAGAAAGTTATATGGAGAAAACATGACAAAGGATAATACTCTCAATAGGTAAACAGTTCACAAATATCTATTAAAATCAAAATCCCAATTGACAGATAACCAAGTAACATGAACAGATGAATTCCCCATCAGGAAATACAAATAGCTGACAGAAATCGGCCCAACCTTATTAGTAAGTGAAGAGGTGTTAGTTAAAATAATAATGACAAACCATTTTTCACGCTGACATTTTTTAGTGACAGTGTTTGTACCACCCTCAGGGTCACTGAGGGTTCTACAAAATGGAAATTCTCGTTTTATAATTGCTAGAAGTACAGCTTTGCAAAGTAATTTGGTGATAAGTATCGAGTGTTCCTGAACCCTGGCAGTCCTCTTCTGGAAATATACCCTGATGAAGACAAAACTTTGTGATGAAAAGTGTTCGGTGTAGTTGCATTTAAAATAGGAAAAACCATCAAGTAACCTAAGTGTCATAGAATAGAGACGTGATCATATAAACGTAAGTGAAAAGATGAAATGTTTTTAAATGACTTTGGAAAATCCTTGATTGAAAAGAATGTGCTTGTGACACAACCAAGTGAAATTACAGTGTATACAAAGCATATACCATTTGATTCTACTATGAAAAAACTATGAAATTAAAGCATACTGAGAATATTACCTGAGATCATTCCTAGGCTTTTGATAGTTTGTACATATTATTTTGGTGGATAGACACACAGACATAGATACTTAGCTTGGGGGCTTTTTGATATCTTTTCTCATATCTGCTATGAATTTGTTTTATGTGGGTTTTCTGCTTCATGTTGCATTTTTACCTTGAAAAATATCCGTTATCTTTGACTTGTTGGTTATATTGTTTATGCATAAAATTTAAGTTAACTGTACTTAAATTTTCTATGTTGCTATCCTTTTGAAGTTATTCACGATACTTGCTGAAGATCTATCTATTTAAGTGGATCTCCAAAGAACCAATAGATTTATTTTAACATTTTATTGTTTAAAATTTTTCTGTTTTATATATGTGTGTATATATATGTGTATATATATCCTCATTTTCTTTGGATATTTTTTTTTTCTGAAATCTAAATTTGAATGCTTTTGTAGTGTTTTCTCTCTTTTTTTTTCCATTTAAAAAAATTAGAGCATCTAAGACTGAATTTTCCTCTAAGTACAGATTTAGCTTTATCCTACATTTTTATAGTTAGTGTTCTTTTTGTTATTTTCTAAATAGTCCATCGTTAGTTTAGTCCATCTAAATAGTCCATCGTTTTATTCTTGATATCCTCCTTGACAAAGCCTTTATTTAGGAAATTGCTTTTTATTTTTTTATTTGAATTTTTTTTAGCAAGTCTTTAAAAAAATTTTTAATTTTATATTGGAGTATAGTTGATTAACAAGGTTGTGTTAGTTTCAGGTGTACAGCAAAGTGATTCAGTTATACATATACATGTATCTATTCTTTTACAAATTCTTTCCCATTTCGGTTATTACAGAGTATTGAGCAGAGTTCCCTGGGCTATTCAGTAGGTCCTTGTTGGTTATCTATTTTAAAAATCAGTCTCCCAATCTATCACTCCCCCCTACCCTTCCCCCCGTAACCATAAGTTCGTTCTCTAAGTCTGTGAGTCTGTTTCTGTTTTGTAAATAAGTTCATTTGTATTGTTTTTTTTTAGATTCTGCATATATGTGATATCATATAATATTTGTCTTTTTCTTTCTGACTTCACTTAGTATGATAATCTCTAGGTCCCTCCATGTTGCTGCAAATGGCATTATTTCATTCTTTTTTATGGCTGAGAATAATCCATGTTTATATATACCACATCTTCTTTATCCATTCATCTGTCAATGGACACTTAGGTTGCTTCCATGCCTTGGCTATTGTAAATAGTGCTGCAATGAACATTGGGGTGCATGTATTATTCTGAACCATGTTTTTCTCTGGGTATATTCCCAGGAGTGGGATTGCTGGATCATATGGTAGCTCTATTTTTAGTTTCTTAAACCTCCATACTGTTCTCTATAGTGACTGTACCAATTTATATTCCCACCAACAGTGTAGGAGAGTTCCCTTTTCTCCACACCCTCTCCAGCATTTATTGTTTGTAGACTTTTTGATGATGGCCTCTCTGACTGGTGTGAGGCAATATCTCATTGTAGTTTTGATTTGCATTTCTCTAATAATTCGTGATGTTGAGCATCTTTTCATGTGCCCATTGGCCATCTGTATGTTTTCTTTGGAGAAATGTCTATTTAGGTCTCCTGCCCATTTTTTGATCGGGCTGTTTGTGTTTTTTTTTGTTTCTGTTTTTGATATTGAGCCACAGAAGATGTTTGTAAATTTTGGAGATTAATCCCTTGTCGGTTGCATCATTTGCAAATATTTCTCCCATTCTGTGGATGGTCTTTTCCTGTTGTTTATTGTTTCCTTTGTTGTGCAAAGCTTTTGAGTTTAATTAGGTCCCATTTGTGTATCTTTGTTTTTAGTTCCATTACTCTAGGAGATGGATTGAAAAAGATCTTGCTGTGATTTGTGTCAAAGAATGTTCTGCCTATGTTTTCCTCTAAGAGTTTTATAGTATCCAGGCTTACATTTAGGTCTTTAATCCATTTTGAGTTTATTTTTGTGTGTGGTGTTAGAGAATGTTCTAATTTCATTCATTTACATGTAGCTGTCCAGTTTTCCCAGCACCATTTATTGAAGAGACTGTCTTTTCTCCACTGTATAGTCTTGCCTCCTTTGTTATAGACTAATTGACCATAGGTGCATGGGTTAGGTCTGGGCTTTTCTGTTCCATTGATCTATATTTCTGTTTTTGTGCCAGTACCATACTGTTTTGATGACTGTAGCTTTGTAGTATAGTCTGAAGCCAGGGACCCTGATTCCTTCAGCTCCATTTTCCTTTTTCAAAATTGCTTTGGCTATTTGGGCGCTTTTTTATCTCCATACAAATTTTAGTATTTTTTTGTTCTAATTCTGTGAAAAATGCCATTGGTAATTTGATAGGGATTGCATTGAATCTGTAGATTGCCTTGAGTAGTATAGTCATTTTGACAATATTGACTCTTCCAATCCAAGAACATGGTATATTTTTCCATTTGTTAGTGTCATCTTCTATTTCTTTCATCAGCGTCTTATAGTTTTTGGAGTGCAGGTCTTTTGCCTCCTTAGGTAGGTTTATTCCTCGGTATTTTACTCTTTTGGATGAGATGGTAAATGGGATTGTTTCTTTAATTTCTCTTTCTGACCTTTTGTTGTTAGTTTATAGAACTATGCAACAGATTTCTGTTTAGTAATCTTGTATCCTGCAACTTTACCGAATTCATTGATGAGCTCTAGTAATTTTCTGGTAGCATCCCTAGGAATTTTGATGTATAGTGTCATGTCATCTACAAATAGTGACAGTTTTACTTCTTCTTTTCCAATTTGGATTCCCTTTATTTCTTTTTCTTCTCTGGTTGCTGTGGGTAGGACTTCCAAAACTGTGCTGAATAAAAATGGCAAGAGTGGACATTTTTGTCTTGTTCCTGATCTTAGAGGAAATGCTTTCAGCTTTTCACCATTAAGTATGATGTTAGCTGTAGGTTTGTCATATTTGGCCTTTATTATGTGGAGGTATGTTTCCTCTGTGCCCACTTTGTGGAGAGTTTTTATCATAAATGGGTGTTGAATTTTGTCAAAAGCTTTTTCTGTGTCTGTTAAGATTATCATACGGTTTTTAATTCTTCAGTTTGTTGATGTGGTGTGTCACACTAATTAATTTGCAGATATTGAAAAATACTTGCATCTCTGAGATAAATTCCATCTTGATCATGGTGTATGATCCTTTTAATATATTGTTGGATTCAGTTTGCTAGTATTTTGTTGAGGATTTTTGTGTCTATGTTCATCAGTGATATTGGCCTGTAATTTTCTTTTTTTGTGGTATCTTTGTCTGGTTTTTTTTTTTTTTTTTTGCGGTACGCGGGCCTCTCACTGTTGTGGCCTCTCCCGTTG
>NW_006778108.1:296747-341864 GCF_000442215.2 Lipotes vexillifer | reverse complement strand
GCAGGCGGACTCACAACCACTGCGCCACCAGGGAAGCCCTCTTTGTCTGGTTTTGATATCAGGGTGATGGTGGCCTCATAGAATGAGTTTGGGAGTGTTCCTTCCTCTGCAGTTTTTTGGAATGGTTTGAGAAGGATTGGTGTTAACTCTTCTCTAAATGTCTAAATGTTTTATAGAATTCACTTGGGAAGCCATCTGATCCTGTTTTTTTCGTTTGTTTGTTTTTTGCGGTACGCGGGCCTCTCACTGTTGTGGCCTCTCCCGTTGCGGAGCACAGGCTCAGTGGCCATGTCTCACGGGCCCAGCCGTTCTGCAGCATGTGGGGTCTTCCCGGACCGGGGCACAAGCCTGTGTCCCCTGTATCGGCAGGCGGACTCTCAACCACTGCGCCACCAGGGAAGCCCATCTGGTCCTGTTTTGAGGCAATTTTTAAATTACAGTTCCAATTTCATTACTTGTGATTGGTCTGTTCATATTTTCTATTTCTTCCTGGCTCAGTCTTTGGAGATTGTACCTTTCTAAGAATTTGTCCATTTCTTCTAGGTTGTCCATTTTATTGGCATATAGTTCCTCGTAGTAGTCTCTTATGATCCTTTGTATTTCTGTGGTGTCCATTGTAACTTCTTTTTCATTTCTAATTTTATGGATTTGAGCTCTCTCCCTTTTTTTTTCTCGATGAGTCTGGCTAAAGGCTTATCAATTTTGTTTATCTTGTCAAACAACCAGCTTTTGCTTTCATTGATCTTTGCTATTGTTTTCTTCATCTCTATCTCATTTATTTCTGCTCTGATATATATGATTTCTTTGCTTCTACTAACTTTGAGTTTTGTTTGTTCTTCTTTCTTTAGTTGCTTTAGGTATAAGGTTAGATTTTTTGGAGATTTTTCTTGTTTCCTAAGGTAAAATTGTATTGCTATAAACTTCCCTCTTAGAAATGCTTTTGCTGTGTCCCATAGGTCTTGGATCATTGTGCTTTCATTTTCATTTGTCTCTAAGTATTTTTTGATTTCCTCTTTGATTTCTTCAGTGATCCATTGGTTGTTTAGTAGCATATTGTTTAGCCTCCACGTGTTTGTGTCTTTTGGTCTTTTTTCTTATTGTTGATTTCTAATCTCATACCACTGTGATCAGAAAAGGTGCTTGATATGATTGCCATTTTTTAAGTTTGCCAAGGCTTGCTTTGTGGCCCTGCATGTGATTGATCCTGAAGAATGTTCCATGTGCAGTTGAGAAGAATGTGTATTCTGTTGCTTTTGGATGGAATGATCTATAAATATTAATTAAGTCCATCTGATCTAATGTGTCATTTAAGGCCTATGTTTCCTGATTCTCTGTCTGGATGATCTGTCTGTTGATGAAAGTGGGGTGTTGAAGTCTCCCACTATTACTGTGCTTCTGTCAATTTCTCCTTTTATGGTTGTTAGTATTTACCTTATATATTGAGGTGCTCCCATGTTGGGTGCATATATATTTATAATTGTTATATCTTTTCTTGAATTGATCGCTTGATCATTATGTGGTGTCCTTCTTTGTCTCTTGTAACAGTCTTTATTTTAAAGTCTATTTTGTCTGATATGAGTATTGGTACTCCAGCTTTCCTTTGATTTCCATTTGCATGGAATAACTTTTTCCATCCCCTCACCTTTTAGTCTGTATGTGTCCCTAGATCTGAAATGGGCCTCTTGTAGACAGCCTATATACGGGTCTTGTCTTTGTATCTATTCAGCCAGTCTACGTCTTTTAATTGGAGGATTTAATCCATTTACGTTTACAATAATTATCGATATGTATGTTCTTACTGTCATTTTGTTAACTGTTTTGGATTTGTTTTTGTAGGTTTTTTCCTTCCCTTCCTCTTTTGTTCTCCTGTCTTGTGATTTGGTTACTAACTTTGGTGTTGTATTTTGACTCCTTTTTCTTTTTTGTGTGTGTATGTATTGTAGATTTTCGGTTTGCAGTTACCGTGAGGTTTTGATATAGCAGCCTATGTATAAACAAGATTGTTTAAAGTTTCTGGTCTTTTAATTTCAAATGCATTTCCAATATCCTGCATTTGTGCTCTCTTCTTCTCCCAGTTGCTGGTTTTGATGTCATATTTGTGTGAAGATGATTTCTTACCTTTACTGTATGTTTGCCTTTACAGGTGAGCTTTTGCATTTGTAATTATCTTATTTCTAGTTGTGGCCTTTTCTGCCTAGAGAAGTTCCTTTAGCATTTGTTGCAAAGCTGGCCTGGTGGTGCTAAATTCTCTTAGCTTTGGCTTGTCTGTAAAGCTTTTGATTTCTCTGTCACATCTGAATGAGAGCCTTGCTGGGTAGAGTATTCTTGGCTGTAGGTTCTTCCCTTTCATCGCTTTAAATATATCATGTGACTCCCTTCTGGTATGCAGAGTTTCTGCTGAGAAATCAGCTGATAACTGATAACCTTACAGGAATTCCCTCGTATGTTATTTGTTGCTTTTAATATTTTTTCTTTGTCTTTCATTTTTGTCAATTTGCTTACTGTGTGTCTTGGTGCATTCCTCCTTGGGTTTATATTGCCTGGGATTCTCTGTGCTTCCTGGACTTGGTGACTATTTCGTTTCCCATGTTAGGGAAGTTTTCAGCTATTATCTCTTCAAATATTTTCTCAGGTTCTCTCTCTCTCTCTTATCCTTCTGGGACCCGTGTAATGAGAATGTGGGTGTATTTAATGTTGTCCTAGAGCTCTCTTAGACTGTCCTCATTTCTTTTCATTCTTTTTCTTTAATTTGTTCCATGGCAGTGATTTCTACCATTCTACCTTCCAGCTCACTTATCCGTTCTTCTGCCTCAGTTATTTTGCTATTGATTCCTTCTAGTGTATTTTTCATTTCAGTTATTGCATTGTTCATCTCTGTTTATTCTTTAGTTCTTCTAAGTCTTTGTTAAAACTTTCTTGTGTCTACTCAATCTGTACTGCCAGTCTATTTCTGAGATCTTGTATTATCTTTACTATCATTACTCTAAATTCTTTTTCAGGTAGATTGTCTATCTCCACTTCACTTAGTTGTTCTTCTGGGGTTTTATCTTTTCCCTTCATCTGTGAAATATTCCTCTGCTGTCTCATTTTGTCTAAATTTCTGTGATTGTGGTTTCTGTTCTTCAGGCTACAGTGTTGTAGTTCTTGCTTCTGCTGTCTGCCCCCTGGTGGAATAGGCTGTATAAGAGGCTTGTGCAGGCTTCCTGGTGGGACGGACTGGTTCCTGCCCAGTGGTGGGTGGAGCTGGGTCTTGTCCCTCTGGTGGGCAAGGCCATTTCAGGGTGTGTGCTTATCAGGCAGCTGTGTCCTCAGGAAGACTTTAAGCAGCCTGTCTGCTGATGGGTTGGGCTGTGTTCCTGCCTTGTTGGTTGTTTGGCCTGAGGCATCCCAGCACTGGAGCCTACAGGCTGTTGGGTCAGGCTAGGTCTTGGGGGGGAAATGGCAACCTCCAGGAGGTCTCTCACCAATGAGTGCTCACCAGAGCTGCTACTGCCAGTATCTTTGTCCTCGCAGTGAGCCACAGCCACTCCCCTCACCTCTGCAGGAGATTCTCCAATACTAGCAGGTAGGTCTGGCCCAGTCTTTTGTGAGGTCACTGCTTTTTTCCCTGGGTCCTCGTGTGCATGAGACCCTGTATGCACCCTTCAAGAGTGGAGTTTCTCTTTCGCCCAGTCCTGTGGAATTCCTGTAATCAAACCCTGCCGGCCTTCAAAGCCAGATTCTCTGGGGG
The DNA here is from genome assembly GCF_000442215.2 of Lipotes vexillifer. Taxonomy (NCBI): domain Eukaryota; kingdom Metazoa; phylum Chordata; class Mammalia; order Artiodactyla; family Lipotidae; genus Lipotes; species Lipotes vexillifer. The sequence continues at coordinate 338,134 of NW_006778108.1, read as the reverse complement.
CTCCTCCTCCTGTTGCAAGACCCCTAGGCTGGGGACCCTGGCATGGGGCTCAGAACTTTTATTCCTGGGAGAACTTCTGTGTTATAATTATTTTCCAGTTTGTGGGTCGCCCCCGCCAGGCATGTATGTGATTTGAATTTATTTTGATTGTGCCCCTCCTTCCATCTCACTGTGACTTCTTCTTTGTCTTTGGATATAGGGTATCTTTTTTTGTAGACTCCAGCATTTTTTTGGTTGATGGTTGTTTAGCAGTTAGTTGTGATTTTGGTTAGAAGAGGTGAGCTCATGTCCTTCTACTCCACACTCTTGTCAGTTTCGAGCAAGTCTTAAAAACCAGGAAACTGCTTTTTAAATATTATAGTAACTATTGTTTTAACATGGTTAAAATTTATTTGTTCATTGCTAGTTTTATTGCCTAGTGATTAGAAGGAAGGCCTTTATCTACAGGGGTGGGGCACAGTCATTTTAGTGTCAAGAAATAGCTTCAGCAAGAGTTTAAACCTTGAATCTGAATAAATCTTCATTCCCAAATTAGTATTTTATTTTTTTACTTTTTATTTTTAATAGATCTTGGAGTATAATTGCTTCACAATACTGTGTTAGCCTGTTTTACAACAAAGCGAATCGGTCATATGCATGCACATGTCCCCATATCCCCTCCCTATTGAGCCTCCCTCCCATCCTCCCTCCCATCCACCCTCTCCCACCCCTCTAGGTCATCATAAAGCACCAAGCTGATATCCCTGTGCTATGCTCCTGCTTCCCACCAGCCAACTATTTTATATTCAGTATTGTGTATATGTCGATGCTACCCTCACTTCGCCCCAGCTTCCCCCTCCCACCTCAAGTCCATTCTCTATGACTGCCTCTTTATTCCCGCCCTGCAAGGTTCATCAGTACCATTTTTTTTTTTTAGATTCCATATATATGCCTTTGATTATGGTATTTGTTTTACATGTCATATTTGTGTGAAGATGATTTCTTACCTTTACTGTATGTTTGCCTTTACAGGTGAGCTTTTGCATTTGTAATTATCTTATTTCTAGTTGTGGCCTTTTCTGCCTAGAGAAGTTCCTTTAGCATTTGTTGCAAAGCTGGCCTGGTGGTGCTAAATTCTCTTAGCTTTGGCTTGTCTGTAAAGCTTTTGATTTCTCTGTCACATCTGAATGAGAGCCTTGCTGGGTAGAGTATTCTTGGCTGTAGGTTCTTCCCTTTCATCGCTTTAAATATATCATGTGACTCCCTTCTGGTATGCAGAGTTTCTGCTGAGAAATCAGCTGATAACTGATAACCTTACAGGAATTCCCTCGTATGTTATTTGTTGCTTTTAATATTTTTTCTTTGTCTTTCATTTTTGTCAATTTGCTTACTGTGTGTCTTGGTGCATTCCTCCTTGGGTTTATATTGCCTGGGATTCTCTGTGCTTCCTGGACTTGGTGACTATTTCGTTTCCCATGTTAGGGAAGTTTTCAGCTATTATCTCTTCAAATATTTTCTCAGGTTCTCTCTCTCTCTCTTATCCTTCTGGGACCCGTGTAATGAGAATGTGGGTGTATTTAATGTTGTCCTAGAGCTCTCTTAGACTGTCCTCATTTCTTTTCATTCTTTTTCTTTAATTTGTTCCATGGCAGTGATTTCTACCATTCTACCTTCCAGCTCACTTATCCGTTCTTCTGCCTCAGTTATTTTGCTATTGATTCCTTCTAGTGTATTTTTCATTTCAGTTATTGCATTGTTCATCTCTGTTTATTCTTTAGTTCTTCTAAGTCTTTGTTAAAACTTTCTTGTGTCTACTCAATCTGTACTGCCAGTCTATTTCTGAGATCTTGTATTATCTTTACTATCATTACTCTAAATTCTTTTTCAGGTAGATTGTCTATCTCCACTTCACTTAGTTGTTCTTCTGGGGTTTTATCTTTTCCCTTCATCTGTGAAATATTCCTCTGCTGTCTCATTTTGTCTAAATTTCTGTGATTGTGGTTTCTGTTCTTCAGGCTACAGTGTTGTAGTTCTTGCTTCTGCTGTCTGCCCCCTGGTGGAATAGGCTGTATAAGAGGCTTGTGCAGGCTTCCTGGTGGGACGGACTGGTTCCTGCCCAGTGGTGGGTGGAGCTGGGTCTTGTCCCTCTGGTGGGCAAGGCCATTTCAGGGTGTGTGCTTATCAGGCAGCTGTGTCCTCAGGAAGACTTTAAGCAGCCTGTCTGCTGATGGGTTGGGCTGTGTTCCTGCCTTGTTGGTTGTTTGGCCTGAGGCATCCCAGCACTGGAGCCTACAGGCTGTTGGGTCAGGCTAGGTCTTGGGGGGGAAATGGCAACCTCCAGGAGGTCTCTCACCAATGAGTGCTCACCAGAGCTGCTACTGCCAGTATCTTTGTCCTCGCAGTGAGCCACAGCCACTCCCCTCACCTCTGCAGGAGATTCTCCAATACTAGCAGGTAGGTCTGGCCCAGTCTTTTGTGAGGTCACTGCTTTTTTCCCTGGGTCCTCGTGTGCATGAGACCCTGTATGCACCCTTCAAGAGTGGAGTTTCTCTTTCGCCCAGTCCTGTGGAATTCCTGTAATCAAACCCTGCCGGCCTTCAAAGCCAGATTCTCTGGGGGCTCCTCCTCCTGTTGCAAGACCCCTAGGCTGGGGACCCTGGCATGGGGCTCAGAACTTTTATTCCTGGGAGAACTTCTGTGTTATAATTATTTTCCAGTTTGTGGGTCGCCCCCGCCAGGCATGTATGTGATTTGAATTTATTTTGATTGTGCCCCTCCTTCCATCTCACTGTGACTTCTTCTTTGTCTTTGGATATAGGGTATCTTTTTTTGTAGACTCCAGCATTTTTTTGGTTGATGGTTGTTTAGCAGTTAGTTGTGATTTTGGTTAGAAGAGGTGAGCTCATGTCCTTCTACTCCACACTCTTGTCAGTTTCGAGCAAGTCTTAAAAACCAGGAAACTGCTTTTTAAATATTATAGTAACTATTGTTTTAACATGGTTAAAATTTATTTGTTCATTGCTAGTTTTATTGCCTAGTGATTAGAAGGAAGGCCTTTATCTACAGGGGTGGGGCACAGTCATTTTAGTGTCAAGAAATAGCTTCAGCAAGAGTTTAAACCTTGAATCTGAATAAATCTTCATTCCCAAATTAGTATTTTATTTTTTTACTTTTTATTTTTAATAGATCTTGGAGTATAATTGCTTCACAATACTGTGTTAGCCTGTTTTACAACAAAGCGAATCGGTCATATGCATGCACATGTCCCCATATCCCCTCCCTATTGAGCCTCCCTCCCATCCTCCCTCCCATCCACCCTCTCCCACCCCTCTAGGTCATCATAAAGCACCAAGCTGATATCCCTGTGCTATGCTCCTGCTTCCCACCAGCCAACTATTTTATATTCAGTATTGTGTATATGTCGATGCTACCCTCACTTCGCCCCAGCTTCCCCCTCCCACCTCAAGTCCATTCTCTATGACTGCCTCTTTATTCCCGCCCTGCAAGGTTCATCAGTACCATTTTTTTTTTTTAGATTCCATATATATGCCTTTGATTATGGTATTTGTTTTACTCTGACTTAACTTCACTCTGTATGACAGACTCTAGGTCCATCCACCTCACTACAAATAACTCAATTTCATTTCTTTTTATGGCTGAGTAATATTCCATTGTATATATGTGCCACATTTTGTTTATCCATTCATCTGTCGATGGACATTTAGGTTGCTTCCATGTCCTGGCTATTGCAAATAGTGCTGCAATGAACATTGTGGTACATGTCACTTTTTGAATTATGGTTTTCTCGGGGTATATACCCAGTAGTGGGATTGCTGGGTCATATGGTAATTCTATTTTTAGTTTTTTAAGGAACCTCCATACTGTTTTCCATAGTGGTTGTATCAATTTACATTCCCACCAACAGTGCAGAAGGGTTCCCTTTTCACCACACCCCTTCTAACATTTATTGCTTCTAGATTTTTTGATAATGGCCATTCTGACTGGCGTGAGGTGATACCTCATTGTATTGTTTTTTATTTTCTAGTTCAACAATTTTAATTTTACAGATGAGAGTGATGAAAAAAGGCTGTCAATGTTTAAAATTACAAAGTTATTTAATAGCAGAACCAAATCTAAAATTCATGGTTTGTAGTTTTTCTACAAGCATGAAATAGTGGTACAATGAAGGGGATATAGAATTTGTAGCCAACAAGTCTGTATGCATATTCTTTTCTCCTACTCACAAACTTTGGCAACTTGGGCAAGTTCATTAAATTCTCTATGCCTTCCTTAGTTTATTATGATAGTCAGTCCTTTTTTAGTGTAGTTAGTGAGAATTAAATGAGTTAATACATGTGAAGAGTCTTACTAGAGTCCCTGGTGCACAGTAAAGGGTCAATTAATATTATTATTGTAGGTAATCAAAACTATGCCTCTCTCAAGTCCAATATGATATGCTGGGATGATCAATAATAAGTGCTGTTATTTATTAACTTCTTTCTGTGTACTAGGAATCCACAGATATCATTTATAATGTCACATATCTGTGCAAGGCAGTTTTAATGAGAAGCAATATCAGGAAGTAGAATGTTGTAGTGGTGGAGAGTGAGGGATCTGGATTTACACTAAGTAGGTGAGAATTCTGCTCCACCAATTGCCAGCTCTGCAAGTGGGCAGGTTTCATTTCATTTATTTTATTTAACAAACATTTATAAAGTCTACTATGTGCCAGGCATTTTTCTAAATACAGTTACTGAGTCATTTAATCTTTTTAAAAGAGGAAGGGATTTTATTACACCCCTTTTGCAGAGAAACAAACTGAGATATTAACAAAAAGCATCATGGTGTAGTGATTGAGTGTACATCCTCCTGAGAGTGACTACTTGGGTATGAGTCCTGCCTCCTCCACTTCCTAGTGATGTGACTCAGGTGATTTAATGATAGCTAACTCTGCAACAATTACCTCTTCTGTACAGTAACCTCACTGTAGTTTTGATTTGAATTTCTCTAATAATTAGTGATATTGAGCATCTTTTCATGTGCCTCTTGGCCATCTGTATGTCTTCCTTGGTGAAATGTCTATTTAGGTCTTCCACCCATTTTTTAATTGGATTCTTTTTTTGATATTGGGCTCCATGAGCTGTTTGTATAATTTGGAGATTAATCCTCTGTTGTTTTGTTTGCAAATATTTTCTCCCATTCTGAGGGTTGTCTTGTTTATGGTTTCCTTTGTGCAAAAGCTTTTAAGTTTAATTAAGTCCTATTTGTTTATTTTTGTTTTTATTTCCATTACTCTAGGAGGTGGGTCAAAAAAGACCTTGCTGTGGTTTATGTCAAAGAGTATTTTTCCTGTTTTCCTCTAAGAGTTTTATAGTGTCCGGTCTTACATTTAAGTCTTTAATCCAATTTGAGTTTATTTTTGTGTATGTTGTTAAGTAGTGTTCTAATTTCATTCTTTTACATGCAGCTGTCCAGTTTTCCCAGCACCCCTTATTGAAGAGGCTGTCTTTTAAAATGCTAAAATTAGCATTTTAAACTGGAAAAGACTGAGATACCTTTAATTGGCAGATTATATTCTTTTCCCATGATTGCCTCTAACCAGTAGGTTAGAAGCTTGGAAATAAGGCAAGCTTAGTTACTGGGTGGGGGGGCGGGGGGCGGGCGGGATTACATTATGTTGCCCTTCTGAGTTGAAACATGTGAATGTTTCTCTCTGCCCTGTAAATAAACAGTTACAAAGAATTCTACTGTGTTCTGATGTAGCAAATATGGCATTAGGTAGGCAAGGACGTTGGAAAGGGGGATTTCCTTTGAAATAGGGTAGTTGGGGAAGGCATCTCTGGGATGTGACATTACGGTTGAGATCTCAAGGATGACCTTGAATTTGGCCTGTTCTAGGAATGGACAGAAGGTCATTGTGTTGGTACTTTTAGGAGCCAATTTGAAAGTCACACAAGATGAGGCTGGAGAGGCAGATCATGTCAATTCTTGGACTTTTTTATTTAAATACTTTGATGGCATACATATCAATTAGAATAGGTTAGGTTATACTAGTGTAACATGTGGTGCTCAGATCTCAAAACACAGGTTTACTTCCCACTGATGTCACCTTCTCAGTGGGGCTTGCCTGAAACTCAACTCCACATCTTCACTCCAGGTTCCAGACTGACAGAGCGACCTATCTGGGAAGTGGCTGGGCATTATGGTAGAGGGAAAAAAGGGAGCACGAGTCTTCAAGCTTCTGCCTGAAGTGACGTATGCCATTTCTTCCCACACATCATTGGCCAAAGCAATAAAGTCCAATTTCAGTGCGGCAAAGAAGTGTTCTCCCCCCTCAAGGGGAGGAAGTGCCTGTTGGTGTAATTGTCCCCCTCTAAATCTATATCCTTCTGTGCATCTTCACCAAGAAATAGAGCTACACCTCCTTTCTGCTTTAGTCACAGATTCACTCTAGTTCTCACCAGAGAAACAATAACTTAAAAAGATTTACACCGAGTGTCAGTATTTTGTGTGCACATGTCAAATCGCCACTTCTCTAAATGTTATAAAACAGTTTTTTCTTATCCTCCTGGATCTTTAATTTAGGGGCAAAATTTAAAGCAACTTCAGTAGAAAGGATTTCATATTTCCTACCCAATTGTAAGGAGTGTTTATTCATTTGGTAGAGACTTGAGCTGGAGAAAGGGCTATTTGCCTACAGTATTGAGTAACAGAATCCAGTGCTAATAAGTTACCAAGGGCATTTCCAAATGGCAAAGTAGAATATCTTAGCACTTTATTCATGTTTAAATTTGTAAGAGAGTTCAGGAATGTTTTCCATCTTCCAAACCAAGAAATGGAGGTACTTTGTTTCTCAAAGCCCCACACTGGGCCAGAGTTCTGGAGATATAAATGAGTATCATTATCCCTTTTAGTCCTGAGAACCACCAGCAAAGCTAAGCAGTGTTCAATGACATCTTTTAGAGGCAAAGGGGCAGAAGTGTTTGGGAGAGAAACATAAGAGTGACAGGCAAAGAGATGAAAAATTGAATGTAGATTCAGAAGTTGAAATTGGCCATACTAGAATCATGTCAAATTATCTTTACTGTCACCTTGAAGCATTTGTGTTGTGGTTGCCCACTGTGAGATAAGACTGTCCTGCGTACAATTTTTTTCTCATCAAACTTATTTATTATTGGAAAAATGTTCCTTTGGTACAGCAGTTTAAAAAACCTTATTCCCCTTTAACTATTAGGTTCCTGGCCTTGTTGGATAAAGGGATTGACTTTCTTTCTTGCCTTTTAGAACAATACACCCGATAGCACTTCTGTAGGAGATGGAGGGAATTAAATTTGATGGAATACAGATTTCCATTTTCAAAAGAACATTGAGTTTTTCCCATAGCGGTTTTTGTGGATCCATTGCCAAACTCTTAACAATTTTGTAACTCAATCATAATTCTGTCAACAGTAGGCTGAGGAGGTTTGTGTCTGTGCTGGTCACATAGCCAGCACGGTGACTATGCTCATTAAAAGATGCTCAAAAAGAATTCCAGTTATGGATGATGGGTTCCAAAGGATGGGCCAGTGTTCATGGAACCATGGGCTTCATCTCAACAATTTATATCTTGCACCTCAGAGGCTGTTGCTAGGGTAATTAGCTATCTAGTATTCAGAGAAAAATTTCACATTGGGATTTGTGTCTGTTCAAACTACTGTGTAGTTTAATTTTGAAAACATGGCCACAACATTGGCCAGTCTTAGCAGGGGAAGACTCTTGGTAAGTTACAGTTGACTTGCAGGGGCAATTTTAAATACACATATTTGCAAGGAGATATCTACTGTTAAATGAACATTTTTGAGTCATTAACTGCTCATGGCTAAGGAACAAACTTCACAAAATACAGATAATTCCACCTTATCTTCTCAAACAAATTTTATTCATATTCTGCTCTAACAAATATAGTATGAAGGCAACAGTTGTTTAAGTTTCTTAGTGCATGGCACACATGAAAAGAAACAAACATATTTAGAAGCAGTCCAGTATTTAAATGCTGGTTTAACAAAAGAGGCACATATTATTCTATTTAGCAGTTTATACCAGATCTCAGAAGACATTTTTTTTTTCCTTGCAAGCAACAGACTACATTTATTTGCATTAAGTAAAAACATATCTTGATCAAGAAAATTACTTTTTTCTGATTTTCCTTTATATCACAAATGTCAGGGTAAGGCAAATCCTTAATGAATCATATGATAAAAACCCTGTTCCCCAAGAAAATATATTGAACATATTCTGCTAACTTTGTTATTTGTCAAAGCAAAGCCGACATGCACCACATACAGAGAAATGTCATTTCAGATCAACTGCATCAAGCAGAACTGTATTAATTCACAAAGAGGCTTTTCAGTGTTTCATAGAAAGGTGTACAATTAGCTGCAATGACTAATAGGTGACCCAGTATCATAGACGGTGTTTTGGACACCGCCTTTGTAAGGTTTTACGAAAGAAGGCTAGTCCATCGTCTGAATAGTTACCAGCTAGAGGCCACACCCTTTGTCTCTCCTAAAACAAGTACCTTTTAAATTAGATCTATTATGTGGAAAGCCTACCTTGGTCCCACTCTCCCTCCTGTAAACCCTCATACCACCTAGCCTGGCTGGATTGTGGTTGGAAACTGACATACAGAATTCATGTTCCGGAGAATTCAATCAGCCTTTCAAACTTTCCATTGTACAGTCTGTGCAATGACAGCACCAGTGAAATAAAGGTTTCCTGTGTTGTGGGTGTCTTCGATCTGGCCAAGAGCTAGATTTTTAATATTTTACTATTGAAATGGAAATTCACTTCATTATTTGTCCTAAAGCATAAAATCTTACCGCCAAATAGCAACCCCAAATCATAATGAGGCAAAAATGAAACCACAATCTAATCATAAAGTCAAGTGTAAAGAAATTCAAGAGTGGGGCTGATCATACTTACTCCTCACTCAGTTTCCTGGATACAGAGCTGACTTTCTTTTTCTATAGTTTTCAGGCAGAGCCCTCCCTCCTCTCATTCCTACCCCACCCACATTGAAAATGAATGAATGGCTATCATTGATGTCAAAGGCAACACCAGGACTGAAGTAATTCTGATCCCTACTGTTCCTACCAGAGACATTAGGTCTCTTTCATCTTTGTCCATTAAAGAAAATCTCCATCCTTCCCGCCTCCTCCTGTTGTTTTCAACTTAACTCATTATTGAGCACGAGTAGCACTAATGCTTAGGAGTCATAGAAAAATGTGCTCCCAGAAGATTGTGCTTGTCAAGTATTTCACAAGAATGATGGCGACTTTCAGTTAAGTTATAAAGATGACATGAGGGCTTCCCTGGTGGCGCAGTGGTTGAGAGTCCGCCTGCCGATGCAGGGGACACGGGTTCGTGCCCCCGTCCGGGAAGATCCCACATGCCGCGGAGCGGCTGGGCCCGTGAGCCATGGCCGCTGAGCCTCCGCATCCGGAGCCTGTGCTCCGCAACGGGAGAGGCCAAGACAGTGAGAGGCCCGCGTACCGCAAAAAAAAAAAAAAAAAAAAAAAAAAAAAAAGATGACATGAAATATAGAAACTGTCAGTATTCCCATGGCATCATTTCCTGGATTATTGAAAATGAGGCTTTTCCTTGTTTTTCTACAAAGCGATGTCTAATGGCAGTAGAGGACATATCAGTTTCTGTATCAAACCGTGGAATAATGGCAGAAGGGGAAATGGGCATGTTCTGAAATCATGAGGTCACTTAAATATTGTTGCTGCTAGGTTGATGAGCAGCTTAAAAAACTGAGGGTGTTAAAACATATTACACAGGTAGAAATACAACTTGTTAATTATTCCAATAGACCCAATAAGCCATCCAGAGAGGCAACTTATTCCAATAGACCCAATAAGCCATCCAGGGAGGCAACAAATTCAGAAAGGCCAAAACAAAATTCATAGGAAGATAAGAAGGTGAATTTTCTTTAGAGGAAAGAGCAGAACTGAAGAACTCCATGGAATGTTTAGAAAACAGAACACCCTTTTATTGTAGCAATGCTCGCCATTGCTTTTCTCCCTCTACAAAGAAAAAAATATGCAGCTAACTTACTTACAGTTCTAAAGCCCTTATAAGGAAGGTGGATTTAAGAAGATATGGAATAAATAGTGCGAGTTGCCACAGAAACAAACAGATTGGTCTTAGAGCCGGGGAGGCTGTGGGAAGCAGGTGTCTCGCGTCCTGAGGCTTCTGTCCACGTTGGCCCTAGGACAGACATTTGTGACAACTTCTAACTTCCTCCTGGGCCCTTCACCCCTCACGCCCACTGTATCACTGACATCTTGGCTTACTAGTACTGCTTCTCTCCTTCCGTGTGCGCTGGGAGAGGGGACTAGCCATCAAATTAGTCTTGGACTCAGCATGAACAAAAACACACCATGTAAAAGCAAACCAGGAAGCCAGAACTACAAGCAAGACCTCTAATTGCCTCTAACTTCAAATGAGAATCTTCTCTGTGGGTCATGTTCTTTTCTGAGAAGCATATATATAAAGAGAGATTTCAAGTGGAACTTTTCATATTCATAGGCGGATGCTTGGATCCTAAATGCAGCAGCCCCCTGTCTCTTAACTAAAATGCCTAGAAAAGTGCCACCCCATACAATTGTGTCACAAGGAGTTACATCTCCCAGGGGGGCTCCATGTGAAGCACCCAGTAAAGACCTCCTGAACCAGGTGAGCTCTGCTGAAAGTCGGTGTCAGAGGAGAACTCACCTGCCGTCCTGCTACCAAGGAAGACCCGACAGCAGCCAGGGCCCACCTTCCTTGTGATGCCTCCACTCTCTGCTCCGGATTAAACTCGACTTCCACAATCCTCCTGACAACCACACGGAACAACACTGTACCTTGGGAATCCCGGAATAAAACACCATTTTTAACTCATCGTCCTGACCTTTTTCCAAGTGATTTCTGATGGTTTTGCCCATTTTCTATCCTGCCTCCTTCATCCGTGGATTCTACTAATACAGGGTTTGATGGTTCCTGAAATGCAGCCTGCAGCTTACCAAACAGTCACCTTCCTTCTCTTTCTTGGAAGAAACCACTGTACCAACCAGCTTTGTGAAATAACCGAGAAAGCAGACAGGAGCCAGGATACACATGTATGTCACACGTGCCACTGGGACCCTGGGGCAGAGTCGTGAGAGAAAAGACAGAAATGACAGGGATAGCGCCTGAAAAAGATGCATTCACGTGGGTCCCCCCACCAAATAAAACTTTTTTTTTTTCCTTTTTTTTTTTCTCTTTCTGCCGGTAAACAGAACAAAATGCAGCTGGAGAAATTAGAGCAAAGGATTCCCCATCCTTCCGTGGGACTCGCCTCCCCCCACCCTCCCCCACAGGGCACGCAGGTGTCTTTTTCCACCTCCCCCCCGGGGCGGGAGGCCTGCAATGCTGAGAACTGTCATTTACTTCCATTTCTTTGTTCCTTTGCTTCATCTTGTGCCCCTGCCGAAGATAAGGAGAAACCATTTGTTAGATTAAAGATAAGATATCTTCATAGGTTGAGCAAGGAATATCTTTTTCATACAGCCATTTAAATGCTTCTCACCCCTCAAATGTGCCTAGAAAGATCTTCTTTGACTATCCAAGAGCTTTGGATATCTGAGCTGTAATTGCAGGCACGGGATAAATCACTGCTAATAAATGTACGCGACACTGACAACTTGCTTGGCTGATGGGGGTGATTAACTCAACTCTTCGAGGTCTTCTTTGAGAAACCTAACCTTGAACCAATGTGTCCTCCCTTTTCAGCCCCTTCATGTGCTCGAGTTTCCAGGGCTCATCATAGAAACAATAATAATTTACATGACGCTGATTTGCAAAAGTCATTGATTGTCATCCCACCACTTTGAGATCTTATTAAGTAGGCATCTGCTGTGTTCTCCACTTGTGAAAGAACTCTAAGAAGATACCCTGCCTTAGAAGAACCTATAGGGAAATGCATAGATCTTAAGTATACTTCAAACTTTGAAAAATGCATTTAACCCACATCATTCCCATTGGCCCAGAAAGGCCCCTTTTCAATTATTAACCATACAACTGACTTCTGTCACCATAAATTACATCTCTTCAAGGAAGAATTGGACAGATGATCTCTGAGCTAACTTTCTATTCTAGTGTCCTATGAATCTTTAAAACAATATCCTTTGAGGTGTGTGTGTGTATAGAAAAGCGATATCATGCTTATTGTAGATAATATTTAAAATATCCCAAAGTAGACAAGCAAGGATCCTGCATAGTGCCTCTACTGACAATAACTTCTGTAGTTAATATTATGGAGCATTTCTTTATATTATTTTTCCATATCTTTCATATGTATATACACAATCATACATTTTAATTTTAACAATTAAAATTGTAAACAGGAAGAACATTACAGACAACCTTAAGACATATCTAGAATATGTTCACTATCCAGATTTAATATGTGTTAATATTTTTCAAATTTCCTTGTGATCTTTATTTTACTTTAAAAAATAAAACATTATGGGTAAATTAAAGTATTTACAGATAAATTAAAACTATTTCTCTTCCTTCCCAGAGATTACTGAATCCTGATATTAGTGTGAATCAACAACATGCATGTTTTTACACTTTTACACACACATATATTTACAAATACAGACACAGTGGGAAGTATGTAGTGTCATCTTGTGTATTATAAAATGTACGTAAATAGTAATTTTGTCTGTTTTTAACCATTCGTCAATTATTATTGTTATAAATTTATAATCAATATATATTTTGATGTTCCTTTGTGTTTACCATTTTTCTTGGCTTGCAGTTGTTTCCTGCACACTACTCTTTCCTCTGGGCTCAATTTTCTTCTTACTGTTGTGCCTCCTTTAGTAGCTTTTAGAGAAAAAGTATGTGAGTAGCAAGTTTTTCTTTTTTCCTGAAAATGGGGTATCATTTACTTTTTAAAAAAATTAATTAATTAATTAAAATTTTTTGGCTGTGTTGGGTCTTCATTTCTTTGTGAGGGCTTTCTCTAGTTGCGGCGAGCGGGGGCCACTCTTCATCATGGTGTGCGGGCCTCTCACTATCGCGGCCTCTCTTGCTGCAGAGCACAGGCTCGAGACGTGCAGGCTCAGTAGTTGTGGCTCACGGGCCTAGTTGCTCCGCGGCATGTGGGATCTTCCCAGACCAGGGCTCGAACCCGTGTCCCCTGCATTGGCAGGCAGATTCTCATCCACTGCGCCACCAGGGAAGCTCCTCATTTTCTTAAATGATAGTGAAACTAGTGAAGAACTCTATGTTGACAATTATTTTAATCCATGTTTTGAAGACTCAGAATTATTCCATTATCTTCTGACCTAAACTCTTGATCTTGGGAAGCTTATTGTCTGTGCAATACCTATTTATTTATGGTTAACTCTCCTTTCCCTCTAATTGTTTTAATTTTTTTCTCATTGGTGTTCTGTAGTGCATAAGTGTGGATTTATTTTAAATATGTCCTTGTAACTTATTATGCTTCTTTTAACTTAAAATTTATTACTTTCATCGATTCTTTTCTTTTTTTTAAAGGAACTCCTTTATTTCATTTATTTATTTATTCATTCCTGGCTGTGCTGGGTCTTCGTTTCTGCGTGAGGGCCTTCTCTAGTTGCAGCGAGCGGGGGCCACTCTTCATCGCGGTGCGCGGGCCTCTCACTGTCACGGCCTCTCCTGTTGTGGAGCACAGGCTCCAGACGCGCAGGCTCAGTAGTTGTGGCTCACGGGCCCAGTTGCTCCGTGGCATGTGGGATCCTCCCAGACCAGGGCTCGAACCCGCGTCCCCTGCACTGGCAGGCAGACTCTCAACCACTGCGCCACCAGGGAAGCCCCTATTACTTTCATCAATTCTGATAAATCCTTGCCAGTATCTTTCAAATACTATCAACCAGCTCCTTTTAGAGCTCTTGTTGAATACAAAATGTCTTGGTTATTCTCCTTCTATCCCTTGTGTCTCCTCATGTGTCATTTATATTACTATATATTTACTTGCTTCCTCCAAATTGTTAATTTTTCATAGTTTGCTTTTTTCTTACAGTTTTATATCTACTTTTTATCTTTTGCTGTCATTTAAATGTATATATTTTATAAAATCTTCAAAATGTTCTACTCTCAAGTTCTCATCGTGCTAATCATCCTGTAATTTTATCTGCCAACTCTCATTCACGATGGATCATTTCCTTTTGTGTTTTGTAAGTCTTAAAATTGTAAACTCACCTTCAGAAATTTAATTCTTCTGTAGGAATTCCAAGGGATAGTTTTACATTTCCATTTGCTAACTCTCCCAGGGATAACACTGGTCTATAATCTAATATTAAATTAATTTTTCAGTTTGTATATTAATGTATGACTTTGGATGGCATAAATTTGTGTCTCAAACGCATGGTGCATATATGTTTTCTACTTAGTATGGGAGCCTTTTTCTCTCCCCATGCAGCACCCTGGGCAGGCTCCAGTCTCCTTGTTAATTTCTTGAGCTGGGTTATGACTTACTTATGTAGAGCTATCAATTTCAGCTCCTTACCTTGAGTGACCCACGGTCCCAGGTGGGCATTAAAGCCCAAGTCTCTAGCCTTAGAGCCTATCTCTGCACCAGCAACCAAACTGCAGCCCTTGGGGCTGCTGGATCTTCAGCTCACCAGATTATTGCTTTGGTGTTCAAATTCCTCTTCACTTCTGACACCTTAGCTTTCATGTCAGCTGAGCTATATATTTTAAAATATTTTTGTTATAGTTTATCTCTCATTTCTAAGCATTTGTATTGAGAGGGGTTCTGCATTTTCCCCCACCTTTTCAGTCACCTATTGCTACAAAACAAGCCACTCTAAAACACAGTGGCCCCCAAACTCATGATTTATTGTTTCTAATGATTCTGTAATCTAGCTTGGGCTCAGCCTGGCAGTTCATCTGCTCCAGGTGTCATCCACTGGGGCCGGAACATCCAAAAATGCCCTCTCACTTTCCAGAATCTCTCTCCATGTGGCCTTCCTCATTCTATAGCACAGCTTGAACTCCTTACAGGGTGGATGGATTCCAAGAGTACAAAAATGGAAGTTACAAGGCCTCCTAAAGCCCAACCTGGAAGCCACACTTGGCCAGCCATGTTTCTCTAGAATCAAAAGTTCAGATCCTATAACCATCTTCACATGCCCTCAAATACTTGTTAAATTATTTTTCAATTTGCACAGTGTTCTATTGATTCATTGAACTGTTCTCCTGTTGTCATTTATGATAGCCCTGATTTTTTACAATTATAAATTACACAACACTAAACATTCTTGTATTATGTCTTTGAACTCTAATTCTATTTCCATTTCATGGTATTTCTTTAATTTCCCTGGAGGTATGATGCACAGATCGAAAGGTTCTTTCTTCCTGTTGAACTACCAATAATGTCTACAAACCCAGCTGTGTAAATATTTCTATGGGAACTGATGACATTCCTTAGGTCATACTGTTCGTTATGACAACTGTGTTCAGACATGCACTATTGTTTAGGGAGCAGTACGGTATCATCAAAGAATTTTGTCCTGGAAGTATCTGAATTTCCACTGATCAGCCAGGTGACCCTGTGCAAGTCACTTCTCCTTCCTGGAGTTGAGGGACTGCAGCAAAGAGGTAAGGGAGGAGCCATGATACATGGTTTTGCAACAAAGTTAAACTAATTTTGAACTTTAAGTTTTGACAACTTATTCATTTGGGTAAAGGTATGTATAGATTCATGTTTATAGTCAAGGAAAATATTTTGACATTGACCAAGGAAAACATTTATTTTGGTGCTGCATCTAGATATTGATCACACAGAAAAATAATAGTGTCTGTACGAAAAAAATCTACATAAGTCTATAGTCTGTTGGCAGCAAAAGGGCAAAAGGTAAAGGCAATACTGAAGAGCTTGCATTTAAATTATTCAGGTTTAATCTCACTTCATTACTTCTTAATGTAAACTTCTCTACTGTATCATTTCTGCAGCTTAACAGGATAATTTAAAATACATAAACGAGGTTAAAAAAAATGTTTTGTAAGACCATGTTTGTACAAGTTTATATTTTTTAGCTGTCCTATGCTATACATGTATTGCATAAATGCTATTATATTTAGTTTTAAATGATGTTTAAAACCGTGATAGGAAGACAGCTGCCTGCTTTCACATGTTCTCAAACTTCAGTCGGCCACAGTGCTGGAGCTTGAGCAATGTGTCTGCCATGATGCTGGTGCAACATGGCCTTCTGGGAGAGTGCAGAGGCCTACTGAGAAGATACAGGGAAGATGAAGGGAGGTGTGAATGAAAAATGGTGCCTGCCTACACTGCCACCCTGATGGTGAGCCCTGAGGAGGCTCAGGATGAGAAAGAACAGGAGACAGGATACAAAAGATAATGACCTCATGCTGTGTAGCCATGCGCATTGGGAAACCCACTCATCTTAGCTAAAGCTTGCTCTGCTGGGGACACGAATAAGAACTGGCCATTCCACGATCTGAGCACTGTGGTGGGCTTATACCACTAGAGGGAAAACCTAAGGCATGTAAGAGAAGCTGAAACAGCTCTGGGGCAAAACCTAGAGGAGTTAAGCTCACAAGCGGCACATTGCCCACCACACGATCATCGCTAGTGATTTTATTTTGACAAACCAACCTCTGAACGGGGAATAAAGCTTTCAAAACAAAAAGCAAAAGGAACAACAGATTGAGAGCCTCCGACTAATACCCTAGCCAGGTTTATATACCTACAAAACTGACTGACTTACCTGGGAATAGCGTGCTCTGATAATGACTAAGAATGGGGCTCTTTTATTGCATATTCAGTTAAGTTAAAAAAAAAAAAAAAAAGCCTGCTTGATTTAAAAAAAAAAACACATCTTTTCAGAATTCTGACCTTAGAGAAACAAAAGCCCTTCTAGGGGTAACTTGCATTTCTCTTCCTCTGTCTTTGAAATGTAAATGTTCTACCTGTTCTTCTTTAGGCATTTGTGTGTGTGTGTGTGTGTGTGTGTGTGTGTGTGTGTGTGTGTGTGCGCGCGCGCGCGTGCGCGCGAGCGCGCGAGCGTGTGTGGTCTCTAACAACCAAAAGGTATACATATGGTATACATTTGTCATCCAGTTGAATAGACTGGGGTCCTGAGCAGTCTTTTTTTTTCTGGCTGTGTGAACTCTCAGGGGCTTTTTGCCATCTAAACCTTTGGTGCGTTCGCTTGTACAACGAAGGCCTTTACTTTCTTAAACTATTTTGAAGAGTAAACTTTCTGGATCTTGTTTAGGTGGCATCTTTTGCAGCTCTTCTGGGGAAGCCTCTTGTATCTTATTGGTTTGAGTCACTATTAAGATATATCTCATTAATGGCCAGATGATGGTTCCTTTAAATTGGACTTCTGAATTGGTAAATTTTTAGAATGCTCTCATTATAAACAGCCGTTTTATTGGTACTTATTAAAAAAGAAGGAAATTAAAGGGTGGAAAATATATCTAATGGTTAGTTTAAAACAAATAAGAAAAACCAGCTTGTGAACTTTTGCTTAATTATATTGTGGGATAGACATGTTTCACTGGGGAATGCTTCCCCTGCTTGGTATTATAAGACAGGGCATATAGATCTGCCTCTCAGGAAATATTAATTAAACATACTAAAGGAAACCAATAGGCTACCTGAACTTTATAAAGTAAAAACTGAGAATATTCAAGGGCTAATAATAATAAAATTAGTGATTTTGCTCTGGGTTTTAACTTACGCACTCAGAAAGAGGGCCTTGTTGAAGGTCTTATGCAAGTTTTTAAAGGCATGATAAATTGAACCCTAAAGTCCTAGAACATAGAACTCTTAAATTTCAGTTCAGTTGGCAATATTCTCACTGAAAAGCAAATTAAATAAAATATAGCTGGGCAAATCAATTTTTTAATATCATTTAGGTGACCAGTTCTTTGGGGAATTAAAAGCAACTGTCTTTGCCTTGCATTAAATCTCTACAAATCAGAAATGTAAATACAGCCCACAGTGACCTGAGACTGAACCTAATCAGCTCAACCAAGTAGAACCGGAAACCAAAGGCAAAAAAAGGGCAAAAGTGGCCCTTTTAAACACCAACTGTTACTGAATGCAAGTTTGTGCACCTGGCACACAGTGAGGCCAAACAAAGCAAAACGTCAGAGAGGTTTATTGCAGGGCCAAGCAAGGAAAATGGGTGGCTTATGCCCCAAAACTCTGAACTCCCCAGTGGTTTTGGGGGAGAAGTTTTTAATAGGCAAAATGTGGGGTGAGGGCTACAGGGTGTGTGACTTGCTTCCAATTGGTTGGTGGTGAGGTAACAGGGCGGTGCTCCAGGAATCTTGTGCTCAGCCTGAAATTACCATCCTCCACCTGGGTGGGGGCCTTAGTTCCTGAAGAAGAAACTCAAAGGTATTGTTATGTATATCCCTTGAAGGAGGAACCAGGATCCTGCTTTAATCTCTGCACTATTGTTTCTTGACTGCTCCTCCTTTGTTTCTGCATTGCCTCACTTCCCTGATGAGCAGCTGTTTGAATCTGCCCTTTGTAACAAAGAGAAGGGTCAAGGGAGGCTGAATGAAGCTTATTTCCTACAAACAAGAAATGGGGGACATGGAAAGGATTTGTACCCAGGAGGGCCCCATGAGTCCTGCTCAGTTTCAAAACTTCTGGGAAGGCTCTCTCAGCCAAAATCGAATTCATAGCCTCCTTAAGGGTTTATCAAACCTTAAAGCCTTTCCCATAAATAGTAAAGCCTTAATCATCTGAACAAGCAACTTTAATTTATTCCAGTTGTTCTTTATAAAGTAGTAAGCTTATATTGTATTATTTAATTCATAACTAAGTTTTTTAAGTGAGGCTATGACATCTCCAGTTTTGTCTGGTTATATGTCTGTGTACATGTTATACATATGAGATGTGTCTACCTCTGGAAAATATCAAAATTAAACTTATAAAAGAGCTCTATTTAATTGACTTAGAAGTAAGTGCTTACAAACTAAATATTTCTAAATATGAAAGAAACTACCCAGAATGAATTTCAGGTTCACATGATCTAGAAAGTATTCAATATTAAATTAACATGTGGTATTAAAGCTAGCTTGAGCTTGCTGGTTTATTGTACCTAGGTTTACTGAAGGTCAATACATGTTATTTCTGTTACAGAGTTTGTCAACAACAACAAAAATTTAACTTGGTATGATGAAATGCTTATAAGTAGATTAAATAAGAGTTTTTGGGTGAACTCTTTAGAAATAATTATGTTTTAGGAATGTCTACTTGAAAATAATCTCTCCAAATATCTGGTAACTTGAACCTTTAGAATTGTGCTAAATTAAGTTAAATGATGAGAGTCTGTTGAATAGCTAGGTCATTCCCAAATAAAATAAGATACTGAAAAAATGACTGAACCTTGGCTTCCCTTTAGAGAGTAACTAAAGGTGTTTAGAACTATTAATAAATGTTTGGTGCCACACTGGGATATTTTTAGAAGAAAGCACATGTTTTTAGAAATTATTATTGGTATTTATGTTTTGCCAAACTATAGAGTGCTAATGTAGAAAACAGTTCATAATTGCTTACTTCTTAGTTTTCACTAGAAATTAAGGTTTTTGAGAGCTGAGGATTCTAAACATGTAATTAAAGCTAATAGAAATAATAAAGGAACCATTTCAGTAGGGAAGTAAGATGTGTGTTGTGAACAAAAGAAGGTATGAGAAATGGAATTGCATTTTGTTAAGGGAAAAGAAAGTAATTTTGTCATAGAGCTGGTTGTTTCTAGATGTGGGGAAAATTAAGGGGCAAAATAATATGCATACAGAAAGGGGTGGAAAAGGAACCCCGAGAATAGAGTTTTGTTCATGGTCAGGATTGGCTGAATTTAATTAGGTAGATGGATGGATTTTCTTGTTAAAAGTAAGCTGGTACAAGACTGGAGTTTCACTTTCTCACTCTGTTAAGAAAACAAAGTTTTCTTGAAGTGCTGCTTTGGTAGCAGATTGTGTGAGCTTCTGTGCCTTTAAGTGACCTGTATTTACTTTTGAAATCTTTTGTCACTTTGGTTAAGTGAACAAGCTGTGATCCTATTTGACCAAGTGTTTTAAAACTTTTGACCTCCAGCTAACTTTAAAATGCTTCAGAGGGCCCCTAAGGAATCTCAGAGAAGAATACCAAACTAATTGGGCTTATGGTAAGTTAAATTACTTGAGAAACATTGTCAAGTAATTAGAGATGAACCTTAGGTTATATTTTATGGATAAATGTCATTAGTATAGATATCCCAAAACGTATATGAAATTCCTAAAAGTCTGATATGCCCTGGTATAATGTTATCAGTCATAATTCTAGTTATTATCTTAAAAATGTTGTTATATGTCACAGAAATATCCAAGTTTCTTGTCAATTGCATTGTAATCGTATCTTGAACCATGCCACTTTAAGTCTTGTTGTTTATAGACAATCATTGTTTTACTCTGATAATTTTATAAAATGAACTGCAAGAAAATTCATAAGAAGGATTTTTTAACAAATATGAGTGTCTGATAACTTTTAGATCATACTGCTGAACTGAGTAAGAAATGACAAAACTCTAATGGAAAACCTGAAGACTTCATCCAGCTCATCAGGAATTAATCTTTTTTATTTTTTTAACTGTCTCTCAAATTTCTTTGCTAGTGATACACAGAATACAAAAGGAATAGTTTGACAAGTTACAATCAGTTCAGTTTGGGATACACTGAGTATGACTCTGAAACTCCAAGAAGAGTCCTAGATACAGAATTAAGTTGATTTTTTTCATACAAAATTATCTACTACAATATATTGATTGATCAATATAATGCCAACTTATAATAACACCAAGTTCTCATTTTATGTGGGTCATTTCTTGAGCACTCTGAGCTGTTACATTGACATACGGTACTTGCCCACTCCCATGACAACACTACACTAGTTTTATTTTAAAAGTCTTGTTACTGCATAAATAAGTCTCCACACCTTATCACTACCACATCTTCTTCCTCTTCAAAATTGTCTTGGCAGTTTTCGTTCTTCTTTTTATACAGCAGGTTCTTATTAGTCATCAATTTCATACACATCAGTGTATATATGTCAATCCCAATTGCACAATTTGTCACCCCCCCACCCCCATCCCCCTGCAGCTTTCCCCCTTTGGTGTCCATACGTTTGTTCTCTACATCTGTGTCTCAATTTCTGCCCTGCAAACAGGTTCATCTGTACCATTTTTCTAGGTTCCACATATATGCGTTAATGTACGATATTTGTTTTTCTCTTTCTAACTTACTTCACTCTGTATGACAGTCTCTAGGTCCATCCACGTCTCAACAAATGACCCAATTTCATTCCTTCTTATGGCTGAGTAATATTGCATTGTATATATGTACCACATCTTCTTTAACCATTCCTCTGTCGATGGGCATTTAGGTTGCTTCCATGACCTGGCTATGGTAAATAGTGCTGCAGTGAACATTGGGGTGCCTGTGTCTTTTTGAATTATAGTTTTCTCTGGGTATATGCCCAGTAGTGGGATTGCTGGCTCATATGGTAATTCTATTTTTAGTTTTTTAAGGAACCTCCATACTGTTCTCCATAGTGGCTGTATCAATTTACATTCCCACCAACAGTGCAAGAGTGTTCCCTTTCCTCCACACCTTCACCAGCATTTGTTGTTTGTAGATTTTCTGATGATGGCCATTCTGACTGGTGTGAGGTGATACCTCACTGTAGTTTTGATTTGCATTTGTCTAACGATTAGTGATGTTGAGCAGCTTTTCATGTGCCTCTTGGCCATCTGTATGTCTTCTTTGGAGAAATGTCTATTTAGGTCTTCTGCCCCTTTTTGGATTGGGTTGTTTTTTTCATATTGAGCTGGATGAGCTGTTTATATATTTTGGAGATTAATCCTTTGCTGTTTCGTTTGCAAATATTTTCTCCCATTCTGAGGGTTGTCTTTTCATCTTGTTTATGGCTTCCTTTGCTGGGCAAAAGCTTTTAAGTTTCATTAGGTCCCATTTGTTTATTTTTGTTTTTATTTCCGTTATCTAGGAGGTGGATCAAAAAAGGTCTTGCTGTGATTTATGTCAAAGAGTGTTCTTCCTGTGTTTTCCTCTAAGAATTTTATAGCGTCTGGTCTTACATTTAGGTCTCTAATCCATTTTGAGTTTATTTTTGTGTATGGTGTTGGGGAGTGTTCTAATTTCATTCTTTTACATGTAGCTGTCCAGTTTTCCCAGCACCACTTATTGAAGAGGCTGTCTTTTCTCCACTGTATATCCTTGCCTCCTTTGTCATAGATTAGTTGACCATAGGTGCATGGGTTTATCTCTGGGCTTTCTGTCTTGTTCCATTGATCTATGTTTCTGTTTTTGTGCCAGTACCATATTGTCTTGATTACTGTAGCTTTGTAGTATAGTCTGAAGTCAGGGAGTCTGATTCCTCCAGCTCCATTATTTTCCCTCCAGACTGCTTTGGCTGTTCGGGGTCTTTTGTGTCTCCATAGAAAATTTTAAGATTTTTTGTTCTAGTTCCGTAAAAAACTGCCATTGGTAATTTGATAGGGATTGCATTGAATCTGTAGATTGCTTTGGGTAGTATAGTCATTTTCACAATATTGAGTCTTCAATCCAAGAACATGGTATATCTCTCCATCTGTTGGTATCATCTTTAATTTCTTTCACCAGTGTCTCATCGTTTTCTGCATACAGGTCTTTTGTCTCCCTAGGTAGGTTTGTTCCTAGGTATTTTACTGTTTTTGTTGCAATGGTAATTGGGAGTGTTTCCTTAATTTCTCTTTCAGATTCTTCATCATTAGTACATAGGAATGCAAGAGATTTCTGTGCATTAATTTTGTATCATGCAACTTTACCAAATTCATTGATTAGCTCTAGTAGTTTTCTGTGGCATCTTTAGGACTCTCTATGTATAGTCTCATGTCATCTGCAAACAGTGACAGTTTTACTTCTTCTTTACCAATTTGTACTCCTTTTATTTCTTTTTCTTCTCTGATTGCCGTGGCTAGGACTTCCAAAACTATGTTGAATAATAGTGGTGAGAGTGGACATCCTTGTCTTGTTCCTGATCTTAGAGGAAAGGCTTTCAGTTTCTCACAATTGAGAATGATGTTTGCTGTGGGTCTGTCGTATATGGCCTTTATTATGTTGAGGTAGGTTCCCTCTATGCCCACTTTCTGGAGAGTTTTTATCATAAATGGGTGTTGAATTTTGTCAAAAGCTTTCTCTGCATCTATTGAGATGATCATATGGTTTTTCTTCTTCAGTTTGTTAATATGGTGAATCACATTGATTGATTTGCGTATATTGAAGAATCCTTGCATCCCTGGGATAAATCCCACTTGATCATGGTGTATGATCCTATCAATGTGTTGTTGGATTCTGTTTGTGGGTATTTTGTTGAGGATTTTTGCATCTATATTCATCAGTTTTATTGGTCTGTAATTTTCTTTTTTTGTAGTATCTTTGTCTGGTTTTGGTATCAGGGTGATGGTGGCCTCATAGAATGAGTTTGGGAGTGTTCCTTCCTCTGCAGTTTTTTTTGGAAGAGTTTGAGAAGGATGGGTGTTATGTTTGATATAAATGTTTGATATCATTTATCAAACGTATCTATTTTTTATTATCCTCTGTCTAAATGTTTGATAGAGTTCACCTGTGAAGCCATCTGGTCCTGGACTTTTGTTTCTTGGAAGCTTTTTAATCCCAGTTTCAATTTCATTACTTGTGATTGGTCTTTTCATATTTTCTATTTCTTGCTGGTTCAGTCTTGGAAGGTTATACCTTTCTAAGAATTTGTCCATTTCTTCCAGGTTGTCCATGTCATTGGCATAGAGTTGCTTGTCGTAGTCTCTTAGGATGCTTTGTATTTCTGTAGTAACTTCTCCTTTTTTTCTTGATGAGTCTGGCTAATGGTTTATCAGTTTTGTTTATCTTCTCAAAGAACCAGCCTTTAGTTTTATTGATCTTTGCTATTGTTTTCTTTGTTTCTATTTCATTTATTTCTGCTCTGATCTTTATGATTTCTTTCCTTCTGCTAACTTTGGGTTTTGTTTGTTCTTCTTTTTCTAGTTCCTTTAGGTGTAAGGTTAGATTGTTTGAGATTTTTCCTGTTTCTTCAGGTAGGCTTGTATAGCTATAAACTTCCCTCATAGAACTGCTTTTGCTGCATCCCATAGGTTTTGGATCGTCATGTTTTCATTGTCATTTGTCTCTGTATTTTTTTAATTTCCTCTTTTTTTTTTTAGTGATCGCTTGGTTATTTAGTAACGTATTGTTCAGCCTCCATGTATTTGTGTTTTTTACGTTTTTTTCCCCTGTAATTCATTTCTAATCTCATAGCCTTGTGGCCAGAAAAGATGCTTGATATGATTTCAATTTTCTTAAATATACTGAGGCTTGATTTGTGACCCAAGATGTGATCCATCCTGGAAGATGTTCCGTGCGCACTTGAGAAGAAAGTGTAATCTGCCGTTTTTGGATGGAATGTCCTATAAATATCCATTAAATATATCTGGTCTACTGTGTCATTTAAAGCTGCTGTTTCCTTATTTATTTTCATTTTGGATGATCTGTCCATTGGTGTAAGTGAGGTGTTAAAGCCCCCCACTCTTATTGTGTTACTGCTGATTTCCTCTTTTATAGCTGTTAGCAGTTGCCTTATACATTGAGATGCTCCTATGTTGGGTGCATATATATCTATAATTGTTATATCTCCTTCGTGGATTGATCTCCTCATCATTATGTAGTGTCCTTCCTTGTCTCTTTATTTTAAAGTCTATTTTATCTGATATGAGTATTGCTACTCCAGGTTTCTTTTGATTTCCACTGGCATGGAATATCTTTTTCCATCCCCTCACTTTCAGTCTGTCTGTGTCCCTAGGTCTGAAGTGGTCTCTTGTAGATAGCATATATATGGGTCTTGCTTTTGTATCCATTCAGCAAGCCTGTGTCTTTTGGTTGGAGCATTTAATCCATTCACGTTTAAGGTAATTATCGATATGTATGTTCCTATTAACATTTTCCTAATTGTTTTGGGTTTGTTTTTGCAGGTCCTTTTCTTCTCTTGTGTTTCCCACTTAGAGAAGTTCCTTTAGCAAGCATTTGTTGTAGAGCTGGTTTGGTGGTGCTGAATTCTCTTAGCTTTCGCTTGTCTGTAAAGCTTTTGATTTCTCCATCGAATCTGAATGAGATCCTTGCCGGGTAGAGTAATCTTGGTTGTAGGTTCTTTCATCAGTTTATCATGCCACTCCCTTCTGGCTTGTAGAGTTTCTGCTGAGAAATCAGCTGCTAACCTTATGGGAGTTCCCTTGTATGTTATTTGTCATTTTTCCCTTGCTGCTTTCAATAATTTTTCTTTAATTTTTGCCAGTTTGATTAATATGTGTCTCGGTGTGTTGCTCCTTGGGTTTATCCTGTATGGCAATCTCATGGCTATTTCCTTTCCCATGTTAGGAAAGTTTTCGACTATAATCTTTTAAATATTTTCTCGGTCCCTTTCTCTGTCTCTTCTCCTTCTGGGACCCCTATAATGCGAATGTTGTTGCATTTAATGTTGTCCCAGAGGTCTCTTAGGCTGTCTCATTTCTTTTCATTCTTTTCTTCTTTATTCTGTTACACAGCAGTGAATTCCACCCTTCTGTCTTCCAGGTCACTTATCCGTTCTTCCGCCTCAGTTATTCTGCTATTGATTCCTTGTAGTGTAGTTTTCATTTCAGTTATTGTATTGTTCATCTCTGTTTGTTTGTCCTTTAATTCTTCTAGGTCTTTGTTAAACATTTCTTGCATCTCCATCTTTCTTTGCCTCCACTGTTTTTCCGAGGTCCTGGATCATCTTCACTACCACTATTCTGAATTCTTTTTCCGGAAGGTTGCCTATCTCTCTCCACTTCATTTGGTTGTTTTTCTGGGGTTTTTATCTTGTTCCTTCATCTGGTATATAGCCCTCTGCCTTTTCATCTTGTCTATCTTTCTGTGAATGTGGTTTTTGCTCCACATGCTTCAGGACTGCAGTTCTTCTTGCTTCTGCTCTCTGCCCTCTGGTGGATGAGGCTATCTAAGAGGCTTGTGCAAGTTTCCTGATGGGAGGGACTGGTGTTGGGTGGAGCTGACTGTTTCTCTGGTGGGCAGAGCTCAGCAAAACTTTATTCTGCTTGACTGCTGATGGGTGGGGCTGGTTTCCCTCCCTGTTGGTTGTTTGGCCTGAGGCAACCCAACACTTGAACCTACCTGGGCTCTTTGGTGGGGCTAATGACAGACTCTGGGAGGGCTCACGCCAAGGAATACTTCCGAGAACTTCTGCTGCCAGTGTCCTCGTCCCCATGGTGAGCCACAGCCACCCCCTGCCTCTGCAGGAGACTCTCCAACACTAGCAGGTAGGTCTGGTTCAGTTTCTATGGGGTCACTGCTCCTTCTCCTGGGTCCTGATGCGCGCACTACTTTGTGTGTGCCCTCCAAGAGTGGAGTCTCTGTTTCCCCCAGTTCTGTGGAAGTCCTGCAATCCAATCCCGCTAGCCTTCCAAGTCTGATTCTCTAGGAATTCCTCCTGCTGTTACCAGACCCCCAGGTTGGGCCTGACATGGGGCTCAGAACCTTCATTCCAGTGGGCGGACTTCTGTGGTATAAGTGTTCTCCAGTCTGTGAGTCACCCACCCAGCAGATATGGGGCTTGATTTTACTGTGATTGCGCCCCTCCTACCATCTCATTGCAGCTGCTCCTTTGTCTTTGGATGTGGGGTATCTTTTTTGGTGAGTTCCAGTGTCTTCCTGTTGATGACTGTCCAGCAGCTAGTTGTGATTCTGGTGTTCTCGCAAGAGCGAGTGAGAGTATGTCCTTCTACTCCACCGTCTTGGTTCAGGACCTCATCAAGAATTAATTAACTGATAAATATAGTTTATAATTTTATCCCTTTCTGAAATATACTTACTTCTAAGCTTTTTTTCCAGAAAAAAATCTTTTCTCTTCTGCTATGACCTACATGTTGATAAAGTATACCTTTGTAGACAAAGATGAAACATTTCTCTTTTTCTCTCTACCTGATCCTTCTCCCGCTAGCTCTCCTGTGGACTTGATGGTTTATTGCAACCAGATTACTACTAGTTATACTGATCATAATAATTTGTTCTTTTTTGCTTCCAAATGCTGGTCTAATTTATGACCATGGGGAAGCACTGTGAATGAAAAATATTGCCTGTCATATTCTGTCGCTCCATGGTAAGTCGTCAGCCACTGCAGCCACCCCTAATGGTGCACCCCGAGGGGACTCAGGATGGGAAGGAACAGGATGCTGGCCCCAGATAGCTAAGCTGCATATCAAAGGAAGGTTTCCAAAGAGCCCAGATTCTTGCATCTTCCCATAAGTAGAAAAGGGCTAAATTCATTAACTTGAGATATCTGGTTTTCTTTAATTAACAGTAATCTTTTCATGTTCCGACTACCTGGTCTTTGTTGTAAAACTCCTATAGTTCCTGCTTCCCCCCTTACCTCTTCAGAGCAGTCCTGCAGAGCTATCCTAGGCTTGAAGTCCTCAGAAGGTCCACCAAATAAAACATAATTCTCAACTTTTAGGTTGTGCTTTTTTTTTTTCCAGTCGACAGAGGCAACCGCATCAACACATTTGTGTCTTGCCCTGGATGATGCACAATTCATTTATCCCATAGTTTTTTTTCACAGCTTAGTATTTTAAGCTAGGAATCAGAATAGCTAGGCTGGCTTCTTTTCTCTAATTCTTCTCTCCAGCCCTCAAGATACAAAAAAGCGTTACAGACCACTCATTATTCTAGATATACTTCAGTCTTGGCTGAGTGATTTAGAATGTTTGTTGGTCTGGAAAAACTCGTAAACATCATCTGGCCCCATTTATGTTCCCGTGGGATTCCCTGAGGCTCATTCAACTCAACAAACCTTTGTGTAGAGGTGCAGGTCCACAGGTAGTGGTGTGAGAGGACGGGACATAAGGCAGGCTTCTATCAGCCCAAATACACTCAAATGCCTTTCACATTCTCCAGGGCAAAGTTTAGTGTTTAGTATATCTGTTTTTAAGCCTAACAAACAACTCAGCAGGTAACCTTCAGAATCAGCTTGGGGTTACTGAAATAATTTGATCACTCCAGGAAGCCAGGAGGTGAGATGCATGGAAAATTTTTTTTCTTGTCATCAAAGCTCAGAAAACCAGGGTATTGCATGATCTGGATATGCTGTAGCTTATCTTTTTCCTTTAAAGATGGTAAAAGTTTCTTACAATATGTTATTTGGTATAAATATTTTAAAAGTTTAGTCTGGAGCTAAACTTTTAAACATTTAAAAGTTCTATCCATGGGACTGGTTAGAACTGAGGGGAATCCAACATGCCTTTTACAAACAGTTTCTATGGCTGGCCCGTTTAATCAACTGAAAATCTTGTAACAGAGGCAACTTACCTATTAGTTAGTCAGTCTTCTTGCTGACTCTCTGTTGGGTCATTTACACTGTCAACCTGATTATTCATTTCAACTGAAACCAGAAAGGAAAACAAAAAGGTTAAAGATTTGTTAAACCCAAATCTCTTAAACATATTAAAATGGCCTGTGAATTGTTACATTCCTGATTTCCTATCTTATACTTCTTTCAGTTTGTTTTCACTCATTCAAGATCTGGGGGCCACTCTTATAGATTTTTACTGGTGGGGGAATGGGGAGGGCAGAGTTGCTTCTTTACTAAACTGTAGGAGCTGAGTTGTCATTTCATACCAGATTTTTGGGTTGATATTTTGTGTGTATTTGTTACCATCCTTAGGTAAATTCAAAGGCCTTAATAGATGTCTATGAAAATAAAGAGGAAACAAAGCAAACCAGATCATTGACGTGCAGAGAGGTAAGCAGCTCCCTCTAAAACAGCAATGCCAGTAGGCCTGCTTGGTTTGCCAGGTCTTAAACTTTGAAATTCAAAACTGACACTGTAAACTTGCCAGTGGGTGCACTGGCAGTGGACACCATGAAATAGAAAAGCAAAACATCTAACCAGATCGCACAGCAATGATGAAACGTGTGCTTTTACTCTACCGTGTGTTGTATGTAAGCATTTGCATCCAAATAGCACACATAATTAATTAATACCATTGTCCAGAAGGAGCCCAGAGCAGGCATAGCAGACACTGGAAATTTTCAAGGGTCAGTAGGTTTAATTAGGTTGGTATTTTTAAAGCATCAAAGCCCATATTATAAACTGCAAGACTTATACAGATGAACAATGGCTAGGCCAAACATAACAATAGAATTCTGACTTCAAACCTTTGTAGCAAGCAGCTCAGAATGGTCAGGACTTGGTCAGTGACTGCCAGCTTTCCTGTATTTTACTCCATGCTCCCAACACAGGACCAGCAAGGGAAAGCCAAATATGTTCCCAAACCAATCAATCAGCCACTTTTAGTTATCCCAAGTGCAGCTTCCCCTTACCAGCAACCTCCAATCGAGGATGCTTGAAGTCTTCCCTCTTGTTAGAAGTTCCCCACTTCCCTCCCTGCCTTTGAGCTGGCCAAACACAAGTGATAATGGCTGTGTGACACCCATGCTTTGGTAGCTCTGAATAAGT
The DNA here is from genome assembly GCF_000442215.2 of Lipotes vexillifer. Taxonomy (NCBI): domain Eukaryota; kingdom Metazoa; phylum Chordata; class Mammalia; order Artiodactyla; family Lipotidae; genus Lipotes; species Lipotes vexillifer. The sequence goes on along the minus strand of NW_006778108.1, from coordinate 308,544 downwards.
AACCTCTGTTTGTTCTCATTTGGATGTCTTCATTTGTTGGAACAAAAGCAACAATCCAAATCTATTTTACTTTTTTTTTTTTTTTTTTTTTTTTGCGGTACGCGGGCCTCTCACTGCTGTGGCCTCTCCCGTTGCGGAGCACAGGCTCCCGACGCGCAGGCTCAGCGGCCATGGCTCACAGGACTAGCCGCTCCGCGGCACGTGGGATCTTCCTGGACCGGGGCACGAACCCGTGTCCCCTGCATCGGCAGGCGGACTCTCAACCACTGCGCGACCAGGGAAGCCCGAGATCTCTTTTACTTTAATCAAGTTTTCATGTTCAAGAAAAACAGTGGCAGGTGCTGGATCTCGACTTGAAAGAGGGAATGACATTGGATGGCAGCCCGCCCAACTCTCTCTCAAGGAGGAAGGTTTTAAAAGCAGGTCTCTTTGTTGCTCCTGCAAAGTAGCCTTGGTTTCTAATGATGTGTGAGCCCATTCTTTACCCCAGGTATAAACTGGCCAGTTACAGGAAGTGTACCTCTAAAAAAAGAATAATGTATGCACTTTCTATCCTGGTCTACAAAAATATGGGTGAGTGCTCCTTTTCTGTTCCTTCCTCCAACCCAAGGGTCCCTAGTTCCAAAACCTAGTAAATGTTAGTATGAAAAGCATTTCATGATCAAATAAGTAAGTTTGGGAAAAGCAATGTTAAATGATGTTAAGAAGTTTCTTTACAGCTGAGACTTTGGAGAGCCTGGAACGTACATGGCAAATCTCCAAGATTTCCCGCATTTATCTCCCTTTTATTCATTGAGCATTGCATGGATCTGGTATTCTTTGGAACATGCTTTGCAGAGAACTAGTTAAGAACCGTGCCTATAGTGTCACAGCAAGGCTGGGGCAGGTTTCATTCAACTGAGCGTCACCAACATGGGGTGGCTTTTAATGGATTAATCTGGGGTTTGACAGTATTATTCCCCTAGATAAGGCATGCCCAGGGGTTAAAAAAAAATCAGTTTGTATTGGGTGTATGATAGGCTTAAAGATGTACTTTAGAACACGGGGAATATAGCCAATATTTTGTAATAACTATAAATGGAAAGTGACCTTGTATAAATTCTTTTTAAAAAATTTAAAAAATACTTAATTAAAAAAATCAGGTGGTGCAGAAGGGCTTATAATTAAGGGAGGCAATTAGGTGAGGGCAAGCCTTGTAGCAGGGTGGAATGCATGGTATAGGAAACCATTTAAAACCACCAGGTAAACGTCTACCAGTGGCTGAAATTTCCCCAAGGTCATTATCAACTCAAATAACCCAAACAAACAACAATATATATATATAAACAGTTGATCACTGAACAATAATTCTGGTTCTCTTAAGCTCTGTGGGCAAGTGGAATTAAATATTTAGAAATCATGTGTGCTCAAATAGTTGTTTTTCTGAATGATGATATTTCAAAGGGTTTCCAGTATCATTGTGCAGGGGCAAGGCTATAATATTCCTGAGGCTCACAATTTCTAGATGCCTTCAAAGTAAGAAGTGACTGAAAAAAGGTTTTTGTAAATTTATTTATAAAGTACTTTTAAAGACTCACTCTCACTGTGTTTTTGGCCAAGCCATCTGATGTGTGATACAGTGAGGTGAAGTGATGAAGGTCCAAGAAGAACCTTAGCCCAAACTCAAGCCAGGGCTCCTCTGAATGCTGTTTACTTCAGTTTAGCCTTGGAATTACCCAGTTTCCTTGGTATTGGGAAGTAAGATTAAACTGAGGCACATGCTGTTTTTTTTCAAAAGGCTGCCAATTTTGTTAGTTCCCAGTAGAAAATGGTTTTTGAACTTTACCTTGTTCAAACTGAATATGTTGACTCAGAATAGACAGCTCCCTTAATCCTAGATTACACAGAGAAAATGTGCCAGATTTGTAGTTTGTGTGACTCAAATAGCTCAGAAACTTACCATCAGGACTTGTAGAACTTTCTGTGTCACCAGAGCCTTCGCTTTTCACAGGAACTCTAGGTGTGTCCTCGCCTTGAGCTGAAAAAGAAGATAGTCCTTGATTAATAGAGAATTAGAACAGCCTGACTGCCAATTGTTCTGTCACCCTCCATTGCCCTCTTAAGTTTAAAAATACTCCTGGGACTGAACTTCTTTTGCAGAAAAGCCTGAAGGAGCAAATAGTAGGTTGAGTTGCTTGAATACTTCAGTGCTGTCATATTCTAAATTCTCTAATATCTCTAATTTGCGAGATAATCACATACATACATACATGCACAATTTCTCAAATTAGAAAGCTGGTAGCATGAAAGCAGCAAAACTTGGTTTAATCAGAACAACCCACAATTTGAATTTGGGGAAATTTGTGTGTGAGTTTATGTAGCTTAAACTTTGAAGAGAATGAAAAAAGAAAACCTATTTTGCCTCAGGCATGCCTGAAAGCCGAAAGATTCATTCTCCTGGCAGTGAAGTTTAAACACAAATGAATGGCTCATTTGCTCCCCTAGAAGACCTCAGATGCTGCCATTTTGGATTGCTGAAAATCCCATCTTTAGTTAATTTCTGTTGTAATTGTTCTCTATTTACACAGTTTCGTAAGGCTTGTCATCACTTGCTGTGGCTGAAGCTATATAACATGCTTAAATGTAGTTGTAAGGAGACTGTTTTTCTTGATCCGATATTTGTACATATAGAAAAAGTGATCACTATAATAAGTCTAGTTAACATCCATATTTCTTACTGTGAGAAAATTTACAGATAGTCAAAAGGACAATAATCTCTTACTTCTTAGTGAAATATCTATTACGTTTTCACAGCTTGAAGAGCCAGGGCATTTGAAGATACAAATATAGAAAGTACTAGACGAGTCCATAACCTCAAAAGTGTTTACTGTTTCTGTACTTTTTTTAAACACAAGATTAAATTCAGTTTCATTACATGAATACCTATTGAGTCCAGAGAAGGTTCAATCTGACCTTTCTGTTAGGATGGAGCAAGGCTAGGAAAGATCCAGTGTATAATCTCTCTCTTCAAAGAAAGATACCTTTAACTTGTACTCTTGGTAATGATATACTGAAGCTGAGAATCAAGAAGTAAGGTGACTAATCTTTGAGCCTGGGTGGATGGAAGGTCAGTACTTGACAATATATAAAACAAGTGGAGATGCCAAACAAGTTTTGCATCTAATGCTGAGGAAGAAAACTGAGAATTAGACATGTGGGAATTTGGGAGATGTCCATGTAGAATAATGTTATATTGTTGATGACATGAGAGTGGATGAGAAAAGTCAGGAAGGGGATAACATAAGGAAACATGACTCATGGATACATGACTCATGGATACCCAAGTCCTACAAGGACAGCATGAAAGTGACTGTGCCCATGAGTTCTTTTCACTAAGTTCCTGAGGATGAGGTTGGGAAAACAAAAACAAAACTTGAATCTTCCAGCTGGACTTAACCATGTCATATCTTTTGCCACTCTGTCAATTCTAGAAAATAGACCATTTTACAATTGCTCATCAACACGTTCCTTACAGACACAATTACAGAAGAAACTACTGATGGAGTTTTCTAAGCTTGGGAGCAGGAAGTCTTTGCTAGTAAGCCTCAAAACAGAAGTAGTTAGTTAGAAAAAAATGGAACTATTTGACTTTATATAAACACACACTTATGGGTGGAAAAGCTACCATAAGAAATGTTTAAAAGAAGAAATATTACCAGTTGAGGAAAATTATTTATACCTTTTATCATAGACAAAGGGTTAATATCTTTGATATATAAAGTACTTCTAAACATAAACAAACAAGATTGATAATTGGATAGAAAATTGAGCAAGAAATCTAACAGGAAGTTAATTAAAAAATAAGAATGGCCTGTAGTTGTGTGAAAATGTGATTCACTTTGCTACTAACGAAAAAAAATGCAAGTTAGTTAAAATTACACTGAGGGGGCTCCTCTGGTGGTGCAGTGGTTAAGAAGCTGCCTGCTAATGCAGGAGACACAGGTTCAAGCCCTGGTCTGGGAAGTAATCCCACATTACTAAGCCCGTGTGCCACAACTACTGAGCCTGCGCTCTAGAGTCCGCAAGCCACTGCTGAAGCCTGCACTCCTAGAGCCCATGCTCCACAACAAGAGAAGCCAGTGCAGTGAGAAGCCCGCATACCACAACTAGAGAAAGGGATTTCTGCCTAAAGTAGACTATCATACTGTAGAACAACAACACTCCCACCAAGAACAGCTAGAAACATTGAACAGATTATTTGAGGAAATTAAGGCACTAGAGAGCCATTAAAGCAGCAGAAGCTGGAGGAGGTGAAAAATGGTGAACCTGACATCCCACACACAAAGAAGTTTAACAGAGCCTTCAGATGTTTTTTAATGAGATTTGGGGGGAGAGAGGAAAAACTTGTAGGCCAGGGCCTACCAAAGAAGAGGTGCTCTGATAAGTACCTTGAGTTTTCTGTGGGTTATACTTGGGGGGCAATGAACTTGAAATAGACCAGTTCTTAAAAAAAAAATGGGAGGCCTACTTTTAATCAGTTTAATCTCTGATTAGATTTCAGTGCTCTACTCAATCCTACCAGCCTTTCAGAAACAAAAATAAATCCTCTCTGGAAGAAGATAAGGCCACCCAGAGGCTCAAGTTATCTCTACAATTTTTCGCACATAGTGTCTGTCTAGCATTCAATAAAAAATTACCGGTCATTCTTGAGGAACAAGAATGGATCACTGAAAACCAAGACAATAAGACAATATATAGAGAGACATGTTAGAGATCTATTTGTAGATACAACTTTAAAATATGGTTAATGTGTTTAAGAATTGGGAGACAAGAGGGAGAATTCTCATGGCAAAGAAGTTAACTGGACTAGACGCTAAATAAAAAAAGTCAGATGTAAATTCTAGAACTGAAAATTATATAATAATTGAAGTTTAGAATTCAATAGGTGGATTTGGTGGCAATTAGACACAGCTGAAGAAGGAATTTACAAACTGAAAGCTAAGTTAGAAAATATAAAGAATAAAATACAGATGAAAAGAATTAGCAGACATATGCGATAGGGTGTATCTTATGTGTAATGGGGCAAAAGCAATATTTTAAAAGATAATGGCTGATAATTTCCCAAACTGAATGGAAAATATCAAGCCACTGCTTTAAGAGTATTATGATACCCAAGCAAAATTAATGCAAAGCAAATCTTATTCAGGCCAATCAGTGTAAACCTGCAGAAAATCAAGGTTAAAGAAAAAATATATATTTAGGAGTAGAGACCCCATTAACTTCAAAATAGCAACAATAGGAATTATAGATGACATCTCAATAAAAATCATGGAATCCGGAGACAATGTAATGATATCTTCAAAGCACTTAAAGAAAATATCGCTAACGTAAAATTTCATACCTAGCAAAATCTTTCAAACTTCCAATTTGAAATAAAGTTTCAGGGAAACAATACAATTTGTTCAGGGGGAAAAACAACAGACCTACACTGAAGGATTTTCACTATATGAAAATATAAATTCCAGGTAGATTATAGAACTAAATTTGAAAGGTAACATGGAAAAAGACCATTATATCATTAGGCAAAAATTTCTTACACAGTCACAAAACACTGACCATTAGGCAAAAGACTAATAATCTGGAAAACATTTAAATTAGCATCATTATTTTATCAAAACACACCATTAAGAGAGTACAAAGTAAACCAGAGTAGAAGATATTTGCCATTTATGTGTGTGTGTGTGTGTGTGTGTGTGTGTGTGTACATATATACACACACACACACACACACACATATAATATGTATCTCACTTACAAAGGACTCATACTAATATATAAAGAAAACAATATAACATAGAAAAGACAAGGAACCCAACAGAAAATGGGCAAGACACAGACATGTCATAAAAGAGAATATCCTGGCTGGACACTTAATTTCTTCAATGACTTTTACCAAATCTCATAGTATTTAAAAGCCTCAGCTTTTTCACTATAAAAATAACTATAAAATGTTCTAACTCCTTGGACACCATCAGAACTTATTAAAATACAACATAATTGTTATATTTCATAAGATGATTACTATGGAAGGAAAGTTAATTGACCTAACACTATTTAATCATTACTTTTTTGTCTTTCTCCTTGGGGTCATTGTTTGTGATGGGATCTAGGGTGCCTGTAGCTGATTCTTCCAGGAAATCTCTTTCAAATTCATTACTCTCAATGGTAATAACCCTGGTGATATTACTATAGAGATACCTCTCTGACATCTCAGAGAACTTTCTAGCTAATAGGATGCTAGTCAATATAATAATGCTCAATGAAAATGAAGGAGCATACAAAACACTTTTAAGAGCTGGGTGAGAGAGGGAAAAAGAAGCTGAAGAAAGCAAAACCCAAAAGGCAAATCAGACAGTAAATATTTAAGTTGTTTGCCTCATGTTTTGTCTTTTCAACCTCATTATTTTAAAATATAGTACATTGTTTGAGAAATCTCAGGTTATGCCACCGTATTGGCACAGATTAGCATGAGATGTAATGGCAGGTTTTGAGATCCATGACAGAGATGAAAAGAGAAATCACAGTTGTAGCTCTATATATTGCCATGTTCTTGAGCGGTCTCTTAGATCCGCTTTTGAAGACCCTAATGGTATGTTTGTTTGGTAGACATTATTCATTTAATATCATGAGTGTGCATGATACATGCGCGTGTGGTATGAATATATGACTATGTATGTGTGCAATGGCGTGCTTATGTGAATATGCATGTGTATATGTGTATGCATGTGCAAGCGTGTGTGTGTGTTTTGTGTGTGTGTGTGTGTGTGTGTGTGTGTGTGTGTGTGTGGTGTATTTGGAAAGAGGGAGAGAAGAACGGCAGATACTTATTACTCTGATGTGTGTGGAACTGTTATTATCCTAACGGTTTCTCCCCTGCTGGGCAATGCATCTGAGTGCCCCAGAGAAATGATGCCATTTCACACAGACAATAGAATCTGATCAAAACAAAAATTGCCTCTACAGCCTATTTATTTCAGTTTGCCTGTCCTTCCCTCATTTTGATTGCTGCTGCTTGGAACACAAATGAGGTACATTTCAGGGCTCCTAGCAGGAGATGAAAGATGCTGAAATAGAAAGAGTCTGGGACAGACAGTACCATTTTCATTTTCAATTACCAACCTCAACTGTCCTCTTCAAAGCCTTGATAATGATAACCTTTTGTAGGTTAGTTGCATTACATACATAAAAAATAATAAAATGAAGCAAGTCTCATCACAAAGAAAAGATACTGAAATGCATATAGAATACAATTAACCAGATTTTTAAATACATAAACATGGAGAGAAGTTAGAAGATTCTCCAAGTTTTTCTTTTGAGATTTGTGTTGACAAACTGCATGCAACAAATAGAATTACAAATAATTATTTCTCAGAATGTGTAGTTGCATAGGTATCATGACAGCTATAGAAAGCAGGGCCTGTCTGGATTCAATTGTATTGAATTAAAGTAGTGTTGAACCAAAGCAAGCATTCTTGAACCATCTTGACTTTTGCCATATCTATGTTCCAACTTTACTATTAATGTAATGGGTTAGGTAATTGTTTCAAAAGGCTCACTTGCTGTCTTCCACCCCTACAGGAGTTGACCTCACTGTTCCCTGACATTGGGCTTGGTCATGGAATTTGCTTTGGCTAATGGAATATTAGCAAAAGTGAGTCAAACAGAGGTTTGAAATGCATTTGTACAGTTGGGGTTTGCCCTCTTGTGCTCCTGCCTTTTGCCCCAAGAAGAACATGCTTTAGGGAACAGCTGATCTAAGGAGGATAAGACCTGAACTCAACTCACAGCCTGACATCCTTCCTGGCCCAGACTAGATGTGGTTGATCCTCTCCGAACAAAAGAATGGATGACTGTTGTTCTAAGCCTCTGAAATTGAAGATGGCTTGTTATGCAGCATTACTGTGGTGACAACTAATGCTTAATAATGTTTTTAATTGACTCAGGCCTCATTGCTTCTTAATTTTGTCCCATAGCAATCATAGCTATAAAACTGTGAGCTTAATTTGTGCCTAATTTTTTCACACATGATAATAAATATGTGTGAATAAAAAATAAATAAATATGTTAATTTTGATATCACCTAAAATCATCTACAGAACTGATAGGGATGGAGTAGGATACTTAAATAGTTAGTTAGTTTAAAAATCCCACTCGGGGTTTAAAAGACAGAGGGAATTTTAAGGGAGTTTGGGAGACTATTGTAAGCTAATGACCACTCAAGAAAAGAATCTAGTAACCTAGCAACAATCTACACTACCTTGAAGGAAGACCAGGCGCATTCAAGTGCCAGGCACACACAAGCCACAAATCCTCATAGTTAAAAATACAAGACAATAGATATGGGGTCTGAATCTTGTTACATGAAGTCAGGGAGTGAATGGTCCTTGAAGAGTTGCATTTCTGCATGTAGTCAAGACAGGAATATAAGTAAAAGGGGCAAGAAACTAGGTGAAAGGGGACATTATACTGAAACCTGAGATGAATTACCATATTTTAGTATATGTCATCACTCTTTTGCTAATATACATATGATTAAAATAGCTCAATGACAGTCCTGGTCAGACCACATAGGGTCAAAGGAGGAACTAATGATGCAAACCTTGACATCTCCCCCCAAATGAGGGAGAAGGTGGTCTTCCCCCACCTTCCCTCTGATTATAAAAATGTAGCCCTCCTTGTTCTCAGGGCTGCACTCCCTTGCCTGCCCGCTTGTAGCTCTCACAAGCATCCTCTGCTAATAAACTCATTCTTTGCCTGTCACTTTGCCTCACGCTGAATTCTTTCTGCATCGAGACTAAAGAACAGGAGCTTCAGTAAGTCCTGACACCAGGTGAGCGGTTTCAATGAAAAGACAATGGGTTTGAGTGAGTCCCCTCCTAGTCGGGGATCCTGGCTTCAAGTTCCAGTCTGACTTTTGGCTGGGTTGGAGCCCCATCCGAGAAGGAGTGTGGCTTCAGGACAACAAATGGTATCTGTATGAAATTTTGAGAAGTGCCAAGTTGACGTATACAGAGGAGACGTCCCTTAACAGGCTAAACTCTGTTGCCTTCACAATGGTACTAAAATGGAAGAAACCTGGTCACAGAGTTTAAGGCGTTCGTCACATGTATGTAACTTGCAAGCTCAAATGGAGGAAAGCAGTTATTCCACATGCATAAACATGAATTTATGTTCTTTTTAAGCAACTGATTGTTTGTTAGGGGAGATGAGCTCCATTAGACCTTACTTTACCCTAGAGTGCCAAGTTCACTTTCTAGGCGTAGAATCCAAGTGCAAGTGAAAGTAAAGGAGATCAAAGACCGACTTACGGAGCAAGAACAGTGTCAGTGAGAAGACAGGACTTGAAGAGAAGTTGAGTCTTTGTATTGTTATACTTCCCCGCAAACTGCTCCTTACAATCAAGGCACCAACACTATCAATCAAGGCACCAACACTATCAATCAAGGCACCAACACTATTTAAGATGATTGTAAAAGTCAGTGATGCGACTCCTCTTAGTGATGCAGTTCCAACAGTGATAAACTAAATATATTTAACCTCAAGAAAAAAATTCCAATGCTTGGTAATGGCATGGGCTTATCCGTTCACATAGCTGCCTGAGTAGCCACCAGGTTTCATATCCAGGTGTTTTGTGATAATATGTAAGGGTGCAAAGGATAAACACTACTCCTAGGAAGATTCATCCAAAGTGAAGGGAGGCAAAATAAACCAGGCAGCATTTAACAAAGATTACTACCCACCTTCTCTACAACAAATGACACACAACAAACCACAGGTCCAGCCTCTAAAAATTCCTTCTCTCCTTTGAATACGCCTTTGTTTTGCTTTTTGTAACTCCCTTTTCTGTTACTCATGACAGATACTGAACCTCAGGACTGTCCATTTCTGGCCACCTTTATGGGAAGCCAGAAAGGGGAAAGGGGATGGAGTGTAGCTCTCTGGAGTTGGGCACAGCTGGTTTCAAATCCAAGCTCTGGCATCTCTATTTGTGTGATCTTGGATAGGTCTCATTCACATTCAGAGTCTCAGTTTTGTCACTTATACATGGAGGTAATGATATCTCCCTCACAACATTTGAAGATCAAAAGAGATAATGATTGACTATAATAAACGCTTGATTAATATTTTCTGGCTGAGAGAAACAAATTTAATATCTACTTCTTGATGTCTCTTAAATCAAGGATATTTAAGCATAAAAACTTAGCTGAATCACTTCTCTGTATCATTCAAGAATTCATCACATTTTCCCTCCTCTTTGGTATTATTCATTCATTCATTCATTCATCCAGCCAGCCAGCATATATAGAGTCCGTGCTACGTATAAACCTTAATGAAAAGAACTGAATGGAGTAGAAGACTGGCTTAGCCGGATTAATAAATCTCAGAGAAGAAAGCACTAATACTGTTCTACAGTGTATTTTTCTTTTATTATTACCTCTCAGCATGTAGGGCGTTGAGATTCCTCCTTCCTTCCTTCCTAACTTCCTTCCTAATATCTTTCCTCCCTTCCTTCCTCCCTTCCGCCCTCCCTCCCTTCCTCTCTTCTGTCATTTATTTTAATATTTTACCAGTTTTTCTATTTGATTGCTCATTTTTTCTTATTGAATTTTTTTTGAGTTTTAAAAAAAATTCTATTGGAGTATAGTTGATTTAAAAATGTTGTGTTAGTTTCTACCACACAGCAACGTATATTCACCCTCTTTTAGATTCTTTTCCCATATAGGTCACTTAAAAAACAATATCTAACGATTTTAGGAGAAAGCATAGTAAAATTTATTTAATGTGTCTTAAAGAAAATCAAAAGGCGGCAATCCAGGAGAAAATATCTGCAACATGTTTGACAGAGAGAGGGTTAATTTTCTTAATTTATGAAGACTACATAAAAGACAATAAGGTCATTACTACAGGGTGAGCATGTGACGCGTACACTAGCAAGCTACTCCTTTCTCACATTGTCTGTGGAAGCGTTTTCTTTGGGAGGGTTAAAGTGGTCACAGCATCTACCACATTCATTGTGCTGGATTCCTCAGCAAGTGCGTCTCATGCCCAGCCCAGGCCACCACTTTGTGGGTACTGTTGCCTGTCACAGTGGGGGCTATCCTTGGGGTTGGATAGTTTTTTTCAATTCAACGTGAGCCTTGCAACTCGTTTTTGCTCTAAGAGCAAAAAAGTCAGCTTGGGCTTCACTATTCTCTTTGCTGTTTTCTCTCTCAGCCTCCAAAGCAGAAGGTGATAAACCCTATGCAAACCCTACACAGACTCCTCAGGGAATGAAGGGGGCTCCTCTTTCAAGGCGGCTTCATCTGGGACTTTCCAGCACCTCCTCCTCTGCTTCCTGCTCACCCTCAAGATCTTGCCTTATTTATTTTCTCTTTTGCCCTCTATTTGGTGAAATTCCTATTGTTTTTTTTTCCCCTAGAGGTAATTAGATCCAGGAATTTGTTATTGGTCTGCCTTTCCTTTCCCATTTTCCTCCCAGCAAGAGATATTGAGATGCAGAATCACAGCCTGTTTTCCTGTCTCTTTGGGGTAAGGCAGAATACAGGTGTTCATGGCTGGCTTCATGCGCTTGTGGAAATTTCCCTGGGCTGCTCCTCTCCCAGTTGGGAAAGTAAATGGTAGCTAGTAAGACCCTATTCAGGATTATTTCAGAGCCTGGTAGGGCTAGGGAGTAGGTTGGGGGTGACACCAGGCTCACGCCTTCCTTTTGCTGTGGCTACCAGCTCGTTCTTTTTTTTTTTTTTTTTTTTTTTTTTTT
>NW_006778108.1:294344-296707 GCF_000442215.2 Lipotes vexillifer | reverse complement strand
GTACGCGGGCCTCTCACCGTTGCGGCCTCTCCCGTTGCGGAGCACAGGCTCCGGACGCGCAGGCTCAGCGGCCATGGCTCACAGGCCCAGCCGCTCTGCGGCAGGTGGGCTCCCCCCGGACCGGGGCACAAACCCGCGTCCCCTGCATCGGCAGGCGGACTCTCAACCACTGCGCCACCAGGGAAGCCCGGCTCGTTCTTTTAATTACTGTTTTTATTTGTGTTGTTCGTTTGCTTGTTTTACTTATCTGCTTTCATATCATTATGTTTGGGTGAGTGAGATTTGAAATGTGACTTCATATCACCAGCTTAAAGCCAAGACCAGATGTGCAGACTCCTTTAATTTGTGGGATGGGGTATTCACTCCGGGTGTCTCACATACTTGGCCTTTGTCAACAGCTGGTTTTAGGAATATTTATCAAAGGATAGTTCTGATAAGACTTGAGGTTATGGACTGAATATTTGTGACCCCGCCCCTGCCACAAGATTCATATGTTGAAGCCCCAAGTGGCAATGTGACTGTATTTGGAAATAGGGCCTTCATGGAGGTAATTAAAATTAAATGAGGTCACAATAGTGAGGCCCTAATCTGATAGGACTGTGGCTTTATACGAAGGGAGCTCTCTCTCTCTCCCTTTGCCATATGAGGACACAACGAGACGGGGGCAACCTGTAGGCCAGGAAGAGAGATCCTGCCATAAACCAAATCAGCCAGCATCTTGATTTGGACTTCTCAGCCTCCAGAGCTGTGAGAAAATAAACTTTTGTCGCTTAAGCCACCCAGTCTATGGTATTTTTTTTATCGCAGCCTGAGCAGATGGGTATACTTGATTTACAATTAGTTCCTATTTCTTCAGGATAAAAGTACAACTGTAAGCCATCTGCCCCTCATCTAACCTATTTTCTCCCAAAGAACCTCAATCCTAAAGCTGTTCCTTGACCATTCTACTGGTGGTCATCACTTGTAGACACATGCCCTTGGCCTCCCTCTCCAAAGTCAAAAAGGAATGACTATTCTCAATGGTGAAAAACTGAAAGCATTTCCTCTAAAATCAGGAAGAAGACAAGGATGTCCACTCTTGCCACTTAGTTTTGGAAGTTTTTCAACATAGTTTTGGAAGGAAGTCCTAGCCACAGCAATCAGAGAAGAAAATGAAATAAAATGAATCCAAACTGGAAAAGAAGAAGTAGAATTGTCATTGTTTGTAGATGACATGATACTATACATAGAAAATCCTAAAGATGCTACCAGAAAACTACTAGAGCTCATCAATGAATCTGGTAAAGTTGCAGGATACAAAATTAATACACAGAAATCTCTTGCATTACTATACACTAACAGTGGAAGATCAGACGGAGAAATTAAGGAAACAATCCCGTCTACTATCACATCAAAAGGATAAAATACCTAGGAATAAACCTACCTAAGGAGGCAAAAGACCTGTACTCAGAAAACTATAAGATACTGATGGAAGAAATCAAAGGTGACACAAACAGATGGAGAGATATACCATGTTCTCAGATTGGAAGAATCAATACTGCCAAAATGACAATACTATCCAAAGTAATCTACAGATTCAATGCAATCCCCATCAAATTACCAATAGCATTTTTCATAGAATTAGCAGAAAAATTTTTACAGTTTTTAAGGAAATACAAAAGACCTTGAATAGCCAAAGCAATCTTGAGAAAGCAAAACAGAGCCGGAGGAATCAGGGTCCCTGACTTCAGACTATATTACAAAGCTACAGTAATCAAAACAGTATGGTACTGGCACAAAAACAGATATAGCTCAATGGAACAGGACAGAAAGTCCAGAGATAAACCCATGCACCATGGTCATGTAATCTATGACAAAGGAGGCAAGAATATACAGTGGAGAAAAGACAGTCTCTTCAATAAGTGGTGCTGGGAAAACTGGACAGCTACATGTAAAAGAATGAAATTAGAACATTCTCTAACACCATACACAAAAATAAACTCAAAATGGAGTAAAGACCTAAATGTAAGACCAGATACTATAAAACTCTTATAGGAAAACATAGGCAAAACACCCTCTGGTGTAAACTGCAGCAAGATCTTTTTATGATCCACCTCCTAGAGTAATGAAAATAAAAGCAATAAACAAATGGGACCTAATGAAACTTAAAAGCTTTTGTACAGCAAAGGAAACCATAAGCAAAACAAAAAGACGACCCACAGAATGGGAGAAAATATTTTCAAATGAAGCAACTGACAAGGGATTAATCTCCAAAGTATACAAACAGCTCATGCAGCTCAATATCAAAAAAACAAACAACCCAATCAAAAAATGGGCAGAAGGGGCTTCCCTGGTGGCGCAGCGGTTGACAGTCCGCCTGCCGA
>NW_006778108.1:292739-293845 GCF_000442215.2 Lipotes vexillifer | reverse complement strand
AAAAAAAAAAAAAAAAAAATCTACAAACAATAAATGCTGGGGAGGGTGTGGAGAAAAGGGAACCCTCCTACACTGTTGGGAATGTAAATTGGTGTAGCCACTATTGAGAACAGTATGGAGGTTCCTTAAAAACGAAAAACAGAGCTACCATATGATCCAGCAATCACACTCCTGGGCATATTACCTGGAGAAAACCATAATTCGAAAAGATACATGCACCCCAATGTCCACTGCAGCACAATTTACAATAGCTGAGACATGGAAGCAACCTAAATGTCCATCAAAGGATGAATGGATAAAGAAGTGGTATGTATATACAGTGGAATATTGCTCAGCCCTAAAAAAGAATGAAATAATGCCACTTGCAGTGACAGGGATGGACCTAGAGACTGTCATATGAAGTGAAGTAAGTCAGACAGAGAAAGACAAATATATGATATCACTTATATGTGGAATCTAAAAAAATGGTACAAATTAACTTATTTACAAAACAGAAATAGAGTCACAGATGTAGAAAACAAACTTACGGTTACCAAGGGGGAAAGGGTGGCGGGAGGGATAAACTGGGAGACTGTGATTGACGTATACACACTACTATTTATAAAACAGCTAACTAACAAGAACCTACTATTTAGCACACGGAACTCTACACAATGCTGTGTAATGACCTATATGGGAAAAGAATCTAAAAAAGAGTGGATATATGTATATGTATAGCTGAGTCACTTTGCTGTACCTCAGAAACTAACACAGCATTGTTAATCAACTATACTCCAAAAAAAATTAATTAAAAAAAAATGAATGACTAAGATGACAGGATCATACTGATGGAAAATCTGCATGTTTCTGCAAGACACCCCTTCCATGGCAACACACCTCTTCATGTATTAATTGGGAATTTCTACCCTAATCAAAATCAGGGCTTCCCTGGTGGCGCAGTGGTTGAGAATCCGCCTGCCGATGCAGGGGACACGGGTTCGTGCCCATGCCGCGCAGCGGGTAGATCCCGCATGCCGTGCAGCGGCTGGGCCCATGAGCCATGGGCCGCTGAGCCTGAGCGTCCGGAGCCTGTGCTCCACAACGGGAGAGACCACAACAGTGAGAGA
>NW_006778108.1:268909-292729 GCF_000442215.2 Lipotes vexillifer | reverse complement strand
CAAAAAAAAAAAAAAAAAAAAAAAAAAAAAAGAAAAATCAGAAGCTGTCTTTAGTACATAAAAGGCAGTGGCGGTATCCGAAGGTGGGCATGAAATCCAGACATATACATATACCTTTTCCTTTTATGTTTAACCAGATGATGTGCCTCCATACAGCCACTTTGAGAATGGTTTGGAAATTCATCACTAGTTATTGTCAGAATAGCCAGTCTATAGAGACCCAATATTTGGGAAGAAAACCCCCAAAACATATCCACCAGATACTTCAGTGTCTACTACATGCTGAGATAAAAATGGATGAGGCATACTGATGTCTTCATGGACTTCACAAGCTAGCTGAGACGAGGTGGGGGGGGGCGGGGGGGCGGGGGTTGAGATTGAGAACATGGACCACCCACAAGCCACGTGTTATGGTATGAACTAGGAACTCTGGAGGCCCAGTGGAGAGTGAGTCACCTTTTTTGAAGGCTGGTGAAGAAAAATCTTGGAGAACAAGGAAATGACATTTAAGTTGGAGCGGGTTAGAGGAGTCAGTTTCAAATGTTTTGCATCCTTGCCACGCATTGGGATAGGTAGAAATATCTCCTGTGTGTAAAAGATCTGGAGGACTCAGTTTCTTCAACTGGACCACCTTAGGCCTGACCCGTTTTACTCCTCATCTCCCCTTGCTGGTTGTGCTGCCCCCATGGAACTCTAAAAGGCAGTTCCAGCTCCTTTATGTAAGATCATAACCACTGAAGCCTTCCCAGGTGTTGCCACACTTGGCTTAACTGAGCTGGATTCCATGCACATTCTACACGTCTGGCTTTTCTTTCCCTTTTCCAGGCCCCAATTAAGCATCTCACTCTCATTCAGCCTCATAATGCAGTCCCCACACCCTCCAGGGCCTGGCAGGAATGAAGGCTACAAGTAGGCCCTTCTCAGCCGGGGGCCGCCAGGGCTGGTCTCAGATCAGGGTCTTTCCAGCAGGAACAATACAAACCAGGTGTCTCTCAAATGCCACCCCCCCACACACACCATCACACCCTCTTTGTGGCTCTTATTTGTCTACAGCGACCAGATAAGTCTACACAGCAGGGCCCTAGTGAGCACAGAGATAGGTATTTTTTCCACAGGAATCTCTTGATTCTTTTACTCTAATAGGGTTTTAACTATGTAAGGAGCCACAGTAGGGTAGCTTTGGGCTTTCAAATGATTCTTTATGCGGTATCTTTCGTAAGGAAGGAGACTTGCCGCTGGAAATAACCCACGCTGGATTCTTAGAAACTTCATCACACACTTAAGTCTCCTGAAAGGAAGTGCCTCTGACTGCTTGGGTTGAAATCCTGCATGATTATACACACAGCTCTTTAGTCAAAGGATAATTTAGTCCTATACATTCTTTTTTTTTTTTAATTTTAATTTTAATTTTAATTTTAATTTTTTTTTTTCTTGCGTTATGCGGGCCTCTCACTGTTGTGGCCTCTCCCATTTGCGGAGCACAGGCTCCGGACGCGCAGGCTCAGCGGCCATGGCTCACGGGCCCAGCCGCTCCGCGGCATGTGGGATCTTCCCGAAACGGGGCACGAACCCGCGTCTCCTGCATCGGCAGGCGGACTCTCAAGCACTGCGCCACCAGGGAAGCCCCTATACATTCTTAATTATAGATTCCTTAATTATTTCCATTAGATTTTGCCCTCATTGTATATTTTCCTAACTAGCACAATTTATTCAGAACATTTAATAAAATCTAGTGGGTCATCTTTGTGATGACCAAAGTACTCGAAATCAATACCCAGGAAGAAAGCTGTATAACTAGTAGATATTTGCAGAAACACCGAAAGACAAACTACCAGAGGACCCTGATCTGGAAGTAAGTGCATTCAGTTCGGTTAAGGAAATTCCATTTCTAGTCTTAGACTCTCAATACCAATTCTCTCAGCTTCAAAGAAAAATGATAGATTTCTTTCCTACTAGGAGAAGTTTTCAAACACACCTGGCATTAAACTAGAGCCCATTTTATAGCTAGCTTTTCTTCAGAAAGCCCATTTCACAGATGCCTGGATCTTAATCTTTGAAATTCTTTGTATTTAATCATTTTTATGCCTTCTGAGAGTTTATCACTACCAGAGCAAACACTTACACACACACACACACACACACACACACCCAGAAAAGACTGTCTAGGCCACATTCATTAAACATGTAAATAAAACTGCTATTAAACTCAGCCAGATGCCTTTTACCAAAGAGAATTCTAAGTTACCTGCAGGAAATTGCTGTTATGTTTGCCAACACCCTCTACCTAGGGGCTTTATTCCCCTCTTAGATAATAGGCCTATCTTGTCTTTTGCTGTCTGAACCAGACTGCTTTGCCCAAGAAATAAAAAAAGATCTTTGACCATATTCCAGTCCAACAAAACCCTTCACACAGGTGTGACGCTGGGCCCCAGAAAAGTGGCATGGCTGCCCCAGGCCATCTAGTGATGAAGTTGGGGCTGAAAATTCTTCCAAATCCACTCCTGGGCTATTTCCACTTCATCAATCTAGTGACAGTGGTGAGAGAGCCCTACAGAGGCAGGGGAAATGGGACTGGAATTTGGGAATGGCCTAGAATCTTCTTTCACAGGTCTGCTTGGTCAACTCTAATCCATTTGAAAGCAATGGACTTGAAGAATGTCTTCCATGTCCTTAGGATGGCTTGGGGGAGGGAGAGGAACACAGACCTATTCACAATGAAGAGAGTGAGTCCTGTCGAACGCCAGGGACTTCTGTGGTCAGCCGCAGCAGGCTCAGTGGGAATGGTGATATGCCAAGGTCTTGCATCTACAGGATCTGCAGGGCCCTGTAGCATAGACCATACTCCCCTGCCAGATATTTTAGAGTCAAAGCTTGGGGGTTTCATTCTCCTTTTGAAGAAGGGTGCATGCCATGGCCTCTTTAATCTGGAAAACCAGGTTAAGGTCACTCTGAACTTGCTACCATGTGGTTAGCAGTATATGATGGCTTGGTTTGGAGTCCATGGTAAAGAGTCTAACTATGAGGCAGAGTAAGTTTTCATGGCTTGCCAGAGCACCAGAGGATCTGAGAGCTCAGCAGTAAAGTGGGTGATCCGTCAACAGAGGTTGAGTCTGTGATGATGTCACCCTCCGGGCTTCAGGGCTCTAGAGGTTTGTGCCGCAGTACCAGCCTCTTGGAGCTGACATGACTGGGTCGCTCAGTACTCTTCCTGATTGCCCCTGGGTGCTGAGCATCTTAACTCTCCTGTTGCTTCATAGATTGATTGACTTCTGATGGCTGAATTTTGCTTTTGTCTTGACTGATGTCTCTATAGGCACCCTGGTCTCTCCCACAGTCATGAATCTCTTGCTTGTTCCAGAATTTTGACAACCGAGGGATTCCCTAGCCCTCTGTGTGGCTGCCTTTCTGCCTCTTTTCTCAGACTGTCATAGATAATCCTGCAGCTGTCAAGCTGCTTTCATTCTCTGTGTGGAAACAGCGCCTCCAGCAAGAGAATGGGCTCTGACAGCACTAAATAATGGGCCTTGCACCTGCTTTATCTCTTGACTCTTAATCTCTTGTTCTAGGAGATAATTCAGGAAACTCTCCCATAATAGAAAAAATAACATCCAGAATTTTCCTTTCAGGCAAAGAAATCTTAATCCTTTTTTTGTTCATGTATTTTACCAAACTAGAGATCCTGTCACATCACCTCTTCAGCAAGATACAATTCACCTTTGAGGAGAAGGCAATCCAATTTTGATTCATTGATCTCAGGACACAATGCTTTTCTTGAAAAAAAAAAAGAAAAAAAAAAAGTGTAGACCCGTCTATGTGAGATTGTCAAATAAAAGCCTGAAGACCTGGCTTTTTAAAAGGGGAGATACCAACGGAGTTTGATTTCTTTCTTTTTACAGAACTATACAGACATCTTTGCTTGTAAAATAATTTTTTTGAAAGTTCAAAATAACGCAGCTAGAGGTAGTAACATTTCCCCTGCCCCATGGCTTCCTTTGGGCAAATGGTAAGAGTATTTCTAAAGGCCGCCCTCAAATTTCAGCTTTCTGTTCTGTTGCATTTAATTGGTTGCTGTTTGGCTGCCTTCAATAGAATATTGATTATGTGTGTGGCTGTAAACCTTGGAGGAAGAAAGAAGACAGGTTCTTATATACCAGTAAGTGTCTTCCATTATAAAGAGACATCTATTAGAGATGTGGAGGTGGTGCTGTGCTGGTGCTGGTGGGGTGTGTGTGTGTGTGTGTGTGTGTGCATGTGTGTGTGTGTGTGTGTGCGTGTGTGTGTGTGTGTGTGTGTGTGTGTGTGTGTCAGGGGACAGAGAAGGAGTGCCCCTTAAGGTTTTATTAGGCAGAAAAGTGATAGTATCTGTTTTGTGGCTAAACTGTTACTACTGTGTTTCCCTGTTTCAAAGATACATTTTTTCCCCCCGTTTTAACACCAGAGAAGTTGAGATCAATCAAATAATCAATGGCTCTACAATTGCTATTAACCTGGATTAAAGCCAGGTTCAGATAGGATTTGCATCTGCTTGTTAGTCACTGGACAGCGTTACCAACCCCATATTAGTTAAATGTCCTGCTGAGATTTCTATGGACCGCACTGGGATATGAATTCAGGGCGCAAACCTGCATAATTAGCATCAGCATGTGATTCAACTTTTTAAGAAAGACATTTTTTTAAAAACTTCTTCCATCAATGCCAAAGGTCAGACACCCAAGCCTCCTAGCTTTTCGGAGCAGCTACAGTTGGTGCCTGGGCCACCACCCCTGGGCCATCTCTGAGTCCCCCTGCAGCTGCAGCAGACAGTAGCCCCGTGTCCTCCGACAGTTTGTCCCCTTGAATGCCTGCATCTCTCTGCTTCTCCACTGGCAGTGCCAGGGTAGCTTGTTCACCTCGGGACAGGACAGCCCAGCCGTCGTTTGCCAATGAAAGTCTGAGAGCATCTGCTTATTAATTGCTCTTCACTAAAAAAATGCTGGGGATCTAACGCCCCCCAGGGCAGCCCTCAACCAGCCAGGGAAGGGAGTCATTGGCTAACACTCAGCTTCCCTTGATTCTGAGGTGTGTTCTACATTGGTCTTCAAACAGGTCTTCAGAGGGACTGGGTCCATTTGCTCACAGTGTAAAACTGGCTCATGACCACTGGTTCCCTTCCCTTCCCTTCCCTCATTTCCCTTAGTGCTTCCTGGGGCCGTTTCCCAAATAAGCCACCTGCATGAAAGGTGTGACTTAGGATCTGCTCTTGGAGGAGCACAGACTAAAAGCACTGTGCCCTATTTCTCCTTTACCCTCATCGGAAGGTGTAGCTCTTTTTTGCCCTATGTTGAGTTCTCCATCTGGGGACTTTTTCTTTCTCGGTGACACTGAATAGAAGAGTAATTCTTATAATTGAAGGGATCTTAATTTCAAGGACATACAATTGATGGAAAAATAAAACCCTGCTGGGATGACATAAACACATTGAAATTACAAAAAGGAGTCATTAGCTTTCCTCCCCAGAATCAGTATAAAGTTTTAAATAGTTGTAAAGTGTTCTGTCCACCCTGATCCAATTAAACTAAGTTGGCACCTATATGGGTCATGGTATGGGTCTCAGGCCTCATCATATAGTTCTAAAAAATCATTATAGGAAATAATGGCTATCAAGCAGTTTTATTCCAGTTGTAATTTTACTCTTATGTTTTTTAGGATTTCTCATACGTGACATGGAGGTTGATTAGCTGATGGTAGTAGCCCCAGTGGTCCACTTGAGTTTGTCCATGGACCATCTGCTCTGGACTCACCTGGAGATTACTACAAAATGCAGATTTCTAGGCTTCTTATCAAATACATTGAATAAGAATCTGTGGTTGGTGGGGCCTGGTAATCTACATTTTAATAAGCTTCCTCGATGACTTCTGTGTGCACAGAAGTTTGAGAATCATCTGCTTATTGACTGCTTTTCACTAAAATAGCATCTTTAAGGTTCCTGAACTTCTTTCAGTGTGTGTGCTTAATGCATTGGCTACTAGAAATTTTATTCGCAGCATAAAAGCTATAGCTAATATTTTAAAAAAGTGAAAACGAGCACTGGGAATAGCATTGCCTTGATAATGTGCCCTTTAAAAAAATGACCACATTCTACAATTCCAGACAGAAATCCTGGAAAAGCACATTATTCATTCATTCATTCACTTAGCAAATTTTTCTTCAATACCTATAATTTGCTAGGTTATTTGATTACAAAGATGAATGAAACTCTATTCTAACTAAAGGCAATGGCAGTGTAAAGGACCGTGGCATCAGGGTTGAAAGCATGAATTTCATGTGTGAATTCTGGTTCTGCTACTTATTTGCTGAATGATTCTGAGCATGTTATTTAACCTCACTGTGACTCAGGTTTCTAATAAATATGTAAAACACAGAAAGTAACGCTTACCTCACAAAGAGGTAATGCATATTATAAAGAACTTAGTGGAGTGTTTGGCTCATAGTAAATAATTATGTAAGCTCTAATTTGAGTGATAATAAAATGCACCGTCTATCAGAGCAGGAGAAGACACAGGCAGTATGCACAGTGGTTACATGCCTTGGACTCTGGAGCCAAATTTGTGGGGTTTCAATCCTGGCTCTGCCACTTCCTAGCTGAGTGACTCTGGGCAAGTGATGCCTCTTCCCCTCTGTTCCGCCTGCACAACTCTGCTTTGTCTCTTTGACTTTCTCATGCCTAACTCCATGCCTGCTCCTAACTCCATCTAGGTGTCTACTCCATGAAGGATGCAACTGACACAGCTGGTCTTTGAGTGTGCTTTGGAGGATGGGAGCAGTAGTCATGCTTACAGAGTAAGCAGACAGTTAGTAGAGAAAGAGATGGAAATAACCGATGGGGCAAAGTCCTGTGGGGAGGAGCTCCTACCCACTGCTTTAAAGAAACCTGTTCCTGCTTCCTATGCTGAGTGAGCAGAATTTTCTACTGCCCAGAGCCTCCTGCACGCCTCGGAAACCTGCCTGCCCCTCACCCAGGGATTCTGCCAGGTGGCACTGAGAGGGGGAGAGAGTTCCACTGGGACACTCAAGTAAGTACCAGTCACTGGCTGTGTGCCCTGAACAGGCCATAAACCCTGTGCAGAAGACAGAAAGAGCAAAAAAACCTGCTTCCTGCCCTGAGAGTCACAGCCAGAGAGCATTCCAAGCAAGACTGGGCAACTTGGAGGATGAATTCAGTTCTCACGCTACTTTCTCATTTCAGTTTGTCGCCAGTTCAATATTTTCCAAACTGACTATAGAATAGACATGTGTCTGGTTTCATTTCAAAAAAATAATTGGGAACATTGGCAAGGAGAGGACTCGGAGCAGAAGCAATTGCTGCTCATGGACGCTGCTATGGCTTATTTTCCCATTCCTGTGAAGGGTGTTACTGTATGTTTTTAAGAGAATGGTGTCTCATACAGATGGCCGACAGGCGCATGAAAAGATGCTCAACACTGCTAATTATTAGAGAAATGCAAATCAAAACTACAGTGAGGTACCACCTCACACAGGTCAGAATGGCCATCATCTAAAAATCTATAAATAATAAATGCTGGAGAGGGTGCGGAGAAAAGGGAACACTCTTGCACTGTTGGCGGGAATGTAAATTGGTACAGCCACTGTGGAAAATGGTACGGAGGTTCCTCAAAAAACTAAAAAAAGAGTTGCCATATGATACAGCAATCCTACTCCTGGGCATATATCCAGACAAAACTATAATTCAAAAAGATACATGCACCCCTATGTTCATAGCAGCACTGTTCACCATAGCTAAGGCATGGAAACAACATAAATGTTCTGACAGATGAATGGATATAGAAGATGTGGTACATATATACAATGGACTACTACTCAGCCATAAAAAGAACGAAATAATGCCATTTGCAGCAACATGGATGAAACTAGAGATTATCATACTAAGTGAAGTAAGCCAGAAAGAGAAAGACAAATACCATATGATATCACTTACATGTGGAATATAAAATATGCCACAAATGAACTTATCTACAAAACAGAAATAGACTCACAAACACAGAGAACAGATTTGTGGTTGCCAAGGGGGAGGGGGTGTGTGGGAGGGATGGACTGGGAATTTGGGATTATCAGATGCAAACTATTATGTAGAGAACGGATAAACAACAAGGTCCTACTGTATAGCACAGGGAACAATATTCAGTATCCCGTGATAAACCATAATAGAAAAGAATATAAAAAAGAATGTATGTATATGTATAACTGAATAACTCTGTACAGCAGAAATTAACACAACACTGTAAATCCACTATACTTCAAAAAAATATTTAAAAAAAGAGAATGTCTTCTGAGTTTATCATTTTCAATCAAAAATTAGTCCATCAGATTGAGTCATGGCGAAGCGTTGATAAGAACAGGGGACTGATTCATCCAATAATTCAGCTGCCGAGAGATCTCTGCTGTCCCACCAGCACCAGTCAGCTTTATTTTCTCTGTTTTCTAAACAGCGTAATTTGATTACACTTCAAAAAATGAGCTTCCTTATTTTCCTATTTATTATGTAAATTATGTATGTAAATTCACATGGATGAAGATACGCAGACTGTTGTCAGTAAGAAGGATGGGCTGACAGTGACCAGAGCAGGGCTTCAAGTTGATTTTCTGGTGATGGGGAAGGTCTTGGCTGCAGTTTAGGTGCAGTGCTTATCTGAGAAAGACTGAGCATATCGAACTGAATAACAGATTCTGGCCACAGTACGATACAACCAATCAACATTCTCATCTACAAGCACCCACTGAGCATCTACTAAGTCTCTCTGAATTAATTACTTAGCAGACATTCTTTGAGCACCTACTATGGGCCAGGCTCTTGACGGGCAACGAGGAACCAACACCGTGTTAACATACAGTCTCTGCTCTCCAGTGACTTAACGTGATTGAAATTCAAGGCAGTAAGAATTATTCTGAGTTAGGAGAGGGCATCTAACCCAGTCTTGAGGGAGGGACAGGGAGTGGCTTCAGGGAGATGTTTCTGGACAGAGTCACAGTCCAGCTGAGCCCTGAAGGATGAGTGGGGGTGGCCAGGAGGAAAGGAGGATGGGAAGGGCAGCAAGTGCAAAGGCCCAGAGAAGAGGGCAGGTGGCCGGTAAAGGACCAGCGGTTGTTACTCAGGATGGCTGGGGTCTAGAGTTCAAGCGAGGATGGCAAACCATGAGGCCAGAGAGGCAACAGGGACCAGTCCTTGGAGGGCTAAGAAGTGTCATTCAAAAGGCTATGAGACCCGTGGAGGTTTTAGACAAGGGGTGAGATAATTGATTCAGCTTTAAGGAATATTAACCCGACTGACTGCTGAGGGGAGAATGAATTTAAGGGAGAGCCTAGAAGTAGGAAGAACATTTAGGACGGGAGAACTTTTCTTCCTGGGCACAGAGCTGGACTATATGTCCCAGCTTCTCAAAGGGCCTCAGGACTGAGTCACAGCCAGTGGACTGTGGGCAGAAGCAGGATGTGCTGCTTCTGGGACTGGAACTTAAATACCCTCGTGTGTGACCTGCACGCTCCCTGCCCTCATCTGCCACGCCTTGGTAGTTCTCCAACTTAAGAACAGCTTGTTAAATATGTATTTCTGGGTCCTAGAGCCAGAACCTCTGATTCAGTAGGTTCTGAATTTGCACTTTTAACAAGTTACCGGGTGATGCTGACGCTGCAGGGCCAGGAATCACATTTTGCATCCTGAGGCCCTAAGCGATGCAGAGCTCCAAGATGTACAAGAGGGAAGTGTCCTGGCTTCCTGAATGACTGTGTGGGGCAGTCCTCTCCCTCCTCAGAACTGCTTTGGAGTGTGAGGGAAGGTAAGAAATACAGTTTCCTCATGTGAAGTTATGGAGATTTTGAAGTTGTCTGTTTTGGCAGTTAGCCTACTGGGATGAATCTGCAGGCACTGGTAGGGGAGACATATAAGACAAAGTCATAGTGCGTGTGGTTGCCGGTCCCATGTCCACCTGGCAGAGCGATCATTTCTATCAGAACTGGATGCAGTGCAAGTGTGGTTCTGAGGCTCAGCTTCCCTTCCCCTCCTTGCTGGACTCAGCCCTCGCTCTTCCCTTTCACAGTGGACATACTTTGATTTGCTCATTTGGCTTCTTCTCCACTAGATCACGGGCTCTTAAGACAGCCAGGAGATCCTCTTAATATCCTCACAGGATCTGAAGCTCCACGTGCACTAAGGTGTTGAAGAAATAATTAGTAGTCATCTTGATGACGTGTCAGTAGACACTCGAGCGCCCAGTGAATGTGAGTGGATGGAGGCGTGCGCCATACTGTCTCCTCCCACAATCCTTTGCACGTGCTACTCCTTCCCTGTAACATTCGTCCGCCCCCTCCCCAAGGTAGCTACCTACTCAGCTGAGACATCACTTCCACCAGCATGGCTACTCAGATGAAATCCTGCCTAGTTGCCTATCCTTATGTCCCTTTACTTTCCTCTTGTAATTTTTAAAATATATGTGTATAAAATATGTGTGTATATGTGTATGATACTATTTTGTAAGCTATTTTTCTAAGAAAGCTTATTCTTTTTAAACTTTTCTCAAATTTTGGCTGTTCTGCAGCCCTGCAAAGAAATTTTGGATCTCTTTGCACCCCTGAAAAATCATATTTATGTTTGACTCAATGGGTCATCCAAGTAGTCCAGTATCCCATTTCTACGAATCATTCCAGTATTTGATGAATGATGGCCAAATACTGTCTGGCCCTTAGAATGTGCTCAGTAATCTTGGAAATTGATTTACTGTTTTATTGCAACAATAAAAGTAGACAAACTCTCCAAGGAAAACTTTTTTAAATAAAAAAGAGCAGAAGGCCTTGGGATGTTATCCACAATTAGGAAATAAAATAATTCAGAGAGGGAGTCAGAGGAAAAGTAGGCGTGCACGCCTCATGCTTCAAATTCAAGGGCAAGTCATGGGATGAACACTGCATAACAACCAGGCAGAACCAACACTGGGAGGAGGTCACGAGTGTGAAATGTAGAGAGCCATTGCTGGTAGCCACACTTGTAGCAGGAGAGTACAATTTTAACAAAGCTGAAACACGAGAGACCCGAAGCATGAGTAGAACTCTGTGATAACAGAGGGACTATACTGTGAAAGAATGGAGACGGTGTGTCACATGTATAAGACCCCTAGTCATGAAGGAAAATATGGCGGCACAAGAGGGTGATGGAGGCAACAATAACAACCACTGGTATGCATGATGCTAGGAAGGAAATGATTGAAGAGACAAGGTGTTGTTTGACAAAATTAAAGGGAAAGGGATCCAGATGCAATGGTGACGTTAATTTTTGGAAAGAAGAAAAGGAGCTATTATGTCGAGACAGAAGAGAATGAGGAGGGGGTGTGTGTTGGATCCAAGATATTTTTGGTGGAGAAGACAGAAGGTTGGGGAACTTCCCCTTCAAACTTTCCCTAACTTTCTCAGCAAAGTGGAAGATAGGACCATCTGTAAGAAGAAAGGATTTGGAGGAAAAAAAAAAAAAAAGAAAAGAAAAAAGAATGGGGAAAGTTTAG
Source organism: Lipotes vexillifer (assembly GCF_000442215.2). Classification (NCBI taxonomy): domain Eukaryota; kingdom Metazoa; phylum Chordata; class Mammalia; order Artiodactyla; family Lipotidae; genus Lipotes; species Lipotes vexillifer. The sequence continues at coordinate 281,183 of NW_006778108.1, read as the reverse complement.
AACTTGATTACCCAAGTAGTGCACTTGGGTAATCAAAACGATGACTTACTCACGGGAACCACTAAATGCAGCACATCAATAACAATGTTTTTCGCCAAGAAAAAAGACCATGTAAATTTATACTTCCAGAAGCCTTGGCATTGCTCTGAAATGAGCACCTAAACCGATGATCTCACTGTTGTATTTCTTCTCCCCGTAAGAGCTAATTCCAGGCATTTAAGTTTTCCACCTCTTAACTCTTCTGTGTACTCTTCCTCATGTGGCCTCCCCTGGCCATCTTATAATATTCACTTTTTTAATATTTTACCATCTCTGATCCCTATTCTCTATCCTTCTAGTGAAATGAACTTGACGAAGAGGCTGTATTGCCTTTCTGCAGCTTCATGTTCGTTTGGCAAACATGTATAGAGTACCGCTAGGTGCTAGGAGCTGTGGGAAATGGTGGGGAAGTGACTGTAAATTAAACATTGGACCTGTCCTGGAGGATCTCACAGACTCTCTGGGAGACAGACTCACAGATATATCATTTCAGCACCGTGTGGCCAGTGCTGTCTTGGAGGCACATATCTTACAATCTTGAGCAACTAGACTAATGACATTTATTCATTCTCTAAATATTTTGTGAGTGCCCACATGTGTCGTGTGATGGGAACCCCTGGCAACATAGTGCTGCAAATAGGTAAGGTCTTTGCTCTCTTTTATTTTGAGGAAAATAAAAGATTTTGGTGTGATAGAGATGCAGCAAAGGGGAGTTAATTAGTTTGAGTGATTGGGGAAGGTCTCACCAAGGGGCGAATTTCAGAATGAGACCTGAGTGAGGATTCACCCAAAGATGCAGGAACAGATGTTTCCCCCCCAAAGAGCACATCCAGTAAAATGACCCAAAGGCTCAGATATACTTGGCGTGTTCAAGGAGCAGAGAGAAGGCCAGTGTGCCCGGACATAATGAGAGGGAAAGAAAGGAAGGAGATGCAGTTGGGGAGATTGACAGGGGCAAAGAGTTTGCATTTTATTCTAATTCAAGGATTCAGTACCTAAGCAGCATTATCTTATTTCTAGGAATTCAACCAGTTCTGCAAAGGCCACATGATACCTCAAAATATTCTTTACAACACCACCAAAAACTGATTGCTAGTGAGTATGGTTCATCAATTATTCAATAATCATTTATTATGCACCAGCTGAGTATCAGACACTGTTCTGGGTGCTGAGGATTCAGCAGCTGCAAAGTAGAAAAAGTCCTTGCAGTCATGATGCTTATATCTGAGTGTGTGGGGACATTTCGGTTAAAGAAGAAGTAAATGCAAAGGCCCTGAGGCAAGAGCATGGTTATAATGTGTGAAGAAAACAAAAAGACATGAGTGAATGAAGATAAACTGACAGCAGAGAAAAAACTCTTGGGGGTGGGATAGGGAGGTGGTGGCAGTGGATCAGGATCACGTGGGTCACTATATGGATGCTGGGTTATACTGGGAGTCACTGGAGGATTTTGAGGAGAAGTGGGACATTAGATTCATATTTTGTAAAAGGATCACTCCAAGGAGACAATAACTATAAGCCGCCAAAGACGAAGACAGGGAATCAAATAGTTATGGTGATAATTGAGGTGAGGTGTATTTTTGACTGGGGAGGAAATGGGGAGATGGGAGATGTGACCATATCTGGGTATATTTTGAAAACAGAATGATAGGATTTGGTGATTAATTGGATTAGGAGCTTGATGTAAACAGGAGAGTCAAAGATAACTTCACAATTTTACATCTAACCATGAGGAACAATTGCCATTTGCTCAGATGAGGTAATCCGTAAAAACTGCAGCTGGGGAAGCAGAGACTGAAAACTCAGTTTTGAAAAGTTTAAGTTGGAGTTGCCAATGACAAATCCAGTGGAGAGGTTTATTAGATAAATCTAGAGTTCAAGGGAAATGTCAACAAATGGGTAGAACAGGATAATCTCTAAGTTCCCCGACACGTCTAAACTAAAGATGAAAAATCAATAGTCATAATATATAAAGGACTCTTATAAATCAATAAGAAAAAAAAAGATGAATATTCTGTTAGAAATATGGACAAAAGATACATACAATTCTTAGAAAGAAAAGAAATAGCAATAAGTAATCCCCAAAAGTTCCGGTACTCAGATTCAATTGTAAGACTAAATTAAAAAAAAAACTAACTATATAATAGGAACAATAACAATAAAATATATTTTTAAATAAACTCAAAACAAGAAATGTATATAAAGGAAAATTTTAAATGCTATGGAGGATTCATAAGAGAGGCTACTTTCGTAATGAAGACTCACGGTAAAGAATGAGCCTAAATTGAGCTTACTCCCAATATAAGTACTCATAGTAGAATAAGAAAAACTAATTATGAAATTTGTATGGAAAGATGAACGTTCAACATTTATTTTCCCTGTAGGAAAATTCTCTAAATGAGCTCATTCAACAGATAGTTCTTTTTGCTTAAAGCAGATGAACAGAGCTATAACATGAATTAAGACTGGGATAGTTCAATTAAGATCAATTAGTTCCGTAATAAGCAATTGGATGTGGAGCCTCTTCCAATTCCCCAGGTCACCACTGTTTTATTTTTTACAGAGATGACAAAAATAGTAAAATCCTGTGTGGGCATCATTGATGTTAAACTACTCAGGACTTTACTTCTAGAAGACTTCCCTAGCGTTTCCACTTGGTGTATACTTAACACGTGGCATTTCAGTTGGATCCACATTGTCTGCTTAATTTCAGTGGTTAAACCACCAGTAAGAAACTTTGTGACAAAATAGTTGAATGAAAACAAAGAACCAGTTGTCTAAACACAAACAGGTTCTTCCTTCGTAGTTTTCAAGGCCCCAACACATATAAGTTAAAAAAGAAATCCCCTTTGAAGGACTGAAGAACTATTGTTTCCATACTAAAAATCAGGAAACTGTGAAGAGTAAGTGATGCCCAGCAGCAAATAAATCGATGCCATTTGGATACAGTCCTCCTTTCTTGCTTTTTCTGCCTGTCCTTCACCTTTCTATAGGCCAAAGATGAGAATATAGGACTCAGTTTAATGGATTATTAGAGTGTTCTAACCCCAGCAAAGACAGAAGATGCCCAAGTCAAGGAACTCTAAATGGTGACCACTGTTACCTTGGGAGGTAAAGGCAGGGTCCTTACCTGGCCAAAGGGAGACCTGTCCCTATAAGAAGGTCAAGTGTATTGAACACTACAGTAGATGTTTAGGCTAGTGAAAATGGCCAGGATCAAAAAATGGGCAGAAGACCTAAATAGACATTTCTCCAAAGAGGTCATACAGATGACCAACAGGTACGTGAAAAGATGCTCAACGCTGCTAATTATTAGAGAAATGCAAGTCAAAACTACAATGAGGTATCACCTCACACAGGTCAGAATGGCCATCATCAAAAAGTCTACAAACAATAAATGTTGGAGAGGGTGTGGAGACAAGCGAACCCTCCTACATTGTTGGTGGAATGTAAATTGGTGCAGCCACTATGGAGACAGTATGGAGGTTCCTTCAAAAACTAAAAATATAGTTATGATATGATCCAGCAATCCCACTTGTGGGCACAGATCTGGAGAAAACTATAATTTGAAAAGATGCATGCACCCCAATGTTCATAGCAGCATTATTTACAATAGCCAAGACATGGAAGCAACCTAAATGTCCAACGGCAGATGAATGTATATAGAAGATGTGGCACATATATACAATGGAATATTACTCAGCCATAAAAAGAAATGAAATTGAGTTATTTGTAGTGAGGTGGATGGATCTAGAATCTGTCATACAGAGTGAAGTAAGTCAGAAAGAGAAAAACAAATGCCGTATGCTAACACATATATATGGAATTAAAAAAAAAAAAAACGGTTCTGAAGAGCTTAGAAGACAGCCAGGAGATCCTCTTAATATCCTCACAGGATCTGAAGCTCCACGTGCACTAAGGTGTTGAAGAAATAATTAGTAGTCATCTTGATGACGTGTCAGTAGACACTCGAGCGCCCAGTGAATGTGAGTGGATGGAGGCGTGCGCCATACTGTCTCCTCCCACAATCCTTTGCACGTGCTACTCCTTCCCTGTAACATTCGTCCGCCCCCTCCCCAAGGTAGCTACCTACTCAGCTGAGACATCACTTCCACCAGCATGGCTACTCAGATGAAATCCTGCCTAGTTGCCTATCCTTATGTCCCTTTACTTTCCTCTTGTAATTTTTAAAATATATGTGTATAAAATATGTGTGTATATGTGTATGATACTATTTTGTAAGCTATTTTTCTAAGAAAGCTTATTCTTTTTAAACTTTTCTCAAATTTTGGCTGTTCTGCAGCCCTGCAAAGAAATTTTGGATCTCTTTGCACCCCTGAAAAATCATATTTATGTTTGACTCAATGGGTCATCCAAGTAGTCCAGTATCCCATTTCTACGAATCATTCCAGTATTTGATGAATGATGGCCAAATACTGTCTGGCCCTTAGAATGTGCTCAGTAATCTTGGAAATTGATTTACTGTTTTATTGCAACAATAAAAGTAGACAAACTCTCCAAGGAAAACTTTTTTAAATAAAAAAGAGCAGAAGGCCTTGGGATGTTATCCACAATTAGGAAATAAAATAATTCAGAGAGGGAGTCAGAGGAAAAGTAGGCGTGCACGCCTCATGCTTCAAATTCAAGGGCAAGTCATGGGATGAACACTGCATAACAACCAGGCAGAACCAACACTGGGAGGAGGTCACGAGTGTGAAATGTAGAGAGCCATTGCTGGTAGCCACACTTGTAGCAGGAGAGTACAATTTTAACAAAGCTGAAACACGAGAGACCCGAAGCATGAGTAGAACTCTGTGATAACAGAGGGACTATACTGTGAAAGAATGGAGACGGTGTGTCACATGTATAAGACCCCTAGTCATGAAGGAAAATATGGCGGCACAAGAGGGTGATGGAGGCAACAATAACAACCACTGGTATGCATGATGCTAGGAAGGAAATGATTGAAGAGACAAGGTGTTGTTTGACAAAATTAAAGGGAAAGGGATCCAGATGCAATGGTGACGTTAATTTTTGGAAAGAAGAAAAGGAGCTATTATGTCGAGACAGAAGAGAATGAGGAGGGGGTGTGTGTTGGATCCAAGATATTTTTGGTGGAGAAGACAGAAGGTTGGGGAACTTCCCCTTCAAACTTTCCCTAACTTTCTCAGCAAAGTGGAAGATAGGACCATCTGTAAGAAGAAAGGATTTGGAGGAAAAAAAAAAAAAAAGAAAAGAAAAAAGAATGGGGAAAGTTTAGAACTTGATTACCCAAGTAGTGCACTTGGGTAATCAAAACGATGACTTACTCACGGGAACCACTAAATGCAGCACATCAATAACAATGTTTTTCGCCAAGAAAAAAGACCATGTAAATTTATACTTCCAGAAGCCTTGGCATTGCTCTGAAATGAGCACCTAAACCGATGATCTCACTGTTGTATTTCTTCTCCCCGTAAGAGCTAATTCCAGGCATTTAAGTTTTCCACCTCTTAACTCTTCTGTGTACTCTTCCTCATGTGGCCTCCCCTGGCCATCTTATAATATTCACTTTTTTAATATTTTACCATCTCTGATCCCTATTCTCTATCCTTCTAGTGAAATGAACTTGACGAAGAGGCTGTATTGCCTTTCTGCAGCTTCATGTTCGTTTGGCAAACATGTATAGAGTACCGCTAGGTGCTAGGAGCTGTGGGAAATGGTGGGGAAGTGACTGTAAATTAAACATTGGACCTGTCCTGGAGGATCTCACAGACTCTCTGGGAGACAGACTCACAGATATATCATTTCAGCACCGTGTGGCCAGTGCTGTCTTGGAGGCACATATCTTACAATCTTGAGCAACTAGACTAATGACATTTATTCATTCTCTAAATATTTTGTGAGTGCCCACATGTGTCGTGTGATGGGAACCCCTGGCAACATAGTGCTGCAAATAGGTAAGGTCTTTGCTCTCTTTTATTTTGAGGAAAATAAAAGATTTTGGTGTGATAGAGATGCAGCAAAGGGGAGTTAATTAGTTTGAGTGATTGGGGAAGGTCTCACCAAGGGGCGAATTTCAGAATGAGACCTGAGTGAGGATTCACCCAAAGATGCAGGAACAGATGTTTCCCCCCCAAAGAGCACATCCAGTAAAATGACCCAAAGGCTCAGATATACTTGGCGTGTTCAAGGAGCAGAGAGAAGGCCAGTGTGCCCGGACATAATGAGAGGGAAAGAAAGGAAGGAGATGCAGTTGGGGAGATTGACAGGGGCAAAGAGTTTGCATTTTATTCTAATTCAAGGATTCAGTACCTAAGCAGCATTATCTTATTTCTAGGAATTCAACCAGTTCTGCAAAGGCCACATGATACCTCAAAATATTCTTTACAACACCACCAAAAACTGATTGCTAGTGAGTATGGTTCATCAATTATTCAATAATCATTTATTATGCACCAGCTGAGTATCAGACACTGTTCTGGGTGCTGAGGATTCAGCAGCTGCAAAGTAGAAAAAGTCCTTGCAGTCATGATGCTTATATCTGAGTGTGTGGGGACATTTCGGTTAAAGAAGAAGTAAATGCAAAGGCCCTGAGGCAAGAGCATGGTTATAATGTGTGAAGAAAACAAAAAGACATGAGTGAATGAAGATAAACTGACAGCAGAGAAAAAACTCTTGGGGGTGGGATAGGGAGGTGGTGGCAGTGGATCAGGATCACGTGGGTCACTATATGGATGCTGGGTTATACTGGGAGTCACTGGAGGATTTTGAGGAGAAGTGGGACATTAGATTCATATTTTGTAAAAGGATCACTCCAAGGAGACAATAACTATAAGCCGCCAAAGACGAAGACAGGGAATCAAATAGTTATGGTGATAATTGAGGTGAGGTGTATTTTTGACTGGGGAGGAAATGGGGAGATGGGAGATGTGACCATATCTGGGTATATTTTGAAAACAGAATGATAGGATTTGGTGATTAATTGGATTAGGAGCTTGATGTAAACAGGAGAGTCAAAGATAACTTCACAATTTTACATCTAACCATGAGGAACAATTGCCATTTGCTCAGATGAGGTAATCCGTAAAAACTGCAGCTGGGGAAGCAGAGACTGAAAACTCAGTTTTGAAAAGTTTAAGTTGGAGTTGCCAATGACAAATCCAGTGGAGAGGTTTATTAGATAAATCTAGAGTTCAAGGGAAATGTCAACAAATGGGTAGAACAGGATAATCTCTAAGTTCCCCGACACGTCTAAACTAAAGATGAAAAATCAATAGTCATAATATATAAAGGACTCTTATAAATCAATAAGAAAAAAAAAGATGAATATTCTGTTAGAAATATGGACAAAAGATACATACAATTCTTAGAAAGAAAAGAAATAGCAATAAGTAATCCCCAAAAGTTCCGGTACTCAGATTCAATTGTAAGACTAAATTAAAAAAAAAACTAACTATATAATAGGAACAATAACAATAAAATATATTTTTAAATAAACTCAAAACAAGAAATGTATATAAAGGAAAATTTTAAATGCTATGGAGGATTCATAAGAGAGGCTACTTTCGTAATGAAGACTCACGGTAAAGAATGAGCCTAAATTGAGCTTACTCCCAATATAAGTACTCATAGTAGAATAAGAAAAACTAATTATGAAATTTGTATGGAAAGATGAACGTTCAACATTTATTTTCCCTGTAGGAAAATTCTCTAAATGAGCTCATTCAACAGATAGTTCTTTTTGCTTAAAGCAGATGAACAGAGCTATAACATGAATTAAGACTGGGATAGTTCAATTAAGATCAATTAGTTCCGTAATAAGCAATTGGATGTGGAGCCTCTTCCAATTCCCCAGGTCACCACTGTTTTATTTTTTACAGAGATGACAAAAATAGTAAAATCCTGTGTGGGCATCATTGATGTTAAACTACTCAGGACTTTACTTCTAGAAGACTTCCCTAGCGTTTCCACTTGGTGTATACTTAACACGTGGCATTTCAGTTGGATCCACATTGTCTGCTTAATTTCAGTGGTTAAACCACCAGTAAGAAACTTTGTGACAAAATAGTTGAATGAAAACAAAGAACCAGTTGTCTAAACACAAACAGGTTCTTCCTTCGTAGTTTTCAAGGCCCCAACACATATAAGTTAAAAAAGAAATCCCCTTTGAAGGACTGAAGAACTATTGTTTCCATACTAAAAATCAGGAAACTGTGAAGAGTAAGTGATGCCCAGCAGCAAATAAATCGATGCCATTTGGATACAGTCCTCCTTTCTTGCTTTTTCTGCCTGTCCTTCACCTTTCTATAGGCCAAAGATGAGAATATAGGACTCAGTTTAATGGATTATTAGAGTGTTCTAACCCCAGCAAAGACAGAAGATGCCCAAGTCAAGGAACTCTAAATGGTGACCACTGTTACCTTGGGAGGTAAAGGCAGGGTCCTTACCTGGCCAAAGGGAGACCTGTCCCTATAAGAAGGTCAAGTGTATTGAACACTACAGTAGATGTTTAGGCTAGTGAAAATGGCCAGGATCAAAAAATGGGCAGAAGACCTAAATAGACATTTCTCCAAAGAGGTCATACAGATGACCAACAGGTACGTGAAAAGATGCTCAACGCTGCTAATTATTAGAGAAATGCAAGTCAAAACTACAATGAGGTATCACCTCACACAGGTCAGAATGGCCATCATCAAAAAGTCTACAAACAATAAATGTTGGAGAGGGTGTGGAGACAAGCGAACCCTCCTACATTGTTGGTGGAATGTAAATTGGTGCAGCCACTATGGAGACAGTATGGAGGTTCCTTCAAAAACTAAAAATATAGTTATGATATGATCCAGCAATCCCACTTGTGGGCACAGATCTGGAGAAAACTATAATTTGAAAAGATGCATGCACCCCAATGTTCATAGCAGCATTATTTACAATAGCCAAGACATGGAAGCAACCTAAATGTCCAACGGCAGATGAATGTATATAGAAGATGTGGCACATATATACAATGGAATATTACTCAGCCATAAAAAGAAATGAAATTGAGTTATTTGTAGTGAGGTGGATGGATCTAGAATCTGTCATACAGAGTGAAGTAAGTCAGAAAGAGAAAAACAAATGCCGTATGCTAACACATATATATGGAATTAAAAAAAAAAAAACGGTTCTGAAGAGCTTAGGGGCAGGACAGGAATAAAGACACAGACATAGAGAATGGACTTAAGGACACGGGGAGGGGGAAGGGTAAGCTGGGATGAAGTGAGAAAGTGGCACTGACATATACACACTACCAAATGTAAAATAGATAGCTAGTGGGAAGCAGCCACATAGCACAGGGAGATCAGCTCGGTGCTTTGTGACCACCTGGAGGGGTGGGAGGGAGACGCAAGAGGGAGGATATAGGGATATAAGTGTACGTATAGCTGATTCACTTTGTTATACAGCAGAAACTAACACAACAATGTAAAGCAATTATACTCCAATAAAGACGTTAAAAAATATGTACATATACAATGAAATATTAAAGAATGAAATAATGCCATTTGTAGCAACACGGATGGACGTAGATTATATTAAGTGAAGTAAATCGGACAAATATCATATAACACTTATATGTGGAATCTGAAAAAATGATACAAATGAACTTATTTACAAAACAGAAATAGACTCAGAGTCAGAGAAAACAAACTTACAGTTACCAAAGGGGAAAGGAGGTCAGGGGAAGGATAAATTAGGAGTTTGGGATTAACAGATACACACTACTATGTGTAAAATAGAAAAACAAGAAGGACCTACTGTATAGCACAGGGAACTATATTCAATCTCTTGTAATAACCTATAATGAAAAAGAGTCTGAAAATATATATATTTATATATAAAAAACGGAATCACTTTGTTGTACACCTGAAACTGACCCAACACTGTAAATCATCTATACTTCAAGTAAGGAAAAAAAAGCTATAACTGTAAATTTTGTATATTCTCTTGGCATCCTGAACCTCTGTATATCACATCATGTTAACATGTGTATCTTGGCCCCGCTCCCCACAAAAAAGGAAAATAGCCAGGGATGGGAAAGGAACATGGCCTGAGGATATCTAATCTGCTATCCTTTTATCTTTCTTGGCTTCTATTGAACCCAGACGGTAATCAGGTTTTCCCCCAGCACACAGACTCTGTGTAAGAATAGAAGGCTGCTGCTTTGCAAATGAGGAAAATGGGAAAAATCTGACCGAGTTATTTGCAAACTCATGCTGGGCTTCTCTTTGTGAGTCTATGGCAACCTGTCTTGCAATCTAGGGAGCACGCATTAGGCTTTTAGTGCTATCTTCTTCATCAGCATAACAAGCTGCCATTTACTGAGAATCTTACTAGAAAGTATATACATCAAATTCTAATAGTAGTAAACATCTGATTTCCATATTATAGGTGAGGAACTGGGGCTTAAAGAAGTTAAGAAACTTGCTCAAGGTCATCCAGCCAAAAAGTGATGGAGGGACTTCCCCGGTGGTGCAGTGGTTAAGAATCCACCTGCCAACGCAGAGGACACGGGTTCGAGCCCTGGTCCAGGAAGATCCCACATACCGTGGAGCAACTAAGCCCGTGCTCCACGACTACTAAGCCTGAGCTCTAGAGCCCACGTGCCACAACTACTGAAGCCCGTGTGCCACAACTACTGAAGCCTGTGAGCCTAGAGCCTATAGCCTGTGCTCTGCAACAAGAGAAGGCACTGCAATAAGCCACGCACCACAACTAAGAGTAGCCCCTGTTCGCCACAACTAGAGAAAGCCCACATACAGCAACGAAGATCCAACGCAGCCAAAAATAAATAAATAAATAAACTTACATACAAAAAAAATGATGGAGCTGGAATTTGAATCCTCTCTATTTGAAGACAAAGCAAGTTGCTGTCCTTCATAACAGGCAGGCTCATATTTTAAAGCTCAACAGAGGTGGTAGAGAAAAATTCAAGACAGTCAGAGACAAACACTGACACTTCCTATTCTAGAAGAAACCCTTGCAAAGAATTAGGTGGGAAGGGAACTGAGAACTTGAGTCGGGGGCCCTCATTCTGCAGACGTTCCAGAAGTTAAGTGACACATTTGAGGATGCAGAACCTGCTGGTGGTAGGTATAGCTCGGATGAGACCTCACAGCTCCTCTATTTAATTTAGTGCTCTATTTACCTGTGGTCTCTCTCAACAGATATTTCTCAAACATCTAAAGGCACCTAAAGGCAAGTGACACATAGGCCAAAACCATCTGCTAAAACCTCTGGCCCTCATAGAATGCCGTCACTTGTATCAATAGTTATGGTCAGGAGAATCCACAAGGGGGTAAAATGGAATGCTGCTCTGCAGATTCTGTGTAAATGTCACTTCCTCTAAATCTCTCTAGGGAGTATATAAAATGTAAAAGACTATAAATTTCACAACTCCACTGTGGTTCTTTTGAACTAACTTCAAAAGGCTTGGCCACGGAGAATCAGCACACCACCACCCAGGCACATAGCACTGCTGTGAGCAAGAACTGGGGCGCTAGCATTCCATCTATGCAGGTGGTGGGCTGTGGTTACCATCGACAAAATGGCCTTGACTGGGGATATATTCCCAAACCATCCCTTGATACGCACCACAGTATGGAATCCCAATTTCATTTATTAATTTATTTTTAATCTGTCATTTTTGTTTGATGTATGTACAAGGTAAAACTTCAGAAACACTAAACTCTTCTCTATTCCAGACCCACCACTAAGAGACAGCCTTTACACTGGGTGGTCACCTTCCTACCTTCTAATAACATGGAATTAAGCTGCTATTTGCATCTATCCTTCTTAGGTGATAGCTATTGACTCTTACAATGACCAGTGGTGATATGTCACTTATGGCACCCTCTCTCTTGCCGGATTTTGATGGCTAAAATAATTTTCTAGCTTCTCTACTGGCTAGCTTTGAATCTTTAACTAATGCACCTAAAATGTACAACCCTTCCCTCTAGTTTCCCTTACTCTCTTTACACTTCCCACCTCTGCCATATATTTTCTCTTACTTTGTCAAGAATAACACTTATGAGCTTCCCTGGTGGTGCAGTGGTTGAGAGTCCGCCTGCCGATGCAGGGGACATGGGTTCGTGCCCCGGTCCGGGAGGATCCCACGTGCCGCGGAGCGGCTGGGCCCGTGAGCCATGGCCGCTGAGCCTGCGCGTCCGGAGCCTGTGCTCCGCAACAGGAGAGGCCACAACAGTGAGAGGCCCGCCTA
>NW_006778108.1:252167-268663 GCF_000442215.2 Lipotes vexillifer | reverse complement strand
CGCTTCTTTCCTCTCCCCTACACATCACATTTTCTAGCAGCCAATGACCATTTTGGCCACTGGAAGGTGGGAAGGCCAGTCACAGCCCTGGAAGGAGGGAGGATGTAGAGCAGGGTTTCTCAACCTTGGTGACACACTGGAATCGCGTACGGAGCTTTAAAAAATACTGATGCCTGGTTGCCATCCCAACAGCATCTCATATAATTGGTCTGGAGTATGGCCTGGGAATTGGGATTTTTGAAAGCTCCCACCACCAAGGTAATTCTCATTTACAATTAAAGTTGAGAGGAAGTATTGGTCAGAAAGGAAAGTAAATGGAAGTCTACCCCTTACGACACTCCCTTTCAAATATGGGTGAAAGGCCAAAGACCCAGAGAGAGGAGGCATGCAGGTAGGTTGAGGGGAACGGGGAAAACTGATGAGGGGCTTTTGCTCCACTTCTCATTTGGGATTTAGAACATCTGTCCTAGGGAGGTCTCCCCTGCCACCCTTCTGCATAAGCTGAGAAAAGATGGTGCCTCCACGTGATTAGGTTTAGCTCTCCAGAACCTCTTCATGCCTTGTAACCGTAAGTCCCCACATGCCCTACAGGTAGGGTATCTAGGATGTAGCTGATGATGCTGTGAGTTTACTTGGACAGCCACCATAGTGGGGAGCAAGCCACCCTGAGCAGGACCACCATGTGAAGATGAGTAATGTGGCACATTTTGGTACATTTGCAAGGGGCATTGATGTCAACTGTGCCCCTGGGAGTTGTGAGATGTGAAGCCTTGATCCTATCACTGACAAGTGCAAGATGAACCACCAGGGGTGGGAAAAGCGTAGGAGTCACACTGAAGGGCCAACTGAGGTCCAGGGGTGATGTCATCAGAGAATCACCAAGCCTTGATTATATTAGAGAGAAGAGACCACAGATTTTGGTGTTAGATGGCAGTAGGGTGCACTGGGGCATTGCCAAGAAGCCAAGGGGCAATGAAAGTGGAGAGAACATGAAAGACTGAGAATATACATGAAAGGGATTAATTCCCAAAGATACTTTAAATGGTTGGATCAAATTTAATTTCCTTTAGAAACTGAAGATGATTCAAAGAGATGGAAAGATATCCCATGCTCTTGGATTGGAAAGATTAATATTGTTAAAGTGGCCATACTACTCAAAGCATTCTACAGATTTAATGTAATCTTTATGAAATTAGTGTGACGTTTTTCACAGACCTAGAACGAATAATCCTAAAATTTATATGGAACCATAAAAGACCCAGAATTGCCAAAGTAATCCTGAGGAAAAGGAACAAAGCAAGAGGCATAACCCTCCCAGACTTCAGACAATACTACAAAGCTACAGTAATCAAAACAGTGTGGCAATGGCACAAAAACAGACGTATGGATCAATGAAACAGAGCCCAGAAATAAACCCGCACACCTATGGTCAATTAATCTTCAACAAAGGAGGCAAGACTATACAATGGGAAAAAAGATAGTCTCTTCAGCAAGTGGTATTGGGAAAGTTGGACAGCTGCATGTAAATCAATGAAGTTAGAACACAAGCTCACACCATACACAAAAATGAATTCAAAATGGCTTAAAGACTTAAAAATAAGACATGACACCTTAAAACTCCTAGAAGAGAACATAGGCAAAACATTCTCTGACCTAAGTCATACCAATGTTTTCTTAGGTCAGTCTCTCAAAGCAATAGAAATAAAAGAAAAAATAAACAAATGGGACCTAATTGAGCTTTACAAGATTCTGTACAGCAAAGGAAACCACACACAAAACAAAAAGACAACCTATGGACTGCGAGAAAATATTTGCAAATGATGCAACCGATAAGGGCTTAATTTCCAAAGTATACAAACAGTTCATACAACTCAATAACTAAAAAAACAAACTATCCAATGGAAAAATGGGCAGAAGACCTAAATAGGCATTTCTGCAAAGAAGACATACAGATGACCAACAGGCACATGAAAAGATGTTCAGCATCACTAATTATTAGAGATATGCAAATCAAAACTACAATGAGGTATCACCTCACACCAGTCAGAATGGCCATCATTAAAAAGTCTACAGGGACTTCCCTGGTGGTCCAGTGGTTAAGACTTCACTTTCCAATGCAGGGTGGGGAGGGTGCTATTCCTGGTCGGGGACCTAAGATCCCACATGCCTCGTGGCCAGAAAACCAAAAGGTAAAACGGAAGCAATATGGTAACAAATTCAATAAAGACTTTAAAAAAAACAGTCCACATTAAAAAAAAAAAAAAAATCTAAAAAAAAAAAGTCTACAAATAACAGATGCTGGAGAGGGTACGGAGAAAAGGGGACCCTCCTACATTGTTGGTGGGAATGTAAATTGGCAGCCACTATGGAAAACAGTATGGAGGTTCCTCAAAAAACTAAAAATAGAGTTGCCATATGATCCATCAATTCCACTCCTGGGCATATATCTGGACAAAACTATAATTCAAAAAGATATATGTGGGCCTTCTCTGATGGCACAGTGCTTAAGAATCTGCCTGCCAATGCAGGGGACATGGGTTCAAGCTCTGGTCCGGGAAGATCCCACATGCCGTGGAGCAACTAAGCCCATGCGCCACAACTACTGAACCTGTGCTCTAGAGCCCGCAAGCCACAACTACTGAAGCCGATGTGCCACAACTGCTGGAGCCCACATGCCTAGAGCCTGTGCTCTGCAACAAGAGAAGACAATGCAATGAGAAGCCTGCGCACTGCAACGAAGAGTAGCCCTCGCTCGCCACAACTAGAGAAAGCCCGTGCGCAGCAATGAAGACCCAACGCAGCCAAAAATAAATAAATAAAATAAATAAATTTATAAAACAACAAAAAAAGATACCTGCACTCCTATGTTCACAGCAGCACTATTCAAAATAGCCAAGACATGAAAACAACCTAAATGTCCATCAACAGATGAATAGATAAAGGAGATGTGGTACATATATACAATGGAATACTCCTCAGCCATAAAAAAGAATGAAATAATGCCATTTTCAGCAACATGGATGGACCTGGAGATTATCAGACTAAGTGAAGTAAGACAGAAAGAGAAAGAATACCGTATGAATACCATATGATATCACTTATATGTGGAATCTAAAATATGACACAAATGAACTTATCTACGAAACAAAAACAGACTCACAGGCATAGAGAACAGACTTGTGCTTGCCAAGTCTGTGGGGACTGGGGTGGGGAGTGGGGAAGGGATGGATTGGGGGTTTGGGATTAGCAGATGCAAACTATTATATAGAGAATGGATAAAGGTCCATCCTGTATAGCACAGGTCCTACTGTATAGCACAGGGAACTATATTCAGTATCCTTAGATAAACCATAATGGAAAAGAATATGAAAAATAATGTATATATATGTATAACTGAATCACTTTGCTGTGCAATAGAAATTAACACAACATTGTAAATCAACTATACTTCAATAAAATAAATTAAAATTTTTAATTTCCTTTCTTTGTTACACAATGGGATAGAGTTTTAAGGATTAATGTATCTACCAGTATCATACAATCTACAAATAGATTATTTAGCTATTATTTGCATTTCTGAATCAGTAAGTGTAAATTGTTGGCCATCTTACAAAATGATACACATATTGTTTCCAGGTAGATCAAGAAGAGCACTGTAGTTGTGGATCTTCTCTGCAGAATCAATGTTATGGCACTAGGGTCACTCAGTAGGGAATGTTCATGGCATCAAAGTCAAACTGATTAAAATGGTACCACATTTTAGTTTGCATCATATTATAGCCAATTTTTTTGGACAGTATTTTGTTTCTCTTCTGGGTTGAATATAGTGTTTACTGGGTCCCCTGTTTTCTCCTATTTTGGTTTTCTCACTCATTTTGTTGGTGTGCTTCCTCAAGTAATTTCCTGAGAAAAAGTGTTTTAGAGGTAAAAATGCTGAGGCTTTGTGTATCTTAAAATATATTTATTCTCGCTATACCCTAAATAGAGAAGGATATTCAAGTTCAAAATCATCTTTTTCCCCAGAACTTTGAAGACTATGTTCTGTTGACTTCTAACCTTCAGAGCTGCTGATAAAAAATATCTTGTGTGAGACTGATTTCTGTGGCCTGTTTAATTGCTGTTTTTCTAATCTGAAATTTCATGATGATGCATACAGTGCATATCCTTTGTCATTCACACATTTAATATTTACTGGGCTCTTTCATTCACATTTCAGCTCTGGGAATTTTTTTTTTCAACTGTTTCAATTATTTTTCTAATTGATAATTAGACTTTTACATTTCTCTCATATTTTCCATTTTTTGGTCTTTTTGCTCAACTTTATCTTTCAACTTAGGTACTGATTTTAGGTTTAATTTTGGCAATTTCACTTTACATTTTAAACACTTTTTACTTTCTAATTATTGCTTTTCAAATTACATTCTCTTATTTTGAAGATGAGCTTTTCCCGCCAAGAGATTACAAATTATCATATTTTTATGATTTTTTGTTTCTTGAAATAGCTGTTTTTAAAATGACTACACTGTATTATCTGTTTCTCTTACCTCTGTTTTTCAGTTTGTCTCTTACTTTTGGCCATCCACAATGCTGGATTTCCTATTGTATTTGCAATTCGAGGTTGCCATTCACATTCAGGAATGAGAAACCAGGGTGATACAGGTTTCCTCTGATAGGGCATGGGTCTGTCTCCCTGCCCATTGCTCCCATAAGGAGGATTTCTCATGGGGTTGGGGGTTCCATGTGAGTGAGTGGTACGTGTTGATGGACAGGTTTTACCTTAGGGTAAAATGACAAGGAGATAGACGTCAGGCCCCTAAATGCCAGAACGAGGGGGCATTAGTCTTAGATGGTAGCATCCACATGACCAGCACTCCTCATTTTATTTGCTTGAGTTCTTTAGAACTGAGCTCCCTGCTTCCTTAGGTGCCGTGGTGGGGAGGCTGACCGCTTTGGCTGTTCCACAGAGAACTTCAGTTAACCCCCTCTATCCACCTCCTCTTCTTAGACTTGACCTCCATATTGCCTTCTGACCAGATGTCCTAGTTTCCCAGCATAGTCTCAGGTTATACCTCTTGTCCTATCCAGTGAAATTACTGGTAGTCCCATCTTTTACTTCCGGAAGTGTCCTAGTTTAGAAAATAAACTGTATGGTCACTCTACTGCTGACCACTAACCCTGAGCTCTGTGGGTCCAAAATGGAAGACCTAGCTCCTCCTGCCCTGGCCTCTCAGTCTATTCTAGACTCTGCTTCATCTTCCACATATTTCCATTTGCTTTTCAATATTCACAAATTTGTTGGAATCCATTGTCCATCTCCTGATTTCTTTACTGTTGGAGCTCACTACAAATTTATGTTTCTATACTGTTATCCCAAATACTGTTGGGTATTTTGGATGGATGGAAGTGAACACATATGTTCATCCTGAAATCTTGATATCCTGTTTGGTTTTAAACCACACTGAAAATGTGAGTTTGAAGCCCTCAGCCTCTGTTCAATGTTGCAATATTTAGGACAACATTAGTTTTCAAAATACATCATCACTGACCCAGTAAGCATACCATCTACCAATGATCTGAGATTACTGACATCTACTATCACCAAAGGCAGAGAACACAGAAGCCAGCAAGCTCAGTTTAATGTTCACTGTAAAATGTATGTTTCTTAGAACTGGAGTTTAAGCATATAATAGCCATGAATATAGTCTTCAGAGCAGAGGAATGACCAGGGATACATTTTACTATACTGCTGTCCGTGTGAAAACCATTAATAACATTATTGTTCCCCATTTAACTCAACTTGACAATACAGGGGAAAACCCATACTGCTAAAATTTAAATTATGTCAGAAATATGGTTGAGCATTAAAAAACAGTCATACACAGATAACTGCATTCAATTCAAAATGTATCAGTTATGATCTGGAAGTAAAGTTTTTATACTCCCTTTTCATTTCCTATGCTGTGGATACTATTACACTTTTGATACAACCAGGCATGCATGACATTCTCCAAAGGTGCAAAGATGATAAAGCATGTAGGTGATACAAAGTATCTGGCATATTTTGCTCCCAAGAGCATTTCCATAGGCACCACTAGTTCTCTTGCACACTCTAAGCATGATCTCTGGTGACCTGAGAACATGAATATGTTCTCCAGATCTCTGATGGTCAAAGGTCACTTGGCTACTAAGAGCATGGGCTGCTGAGAGCATGTTCCAGAATGAGGTACCAAGACAATAACATAGAGAATCCAATAATTCTGATGTTCTTGTGTCCAAAGGGGAGCGATCATTGGCATCAAAACACTGGAATGTAAGCAAAATGCTTCATAACTATAGGGGCAGTGAATTGGACTGCTGTTCCCACAAACATTTCTAGCCCCGTTTTAGAGGGACAGAACACACAGAGGAGAAACTGCCCTGAGCAAAGCTGAGAACTACTTTGGGAACTTGGGGTCAGAGAAGAGGGAACAGAAGCTCCCCACATTCTATGTGGAGTGTGAGGAAAGTGCGGAAAAAAGAAGGGTGTAAAGTGAGGGGCTGCTCCAGGACTCTTCTGACTTTTGGTCCTTCGCGTCCATGCGGGGTAAATTTGGTATGTGGGGCTGCCCTGGGGTGTCTCAAGGAGGAATTCTCTGCAAAGCCTGGGTCTTGCTTTTCTTGCCACAGTCATACAGACTGGGGTAGGGACAGTGAGTATTGAGTAAACTTGCCCATGTGACTACAATTAGGGTTGACTTCAGAGAGCTCCATAACAGCATACGACTTGCCAAGGCAATTGTTTTGAAAGACATTTCAGTTATTTTGGATGCTGAAATCTTGTCTCATACATTTTATAATCAATTTAGGAGACAAACGGGCTTGTTTTTGTGAATGAACTGCACGCTCACATTGTGTGCTTAACTAATTTATTGGGTAGTTTATTTAGTCCTTAGTTTTTAGGACTCCACGTGGCAGCCAGGAAAATGTACCTTGCAAACCTAAGTTACAGGGAGTGCAGTAACTGACCATTGACTGGGGCCCCAGCTGTTGGGCTCTGGAATCCATCATTGCATTTGTCCTGAGGCCATGCTTCCTGCAGGCTTGTGCTCCCAGCCAATGACCCAGGGGAACTAAGGCAAGTCATTCTTGGCTGAATTTGCCTCAGGGAATCCCAGATGCTTTGACAAAATTTTCTTCCACTGAACACCCCCCAACCTTCCTTCCGTGTGTCCTTCTCTCGGGAGTCACCCTTACATGTGGTCTCAGGGCTCTCCCCACCTTCAGCAGTCCTCCCCCTCCTTTGCTCTCACACAGGCAATTCCCTTAATAAATCTTATTTTAGCATCTGCTCCCAGGAAGACCTAGACTCATACTCTGCACCTCGGAACAACTTGCACCACTCAGAACCACTGGAATCTGCTGGTATTTCAACTTATGGTTCAACTCTGGACAATCAGGACTTCGTATCTACATCAGAGAACGTCAGGCAGAAGCCAGTTTCTGCCAAATGGTATGGCTAACTGGTTCATTCTAGGCCAGTGGTTATTGTTTTGGCCTTGCAAACTCTGATCATACACAGCGGGTACCATTTCATCCTGTCGGTAAATTCGGACAGACCTTCAATAAGCGGGTGTCACATCCGCAGTGTTGGGTCTCACAACCCTCCCTGCTCTGGATTCAGACAGAGTCCCAGTTCACGGCACTTTCAGTGACACCAAACATCTCTGTTCCCTCAACACAGCCCCAGCCCGCGTCCACCCAACCCATCCTGTTTCCCATTTAGGGTAAGATACTCAAAGTGCCAAGTCTAATGGGTTCATTTTGTTTGGGGAAGCTCGGGGAATGTTTGAAGTGCCTTTCTGCCATTTGAAAAGGACTGGCTTAGTTTTGAAAAGAGACTGACAATTAGAGAAAAAGGTTTTGGTTTTGATAAGAGCTTATACAACTGTGTGTTAAGAGGGTACAGTCCCAGTCTTTATTCTAGTTACTAATTTACCAGAATCCAAATCATGAGGAATCTGGATTCACAGGGGCCAAAATGTGATTGAGGAAAAGTGATGGCCAGGGGCTGCTGGTCTATCCCTATGAAAGACGGAGGGGGTGCTAAGTCTCCTGACATGATTCTCATACCCTAAGCTCTTAAAAACCCCAAGGACCATAACCCAGGAGCAGCACGTCTGGGAGACATGCAGATGAGCTGCCCACAAGAGCTTTCAGAAACCTCCTGGTAGCCAAATACACACTTTAAAGAGGCTAAAGCCCAAAACAGTTTGATATAATAAGGTCATGATATCATAGTGCTATAGTTCCCCATTTTCTAGAACTGCTTGTATCGTTACAATATGGTTGGTACAAAATATAAATTCTCAAGAGAAAATAAGATAAAATTGTAAGAAGACAAAGGACCATTCTTTTATATTCTGTCCCCTGGTCTTGGTGGCTGTGATCACTGGCATATGCTGAGATAAGAGGTGAGTGCCGGTGGGACTCTGTAGCCAGCACAAATGTCATAAGATGCTGGTCCTGTGGGAGCCCTTCAGAGAAGGAACTGTGAAGGTCAGCTCTCTGCAGTTAGGCTGTGTGGTGTTGCCTAGGTGACCCAAATGCACCGGGACCTGAAACACAAGCTCATCTGGTTCTCTTTCTCTCTCTCTCTTGTCTTTTTCTAAGGTGAGACTTTCCTAATCATTAATAATCTTAATAAAGGCACCGATGAGAATGTAGCTTATATTAAGCAAGGATCTCAACCCTGGCAACTTAAAATCAAGTACAGCAGGGGGAAAAATTGGACTTCTGCCATTATAGTCTAAGATCCAACCCATCAGGAATGACCTAGAAGGATTAAAAAGATACCACTGTGGGGGCTTCCCTGGTGGCGCAGTGGTTGGGAGTCCGCCTGCCGATGCAGGGGACGCGGGTTCGTGCCCCGGTCCGGGAAGATCCCACGTGCCGCGGAGCGGCTGGGCCCGTGAGCCATGGCCGCTGAGCCTGCGCGTCCGGAGCCTGTGCTCCGCAACGGGAGAGGCCACAACAGTGAGAGGCCCGAAGTTACCACTGTGTCTCTCGGCAATTCCTTACAGTTACTGATTTGCCAGAGTCCACATTTCTGTTTGTCCTCAATTCAGTACTCCTGAGAATGTGGCTCCTTTGGGGCTTTTGAGCTTCTTTATAGGATGGGCGCTGGAGGGAACGATACAGAGTGAGGTGGGGGAGGTTTCTGTCTCCTGCTTGATAATATGTCTGATTCCAATGGCAACAGCTGGAAGAATTTCTAGGAAATATAAACCCCCCGAACAAGGAACATGAATAAGGAAGTGGAATTCAAGATACATTCTAAAACTTTAAAGCTACAAGCTGAGGGATCGTGGTTTCCATGCTCCTGTTTCCCCGCTTTGCTGTGTTTCTATACAGATGTCCACCATGACTCTACAGTTGTGTTATGTAAGCTGCAGAGTTTATTCTTTGGTGGCTGAGTAAAAATAATGTCACTGGGAGCACACAGATCTCCCTTCATGAATGTTTTATTCCTTAAGTTTGCTGGCCCATTTTTACCAGATTTTGGAGTTGTTTGCATGGCTCCTTCATTTCTGCCTGGGGACAGAAGCAGCCGTGACAGATGTATTCTCACGACACAGCACATCTGCGAGAAGCCAAGGGCTGCAGGGTGTACTTCTAGATCGGCTGCATCCCTTGCATTAGGTCTCTTACTATCAAAGGTGTCAGCAGCTACAGGAAAACTACTGGACTTCTAGCTGGGGCACATTTGGAGGATGAAAGTAGCTGCACGTCTCTCAGGGCACCCTTGTGGTCCCACATCATGCTCGTAGCAACCAAGGGAGTAGATTAGCCAAGTCATTATAAGGAGGATGGTAACATTTGATTCCGCGTTCCTGTAGTTCTCAGATTTCTCACTGTTCATTACAAAAATGTGAGGATTCTCCTTGGCTTGGAGTAGGCTTCTGTTCAGAACAATGATAACAATAATAATATTAAGACTGTTAAGAGTTTACTATGTGCCTGGCACTATTGCTAGAACTTTGCACATATGAAATCATATGATCCTTATAAACTATCCTCTGAGGTAGGTGCTATTGTTAGCTCCATTTGCAGATGGGGAAACCAAGTCTAGGAGAGATAACTTGTTCCTGGCTCATTAGAGAAGAGCCTGCCTATAAGCACAGAGGGTCAGGCTGCAGAATCAGGCTGGGATATTTCATCACCCAGGGAGATATTCATATGCAGAGTTGCCAGGGCTTGAAGGAATTTCTTTTAAAAATAAATCTCTAGCTTTTGATTTGACAAATGAAGGTCGGGATCACTGTGTGCAATCCTATACCCATGTTTTGAGAGAGAAGTTGGAAAATCTAGCTTGCTTAGAGGGACAACAGCCAAGATGATGAAGGGTTTGAAGAACTTGTAAGACAAGAGGTATCTGGAATAAATATGGAATGAATTAAGTGACTAACAAAAGACACAGGAGGTCGGTCTGCAAAATGCCTTCAAATACTCAAGGGGTTCTTGCCATATGGGCCAGACTCACTTTAGTTCCCTGTGCAGGGCAGAACTGGGAGGAATGAACAGGAAAGCCAAGTTCATTTCTTTCTTTTCTTTTTCTTTTCTTGTCTTGTCTTGTCTTGTCTTGTCTTTTCTTTTCTTTTCTCTTTTCTCTTCTCTTCCCTTCCCCTTCCTTCCTTCCTTCCTTCTTCCTTCCTTCCTTTTCTTTCTAACATCTTAATTGGAGTATAATTGCTTTGCTTTGTATAATTGCTTTACAATGCTGTGTTAGTTTCTGCTGTATAACAAAGTGAATCAGCTGTACATATACATACAACCCCATATCTCCTCCCTCTTGCGTCTCTCTCCCACCCTCCCTAGCCCACCCCTCTAGGTGGTCACAGAGCACCTGAGCTGATCTCCCTGTGCTATGCAGCTGTTTCCCACTAGCTAGCTATTTTACATTTGGTAGTGTATGTACCAGTGTATGTACCTCTCTCACTTTGTACCAGATTATCCTTCCTCACTCTCTGTCCTCAAGTCCATTCTCTACATCTGCATCTTTATTCCTGTCCTGCCCCGAGGTTCTTCAGACCCATTTTCTTTTTTTTTAGATTCCATATATATGTGTTAGCATACGGCATTTGTTTTTCTCTTTCCGACTTACTTAACTCTGTATGATAGTCTCTAGGTCCATCCACCTCACTCTAACCAAAAGACATAGACTGGCTGAATGGATACAAGAACAAGACCCATATATATGCTGTCTACAAGAGACCCACTTCAGACCTAGGGACACATACAGAGTGAAAGTGAGGGGATGGAAAAAGATATTCCATGCAAATGGAAATCAAAAGAAAGCTGGAGTAGCAATACTCATATCAGACAAAATAGACTTTAAAATAAAGACTATTACAGGAGACAAAGAAGGACACTACATAATCATCAAGGGATCGATCCAAGAAGAAAATATAACAATTGTATATATTTATGCACCCAACATAAGAGCACCTAAATACACAAGGCAAATGCTAACAGCCGTAAAAGGAGAAATCGACAGTAACACAATCATAGTAGGGGACTTTAACTCCCCACTTTTACCAATGGACAGATCATCCAAAATGAAAATAAATAAGGAAACACAAGCTTTAAATGATACATTAAACAAGATGGACTCAATTGATATTTATAGGACATTCCATCCCAAAACAACAGAATACACTTTGTTCTCAAGGAAGGGCTCATGGAACATTCTCCAGGATAGATCATATCTTGGGTCACAAATCAAGCCTTGGTAAATTTAAGAAAACTGAAACCATATCAAGTATCTTTTTCGACCACAACACTATGAGACTAGATATCAGTTACAGGAAAAAATCTGTAAAAAAAAAAAAAACACATGGAGGCTAAACAATACACTACTAAATAACCAAGAGATCAATGAAGAAATCAAAGAGGAAATCAAATTCATTTCTGAACACTCAGAGTCACCTGGGGATGGAAGAACTGCTATGAAAGGGCGTGAGCACCCCATCAGGTGCGTCCTGCAGCAGAGGCTACAGTGTCTGCTGGAAAGGAGGTTAAACTGGGTGACCTCCAGGATCAACTCTAACTACAAGATTGACAGTAGGATTATTTTACCATTTCATTTCGAAAGGAGTTAAGTTGAAATGCAGCAGACACCTCCTGGAATATCATTCTCTACCAGCCACAACCCCTTAGAGCGGTGCTGGGGCCCAGGAGAGGTCACCCGCAAATATGCCTCAATGGCATATTGATTATTTTGATTTAAAGTTACTAAGAAATGGCCAGTCCAAGAGGGCCACTTTGACCCTCCTCTCTGTCTCCCTGATAGCAGGAAATAAATCTCTCATATGAAAGGTATATTCCCTGCATGTGGAGGTAGAAGGACACCCTTATTGCCAGACATAGGGAACTTCGGGCAGAGAAGCCTGTATAAACAAACCTTGTTACTTTAATTTATTACCTCAAGGCAAAACTTTGCTTAAATTCCTTACTAATTAAGCGCCCAAACCTAAATTTCTCTGTCCTGTCAATTCCTCTCAAATGTATTGTTTCTTTGTCCAAAAAAATATAAAAGCTGGAACTTCCCCGGCAGCACAGTGGTTAAGAATCTGCCTGCCAATGCAGGGGACAAGGGTTCGATCCCTGGTCTGGGAAGATCCCACGTGCCGCAGAGCAACTAAGCCCGTGTGCCACAGCTACTGAGCCTGCGCTCTAGAACCTGCGAGCCACAACAACTGAAGCCTGTGCGCCTAGAGCCCGTGCTCCGCAACAGAGAAGCCACCGCAATGAGAAGCCCGCGCACCACAACAAAGAGTAGCCCCCGCTCTCCACAACTAGAGAAAGCCCGCACGCACCAATGAAGACCCAACGCAGCCAAACATAAATAAAGAAATAAATTTATAAATTATACACACACACACACACACACACACATATACATAAAAGCTGCCTGCTTTGGCCACGTCTTAGGTACTTTCTATGAGACCTCCAAGCACACAAATTAGGATTTGTCTCTTTTTTCCTGTTACTGTGTCTTGTGTCAATTTTATTATTAGTCCAGCCACAAGAACTCAAGAGGGTTAGAGGGGGAATTT
Source organism: Lipotes vexillifer (assembly GCF_000442215.2). Classification (NCBI taxonomy): domain Eukaryota; kingdom Metazoa; phylum Chordata; class Mammalia; order Artiodactyla; family Lipotidae; genus Lipotes; species Lipotes vexillifer. The sequence continues at coordinate 255,569 of NW_006778108.1, read as the reverse complement.
CCTCCTCCCCAACAGCAGCTCATAGAGGAAAGGTGAGGTGGAGAGAAGGCTGGGCCACAACTTAGACAACAAATGTCGGTCCTGGCACCCCCAACTGCATGCGTGACCCCCAGGGGCACTAACTCTGCACACCCTTAATTTCTATAACTTCAAAATGGAGGAAAATGAATATCATCATTTTGGAAATTCCTAAAATAAAGAGGCTGGCTTCAAAGTTTTCTGATTAAGCATCAGCTATTTGGAAAATGGAATGGACCAAAGTTATCCTGCCCCCAGCACTCTGGCTAATGACCAAGCTGTTGTATAAGATGCTACAGAGGAGCATTTCTGCATATTTTCTGCACATCAAGTTTGCTGGTCATCCTTGTATCTCTCTGTATCTTGTTATAAAATGAAGGTCTTGCCAGCAATTTCCTTTCCTTTTCTCTTTTTCTTATTCATTTTTCACCCGTACAATCAGTTTCATGAACCAGAACTGTCCCCCTGGCGGGGATAGTCTAGTTTCTTGGGCGTACTGTATTCTAGGCAATGACAGTGCAGCTTTACTGTAATTGAGTTTTCATTCTTCTACGCAAAACTAACATTTATGAAAAGCTTCTGTAAAAGACCAAGTTCCTATTTGTCTACCTTCAGAAAACTTCTTTCCTGCTTACATCCTCTTTGTAAGTCCATTTTTACTTTAAATGTTATGTCCTATTTTGGAGACAACAGTAAGTCCATTTATAAGTGTTTGAGGTCTGCCTTGTAAGCCTACTCAATGGTATAACACTGCTCTGTGACGAAAGAAACGGAAGAACAGCTTCAGGGCTAACAGCACATTTTGGCTTCTGTAAGAAACTTGCTTGCTTGCTTGGGGGCGGGAAGAACCGGGTTCCTGATTGGCTGATTCAAAATTAAACAGCTCCCTCCCGCCTTGGGGACTTTCCGGCCTGTGAAGGGTATAAAAGCCTCGCCCGGCTGTTAGTTGGGGGTCTCACTCACTTCTCTCCGAGTGGGACCCTGTCCGGACAGTTTGTGTAAGCTTCTAGACTTGTATAAATCCTTTGCTAATCTTTCTACTTGGTGTTGGTGATTCTCGGGTGTCCTTGGTTGGGACACGGGTCGCATTTACCGGGGAACTTGACTCCAGGCGTGTGGCTCCCGGACCGCAACAGCTCAGAACACACTTCCCATGTTTTCAAAGGAATTTTCCCCTAAGTCGTGATTGTCATGCCCTCTACAGATGTGGCATACACATAAAACCTTCCTTATAGGCACATGTCCATAGCTATGCATCACTACTAAAAAAAAAAAAAAAAAAAAAAAAAAAAAAAAAGCTAATGAGTCCACCTGAGACTAAAAAAGTCATTCTAATCAAATGTTGGCATTAGTTCCTTTTATGTGAAAAAGATGGCAATGGATTTACAAAGAATAACTCCCTTTTACCCAAATCTTGGTAATGAGAAACTGTCATGAGACCACAGTTAATCATCCTACCACCCGACACCTGAGGCTTGGAGACTCCCACTTGAGTGCTTGGGGAAAATACACATCACACAATTCAAGGAGGAGCCCATGCCCCTCTCCTAGCAGCCCACGAAAAATCTGTGCTTCACACGCTTAGCTTAAGTGCTACTGCACTCCATTTAAGTAAAAATTGAGTTTAATTTGGTCTCAAAAACTTGCTTTCTCCCAAGTATGGGGGGAAAGAGCTTGGGCTGTGGGATCAACTGCAGTGGTACATGTGGCCATTCACAAATAAAGGGGGTCCAGCATCACTCAAAGGCAGGGTGCAAATCTGGATTGCGGTTAATTAATTTAGCCTTCATATCAGATGCTCAGAACTACAAAGAAGGCTTACCAGCCAGTTTCCAACAACCAGAGGATAAAAAACTGAATGAAAAGGCTAAGAGATTTAGCAAACAAACTGTTTGCCATTTAGGAGTAACTTAAGGGCTACCCCAAAGCGCTCCTTGATTGAAATCCATTAAAAGGAACCAAACACTGACCTCGAGGAAGAGAGCTTAGATATACCACCCACCCAATAATGGTCCCAACAGAGCTCCAAAGTCCTGGAGGCCTCATGAATATTCTGGAAACTTAACATGCCAAAAGAAGGAGAGATGGGGAAGAGGAGAGAGGTCTTTGCTTCTAAAGAATAACGGCTCTCCTGTGGTTATGCCTCCCCTTCCAGGATTCCTTTTCAAGCTCTTTATTGAAATTACTCAGGTCTTTAACTGATCTCCCATGAGGACTCAAAAGCCTTAAGCTAATTACATTTGGCTGAGATATGCTTGATGAGATGGGAAAAATATAAAGCTATTGAAACGGTGAAAAAAAATCTCTAACCATCTGCTGGTGGTGTTGCTAAAAGAACAATAGACGAAAAGAAAGAGGGCAGCTAGCCAGAGTGGAAAGGTACAGGATTTCTTTAATTACTGGGTCAATGAGGCTATTACTGCTTGGAATGTTGGGGAAGGCAGGCCAAACAGGCTTAGAGGACTAAGCAACTAGGCAGTGCTTAGCGAATAAACAAAGCCAAACAGCAACACCAAAAAAAGGGATGCAGTTTTTGAGGGAGAAAGGGGAATTAGGTCAGCTTGGGTTTCTAATTAGAAATCACAGGTACTTTGTGGAAAGGAGAGAAAGAGATGCTCCTAAATGGGAAGTAGGTTTCAGCCCAACCTCTGGACTTCTCTCCAGGTTATCTGTGGTCCTCAAAGATGCAGCCCTGGCAAAGCGCGTTCTCTCTGATGCTGTCAGCCAGACAGTTGCTCTGTTATACTTGGCAATCCAGGTGAGCAGCCTGCACTGAGTTTCCAAATCAGTGCCCCAGGTGTTGATTCAATATGGCAAACAACTTATGTGCATTGCTCTAAAAGCCCTGTTCAGTTTCTCCTTTTATTTTTTTAAAAAAATAACAAATCCCCTCAAATTCAGCTGAGAAAATGTTAGATTTTGGAAGACAAACTGACAAATCAGAAAGGGGACTGCTAAATCAAAGTTTATTTTTACTTTGTGTACAGTAACTCCTATAAGTTGAGCAGCAGTTTCTGCCCCAAATCCTATTTTTTTCCCCAAATTTTACAGATGTAATGCCATTTTCTTTCGTGTTTCTTTGTCTTGATTACGTATCTGAAGGTGGGTAAAACTACTAAACTAATGGCGAAATGTTTTTATTTTCTTCATTATTCCCTTTTCATCAAAACCAGGAACACATTTTTCAGACGCACAATTCAAATGTATTCTCTGGATGCTCTTGGTGTGCCCCGGGTCTGCTTCCCAATGGACAGAGTCCTCTCCCTCACCTTCCTAACTTGGGCATGCAGTCTCTGTGCTCCCTCTTCCACATGGCCTCCTAGACCCGCCCTGGGGGAAAGATGCACTGTATCGGTGACCACAAGGAGGGCACATGGGAAGAGC
>NW_006778108.1:232175-251129 GCF_000442215.2 Lipotes vexillifer | reverse complement strand
AAGAGCGGCTTACAGGCAGCTGATCTCAGACAAACAGGGGTCTGAGTCGGGAAGAGGTCTCCATCTGTCCAGTCTCCCAGCTGCAGGTCTGGGAGTCCAGGATGATGCTAAGAGACCCTTTCCTCTCTCAGTGCCTGATGTGAGACAGCCAGTGTGGATAATGAACAAGGGCTTTGCCAGTGGTCCTCAAAATATGGTACCTGGACCAGCAGCCTCAACATCATCTGGGAACTTGTTAGAAATGCAATCTCCTGCTTGCTCATCGCCACAGACCTACTGAATCTGAACTTGAGGTATAGGGTCCAGCAATCTACCCTTTAACAAGGCATCCAGGTGATTCGGATCTACTGAGGAGTATGTTCTGTATCACCTGTCTGTCTATCTATCTATCCAACCATCCATCATCTTTGCCATGTTTAAACATCCCACCCTCCAACAAAAATAAGGCAGAGGCAAAGGTCTAAGGGATTTTTCAAAAAGAAATGTCTAAATTTGGATGCAAAATACTACAGTAGTGGTGCCATTCAAAATGTGGTCCACAGACCAGCAGCATCACCATTACCTAGGAGCTTGATGGAAGTGCAGGTCACAAGCCCACCAAGACCTACTGGATCCAGATCTCTGGGGGTAGGGTCCAGAAATCCGTGTTTTAACAAACACTTTAATTCCTATATACACCTAAGTTTGAGAGCCATTGTGCTAGAATAACACCTGAACAAGGAATTAGGATCAAGAATTTCTCTATTCACATTTTGTGGTGTTAGTCAGGGGCAGCTCAATTGGAACATTTGTTGGACATGAATTTTATATCTCCTCCATTTCCAAAAAGTATTGGTTGGCTATTTACTTTAATTATTATCTTTCCCAGGCCAGAAAATAGAAACCGGCCTTTTCTCTTCCTTCTACCCTTTTTCCTTCTCTCCCTCCTTTCTTCCTATCTCTTTTACTTCTTTTTTTCTCGTTCCTTCCTTCCTTTCCTCTCCTTCCTTTCTTCATTTTCTTACTGCCTTCAATTCCTTTCCTTTTAATCTCCTAGAGATCCATAACTATTCTACTGGCACTTACTGTGGAGGCGGTAATTAGATTTACCAGAATTAAATTCCAGTTGTGCAACCAACAGAGACTGACATTAAAAAGGGATGGGTCGGGCTTCCCTGGTGGCGCAGTGGTTGGGGGTCAGCCTGCCGATGCAGGCGACATGGGTTCGTGCTCCGGTCCGGGAGGATCCCGCGTGTTGCGGAGCGGCTGGGCCCGTGAGCCATGGCCGCTGGGCTTGCGTGTCCGGGGCCTGTGCTCTGCAGCGGGAGGGGCCGCAGCAGTGAGAGGCCCGCGTACCGCAAAAAAAAAAAAAAAAAAAAAAAAGGGATGGGTCCCTAGAAAAATGGTACAGATGAACCAGTTTGCAGGGCAGAAATAGAGACACAGATGTAGAGAACAAACGTATGGACACGAAGGGGGGAAAGTGGCAGGGGGTGGTGGTGGTGGTGGTGTGATGAATTGGGAGATTGGGATTGACATGTATATACTAATCTGTATAAAATAGATAACTAATAAGAACCTGCTGTATAAAAAAAATACATAAAATTCTAAAATTAAAAAAAAGAGAGATGGGTCATGATAATAAAAATGCTGCCTAATTCAGCATAGATTATAGAAGGAGGGACAACTTTATGGTAATTCCCAACTCGAGCACGGGAAGATATTGGAGTCTCTCCTTTCTCTGGGGATCTATTTAAGAAAAGCCTAAATTTTTCAACGTGGTTTGGAGAAAACATGTTGTGGGTTAATGTATTAGTTCCCTATTCCTGTTGCAACAAATTACCATAGCCTGTGTCTTAACATAACACAAATTTATTATCTTATAATTCTGGAGGCCGGAAGTCTGAAATGGGTCTTATGGGGTTAAAATCAAGGTGTCAGCAGAATTACCTTCCTTCTGGAGGATCTGGGAAGAATCCATTTCCTTACATATTCCAATTTTTAGAGGCTTCCTTGTCTTACATGGCCTCCTTATTCCATCCTCAATGCCAGCAACTTAGCACCTTCACATCTCAGGTGCTTGCTGGCTCTCTCTCTCTCTCTCACTTATACACACACACAAACACACGCACACATTATATCTGTACTTATCTTGTCTATTATTATCCATTAATTATATATACTTTCTACATTTTGTGCAAGTTTTGCTTTCTGATTGCTTAAGGTTGTCTATAATATATATTTTGTTAATGGGAAAAATGAGTAATGTAATAGTATGAAATGACTATGTTAATTTTCAAAAGTGTTCCTTTCCGTTGAAATTACATGTCTTAATATATTATGAACTGCACACCTCTTGATCCTAAATACTATTTTATGAATTATGCTCAATATTATAAGAAAAATGAAGGATGGGTGAACTAAACTTTGTGTGTATTTGAGAAATAAGCTAAATATGATAAATGGAAGTAAACATTCTCCTTTGAAATATGTGTTTAAGAAGAAATATTCAGTTTTTTCTCTTTCATTCCTATTTCTCTGTAGTTTTTTTCTATTAGTTTCAAATAAAATCCGAGACTAATAAATTACGACATTTCTGAAAAATGAACAGACGTGCTTCTATGTCAAAAATGTAAGCTCTAACTACGAGTGATATTTATTGGTTAGAAACATGACTGATTCATCTCAGCAATTCTTTTGACGATTCATAATGAAATAAAGCGTTCACATATAATCAACCCAAACCCCTTGCTATTGTTAAAATGCTTACCTCCTTTTTTTCCTTTTTCTTTTTTAAAATCATTGCAGCAGATGCCATAAAATGAATGTAGTGAAACCTTCAAGCAGCAAGCTCCCTGTTTCTATCTTGATTATAAAAACACATTGAAAGGTAAATCCTCACAGTGAAATAAATGAAAAAAATAATTAACATTCAAAGTACTCCTTATACCACCTGTTCTTTACATACTGTGCTGAAATAAAGGCACCTGATGTATAAAGAGTAATGAAAAGAAACTGAGTTTCTTTCTAAAGCAGAAAGAAAAAGTAGCACTTATATTTGAAATTCAAATCAGAATGGATGTACCTTTTGTACAATCAATAGGGTCTGGAAGTTCCTTCATCTGATGAGTTGAGTGAAGTGGTTAAGTCTAAACCCAGGTACAGTAAATATTTTATCCAATATATATGACATAATATTTTGTGACTATTTTTAAAAATCCTTTGTGTAAGTAGATTGGTGAACTTCTGTGGTCTTTGAAAGCAGATACTCCAAATAATAACTGGCTTTAAGATTCTGTGTTAAAATTTGGGTTGACAATATTTTGGTCTTTACACGAAAATGTGTAAATGAACATATTTACACATCCATATTATTACAATCCCTAACTATCCACCCCAGTCAATTTATAGATTAGACCTGCACTTGTTAGTTCTGTTACCTAGTGGCCTTTTTGTGTTCTTCAGGTGGAAGGATATTGATCCCAGATGGTCAAAGATGAAGGAAGGAATTATAAGTGAGGTAAATGGTAATTATTGGATAAGTCTAAATGAATAGTGGTGGCACAAATCAATTATGATTATAATAAGAATAATGTATTATGGGAGTTAAGATATACTTAGAATTAAAATATATTGCAATAGTGGCATTTATTGGGATGAGGCAAATTAAAGTATGCTAATATTTTTCCATTGTCATGGAGAATAAAAGTACCGATTCATATTAAAATTTGGTAAGTCTCAGTGATGCCTGAGAGTCAGGAAGTGAGGTGAGCCTTGTGGTTGTCCCCACTGACTGTCTGCAGAGACTTTCCAGGCCACAGTGCACAACCCAGCGGACTCCCTGAGTGGAGGAGACTGAGCTGAGAGTCTTGGAAGGCCAAGGCATCTGGTGTTTGCAGGGCAGAGAATTGAAGATTATCTGAATCTATAACAGTGTTACTCCTTTGACTTTCTACAGCTGTACTGTTTTACAAATCTGTAGGGGTAGAAGCTACCTTGTAGAAAACTTTTAATAATGAAAATGAGACTTCTTCATAGCAGTGTAAATGCATTCTGTTTGGTGGAGAAGAAAGAATACATTTTACTGTCCTATATGATATTAACCAGTCTTTCAAATGTCACTATTCCTGAATCGTGGGTGTATGTGTTTATGTATGGATATATTTGGTTATTCCTGATTGTATGTGTATTATGGAGATATACATATACATTTGGATATACGTATATATATTATTCTTTTTTGAACCAGTTTTACATCTTACTGGTCCCATTATTAATTAATGATTTAAATAAAATCTTTTACATGTATTTGTGGAAAATCATGAGTCATGATTTCATCTTTCTGAAAATTACAGTTTAGCATTATTTAATATCTTGGAGAAGAGGGCAGATATAATGAATGTGTCACCAAACATTAACAATTATACTCACTGTTTTTCGAGGAGGCTAATTTTCTGGACTATTTAAGGATAGTACATGTAAAATAATGTTTAGATGCAAATAAAAACTACTCTTTTCATTAGCTGTGATAAGAATTAAGGTACTTCAGTGTTCTTGGACTGGAAGAATCAATATTGTTAAAACGACCATACTATCCAGGGCAATCTACAGATTTAATGCAATCCGTATCAAAACACCAATGGCATTTTTCACAGAACCAGAACAAAAATTTAAAAAATTTGTATGGAAACACAAAAGACCCTGAATAGCTAAAGCAATCTTGAGAAAGAAAATGGAACTGGAGGAATCAGGCTCCCTAACTTCAGACTATACTACAAAGCTACAGGCATCAAAACAGTATGATAATGGCACAAAAACAGACACATAGATCAATGGAACAGGATAGAAAGCCTAGAAATAAACCCATGAACTTACGGTCAATTAATCTACGACAAAGGAGGCAAGAATATGCAACAGGGAAAAGATGGTCTCTTCAATCAGTGGTGTTGGGAAAACTGTAGAGCTACATGTAAAAGAATGAAATTAGAACATTCTCTAATACCACGTAGGAAAATAAACCCAAAATGGATCAAAGACCTAAATGTAAGATTGGATATTATAAAACTCCTAGAGGAAAACATAGGCAGAGTACTCTTTGACATAAATCACAGCAATATTTTTTTGGATCCATCTCCTAGAGTAATGGAAATAAAAGCAAAAATAAACAAAAAGGACCTAATTAAACTTAAAAGCTTTTGCACAGCAAAGGAAACCATAAACATAACAAAAAGACAACGTACAGACTGGGAGAAACTATTTGCAAATGATGCGACTGACAAGGGACTTATTTCCAAAATATGCAAACAGCTCATACAGCTCAACAGAAAAACAAACAAACAACCCAATCAAAAAATGGGCAGAAGACCTAAATAGACATTTCTCCAAAGAAGACATACAGATGGCCAAGAGGCACATGAAAAGATGCTCAACATCACTAATTATTAGAGAAATGCAAATCAAAGCTACAATGAGGTATTACCTCACACCTGTCAGACAGGCCAACATCAAAAAGTCTACAGATAATAAATGCTGGAGAGGGTGTGGAGAAAAGGGAACCCTCCTGCACTGTTGGTGGGAATGTAAATTGATGCAGCCACTATGGAGAATAGTAGATGTTCCTTCAAAAACTAAAAATAGAGTTACCATATGATCCAGCAATCCCGCTCCTGGGCATATATCTGTAAAAGACGAAAACTCTAATATGAAAAGATACATGCACCCATATTCATAGCAGCACTATTTACAACAGCCAAGACATGGAAACAACCCCCATATCCATTGACAGATGAATGGATAAAGAAGATTTGTTTTATATGTGTATGTGTGTGTGTGTGTGTGTGTGTGTGTATGTATATATATATACACACACACACACACACACACACAGTGGAATACTACTCAGCCATAAAAAAAGAATGAAATAATCCCATTTACAGCAACATGGATGGACCTACTAAGTGAAGTAAGTCAGATAAAGACAAATACCAAATGATATCACTAATATGTGGAATCTAAAACAAGTGATACAAACGAACTTATTTACAAAAAAGAAAGAGACTCACAGACACAGAAAACAAATTTACAGTTACCAAAGAGGAAAGGGGAGGGAGGGATAAATGAGGAGTTTGGGATTAGCACATACACACCACTATATATAAAATAAAAAACAAGGTCCTACTGTATAGTTCAGGGAACTATATTCAATATCTTATAATAACCTATAATGGAAAAGAATCTGAAAAAGAGTATATACATATATATCTGTATCACTCAGTTGTATACCTGAAACTTATACAACATTGTACATCAACTATAATTCAATAAAAAGCTGTTTTGAGAAAAAAAAAAGAATTAAGGTACTTCATGCACAGAGAGTTGCAGAACTCTAATGTAGCAGAGAGAAATAAAAAGTTCAACACCTAGAGAGAGAATTCCACTTAAGGAAGAGATCTGTTTTATCTTTGGAAATTACTTTGATAAGCCACAAGGCTATAGGTCTTGGGGCAAAACCAGACAACCTAGGCTTGACACAAAGTTAAAAATAAAAAAAGAAAACAAAAAGGGGATCCAGAAACAAAGCTGGATGCTGGAGAATTAGTAGAGATGGTCTCTCAAAATTCCCCAGACAGGGATAGACGAAGGATTACGAATTTTGATCCTATTGTCCGCTTGAGCCTCTACACATACTACTTGGGTTTGTGTACTTCCTCCCTGACATGTAAAATGGAGGTTCAGGGAAAGTTTTTCTAAATCTTAAAAGACAAGATGATGATAGCCTGTTGGGGACTTGGCCACATTCAAGAGGCCAAGTATACTTTTTCTTGAGAAGCCACATATGAGGTTTACACATGTTTAATCTAAATTTACACAATATTACATTATGGGAACCAAAATTATTATTGTTGCAGTGAATATGCTTTTTATTTTTCTGTTTTTTAACTTTAAAATTATAGGTCAGTTACACTTTTATTTGAGGGAGAAACCTGAAGAAAATTCGAACTTTAAAAATAAATTTTAAAAAATGTTACATGTGAACGAAACAGTCTATCTTTACTTCTCATACAGTGGAATTTGAATGAACTGGCTTTATATGTATATATTGCATACATAGAGATATGCAGAAGACAAATAATTTAGCTTAAAGCTTCACAGTTTTTATATTCAGTGTATTTAACGAATACAAGGAATTTCATTAAACACTTAAAAATATTCACAAAAGCTGAACAGGCACCAGCATTATTAATTTATCTTATATTCTAAAATAAAATTTTGGCTGACAAATTCCAGCTACAAAATATGATTAGGAAAAAAGACTGATAACAGAAGAAATCATTTGAAAATGAAGCTGCCCTAAAAAACCTAAATTATAGTGCTGCCATGTGAATTATGCAGGATTACTAAAGTTGACTTCATTTGAAAAGATAAGATACAAGATAAGATAAACACATATGAAATCCAGTAAAATAACATCATTTAGGTTAATAACCAAATAGGAAAGTAATCTTATAGGTGATCTCCTCTAAAAAGATCTCATGTTTTAGCATAAAATATGACTTTAGCCAGCATTAAAATGTTTTTTCTGAAGATTTCTATTTCTAGTGGAATTCAGAAATAGTTCATATAAAATCTTAACTAGATCAACATTGTATCATTATTATATCACATACAATATATGATATACAAGATAAGATTTCAGAATATATAAAGTTCCAGTAAGTTAATTAATCAAGATGAAACTTCATATAATATTTTGCATGAGTCAAAAATGTGCCTGAATCATGATTCTCCATAGCAAAGCACACAGACTGGAGTATGAAAGCCTGAATGTGTGTTTGTGTTGTTGCTGCATTGCTGGTGTGGAGGCTGATTTTCAAGTAGAGGGGAAAGGGCTGTGTCAGTGATGTAAGAATCCCATCAATAATGGAAAACACCAAGGGTTGTGTAGTGGTGTCTTGAAGACAAAATAAAACCCTAAGGGATTTGATTAGTAGGAGCAGAAGAGAAAGTGGTTCACTCTGTGTTCATTGAAAGATGAAACAGCGACCAGAGGAACTACAAGAAAAGAAGTTTTTCATGTGGACTAAAAAAGATGGGTGATGTAAATCTAGCCTGGTTCTGAGCAGAGTTTGTGGGTCAACCTAATTTGAGCTAAAGGGCACGTTTATCCCATTTAGAGTATCTTCCGGGAATCATTAGCTGTCCAACTATTGGTTAAGTCCTGAAATAAAAGAAGTTAGTCTGGCTCATCTTTTTGTCTGGTCTAGAGTCCCTCTGCATTTTTATCAATAGAATACAATGAATAAAACTGAGTAAAACCTACAGTTTCAGCTTCCTCAGTGTATTGATGACCACTGGCTCCCATCTCATCACCCCTTGTTTCATCAAGAATGTGGTTCTTCAGAGCTGGCCTTCCAAGAAAGTTTATAAAATTGGACAATCTCATCCCTGCATTATTGAGTTCATGCCGCTCATTTTACTACCCCAGAAACTGGGATTTATAAAAGGTAAAGAATTGCCAGAAACCACATAGCCAGAGCAAGAAGCCATGGTTCTCTGCACACTTAGTCTCATGGTCCTGCTCGTCAGAGGCCAAAACATGAGCCGAAGGACGTGATAATTTATACTTGTTGCCGATTTACACTTCAATTCCTACTTGCATGCCTGTCAATATCCATCTTTTTCCAAGAAGACCTTATACCATAATATACTTTAAATCTCCATCAACATTTTGATCAGCCCAAGATAAAAGATTTTTATTCCATATTATACTTATTGCTGGATCCAAGAAAAATAATTGGAATGCATGCATTCCGTATAACACTTGGGAAGTCCAATATATTTCTAAGAAACATAAGTTAAAATTATGTGATATAATAATGATACAATGTTGATCTAGTTAAGATTTTATATGAACTATTTCTGAATTCCACTAGAAATAGAAATCTTCAGAAAAAACATTTTAATGCTGGCTAAAGTCATATTTTATGCTAAAACATGAGATCTTTTTAGAGGAGATCACCTATAAGATTACTTTCCTATTTGGTTATTAACCTAAATGATGTTATTTTACTGGGTTTCCTATGTGCTGCAGATCCTGCTGGGAAAGCATAAAACCGGACTCATTTAGGAAGAGGCAATGTGGCTGTACGAGAAAAGCTGCCCTATGTGCACTTTATGCCTGTTGAAATTTTTGTATTTCACGTCTCCTAGGGAAATGTCCATTGTGCTATTGTGTAATTTTATCAGCATGAACTTCTGCTGAATATTTTCTCTTCTCTTCAAAACCCATATTTTGGTAGAGCTAACTTCAAAACTTAATGTTACAACATCTGTGCCCATACACCTGGGAGCTATTGAAGACATATGCTAAAGATTATCTACATTTTCTAATCTTATATAGAATGCTGTGAAATGAGACAGAAAGGTTATACATTTTTCCTGGTCTGGAACTTTTGGAAAGGAACCACTTTCTGTCTCCTTAGAAAGATTCTCAAAAGAGAACCAATATTTCTAAGGCTGTAAAGAATATCCCTACAAATTTAACAGAGTACTCATTTGTTTTTTTGTTTTTTTTGCAGATAAGAGTAGCTCTTAATGCGTGTATGCAACTTTCCATTAAGAGACACTGTGAATATACACAAACCCTGGAGCTATGTTCTCAAAATATTTGCAAACAAAACTCTTCAGTAACTATAGGAAACAAAAGAAAAGAACATTCAATGACTTTGAATTTATTTACTACTTTTATTCTGTGAATCTACCAATAAATAAATGGCATCTTCTTTTAAAAATAAAAATTATGGTTGCATCAGCATTTCTCAAACAGAAGATTGAGATCTTAACCAAAAAAAAAAAATTTTCTGAATATACAGAAATGTCTCCCACCTCACCTTTCATTAATTGTTCTATCTTTCTGTATTAAATATACATGTTGAAACAGCCTGCAGGAGATGGTACTGAAAACAAAATGGGCAGAACAATTTGCTGCTGAAGGATAATGTAGACTATATGAAATTTTTATGGCTTCAAAATAGTTGGGAATGGGCTTGGGGAACTCCACATGTGGATTCTCTTGATTTTGTCATCAATTTATCCAATTATGATAAGTACTAAACACTTAAGGTGTGCTTTCTATGTGTCAGGTATTGTTGGAATTGCTTTACATCACTTTACTCATTAAAGTTTCATCACAAGCATATCTGTCATCACCCTCTTACAGATGAGGAAACTGAGGCATTGAAAGATTAAATAATCTGCCCCAGGTCACCCAGCTTGTCAGAGGGGGGCAGGGCTGCTGCAGTGCACCCCAAAGCTACATTGCTCCCCTTTTCTTTGGTTATTTTCTTTATATGTAAGAGAATAGCTTTTAACTCTTACTTTGAAGCAACAAATAAGATGATAAAGGTGGTTAATTTTAAGTTATTTTGAATTTAAACAGAACTATTCAAGGCAGGGCCAAGTTAATTATCTCTGGTAAAGAAGGGAAAACCCAGTTAATTCAAGCCCATGAAGCATTATTACTCTCCGACAGTGAAAAGTCAAATTTTAAACAAAGAAATTCAACTTCAAAGCTGTTACAAGCAAGAGGCTTCCCTGGTGGTGCAGTGGTTAGGAGTCTTCCTGCTAGTGCGGGGCACACGGGCTCAAGCCCCGGTCCGGGAGGAGCCCACATACCACGGAGCAACTGAGCTCGTGTACCTCAGCTGCTGGGCCTGTGCTCTGGAGCCCGCGAGCCACAACTACTGAAGCCCACGCGCCTGGAGCCTGTGCCCCGTAGCGGGAGAAGCCACCGCAATGAGAAGCCAGCGCACCTCAGTGAAGAGTAGCCCTCGCTGGCTGCAGCTAGAGAGGGCCTGCGCGCAGCAATGAAGACCCAACGCAGCCAATAAAACAAATTAATTAGTTAATTAATTTTTAAAAAGTTGCTACAGGTAGTGGAATTTGATCTTACTTCTTTCCCACATGCCATTCCTCCATTTGCAGAAGAGGATTTTGGCATCCCTACGAGGGAGAATTGAACGCTTCAGTAACTAGAGGAGTCCTACATGCTGGAGAAGCCACTGGGAGAAGGAAGACAAGTCAACGTGTGCTGAACACGAGCTTTTTCCCTTGTAGGTCAAGTTAAAAAGAGGACAATGTACCAGTTGTTTGATGTTCCTCATTTGCGTGTCCTGAGGCACAACGTACAAAGTAAATAATTTCTGCTATAGAGAAATTAAGCAGGCAGATGCAATATTCTCTATTTTATATTTTACAAGTACAACTGAATGTATAACCAAGCAGGACCCTAAGGGGACTTCCTGGAACAGACCCCTCCCCATATCCTCCTCTGGAGCTCATCTCTGAAGTACCCGGATAAGACTATCTCATGCATATTTCCTGAGTTTTTCAGATGCTAAAAACCACCACCAAAGGGAAGAAATTAACTACTTGCTCATCATGAGCTGTAGCCCCCAGACCTCCGGCGACACCACCCTGTTACCTCACCATCAACCAACCAGAGAATTGTGCAGCAGCTGATCACCGGACCCTTGGACGCCCCTCCCTCTCTGGCCTTTAAAAATGCTTTGCTGAAACCCTTCAGGGAGTTTGGAATGTTTTGAACAAGAGCCACCCATTCACGGCCCTTGATAAACCTTTCTCTGCTCAAAACTCTGATGTTTCAGTTTGTTTGGCTTCACTGTGAGAGGGGAATATGAACTGGTGTTCAGTAACAAAGGAGCAAGGCCATGTATCTGTATTTCAAGGAAGGGTCGTATCAATTTTCTGTTATCATCGTCAGACATAAAATTCTCCAAATATACCATTTACTTGCCAGGAACATGGTGTCATGAAGCTGAACTAGGATTTGCAATTAGAGAAAAGGTCATTAGAGGCATAGATATAGGAGAATATTGTGCTCTAAATGCAGTGGAAATTAAAACAGGATGTCAAAATCACTAACATGACTTAGTAATTAAACTGTGTCAACGCAGCTGCCAAGAAGAGTTCATAATTTGGAAGCAGTACTTACTACTGACCTGATTTTACAATTGAGATCATGTCTGTGTTTTCATTTGAAAACAAAATTGATCACTGTGTTCTGTGAACAAGGCCTGTCAAGTTATCGCTCTGTAACTACTTTGCAAACACATTTTTATTTAAGACCAGTATGATTTATGATACAGCAGAAGAGATAAATTATTTCCTTTTTTATTTCACATTTTAGCTCCTTTTAAGAGATTGCTTTATATTGGAAATGAAATTCTTTAAGTTCTTTAATAAATAATAAATTTCTTTGATAATTTTTTAAAGACTTTTTAAAACATTTACCTTGAATATACTGACTTCTTGCCCCAAAGCTGCTTTAAAATTTACCAAGTGTTCATTCTTCTTATGTCCTCTGAAATCATTATAATGCTCACTTATTTTTTTTAAACAGTATTCAGTATAACTGTACCCTAATATTAGTGGACAAACTTATAACTTAGAAGCTTCATATAATGCGCTTATTTTACACAAATTGCTTCCTTCGTCACTACCGTATGAAGGATGACAGAATGAAATCAATACAAATTGGTTAATCTATTCGTTTTAAAGCCATTTCAGATTTTCTAGGACTTTTATCCGTCTAGCCCATAATTTCTATTTCTTAGAGGCTTTCTCAAAACTGTGATTTTTAAAAATCGGATCTAAATGAATAATAAAAACATCCTCATATTCTCTGAAAGGATGAAAAACTGTTACAAGGATCTTCTTTTGCTACTTCTGGATTTTATTCTACTTTCAAAAGTAGGTTTAGAATTAAAGAAATGTTCATTTTGCCCCTTGACAGACTGCAGTTTCATGAGGATAACGCTGATGGTTGAATTCTTGGCAGGAATCCAAAGAAACTCTCTATTCTTGATGGGTTAATTTAAGAGCAGTCCTACCTTTTTCACCTTCTTTTCCTTCTTGGTCATCTGTTAGTGGAATCACTTCTTGCTGCTCCAAGATCGTGATATCTTCTTGGTTCAATGAAAGCTCTAAATAGAATGAGACAGAAGGATACTCAGGGATGTTTTAGTTGGAATCATTGAGAAAACAGTGACTAAAGCACAAAGTTCTTTTTTCCCCTCCAACTTTCAACAGGCATACAAAGCAGAACACTACCGCCATCGTCTAGTAATCACTGCTGAAAGCATACACGCACCCAACTCATACACACGAGTATATATAGAAGTCATGGTCCACAGTTTCACGTCATTCTCAGATAACAATATATTCTGGTTTCAATACCTTCTGTTTCCATATATGAGCTCTGGGACTCTGCCTCAATTTTTATTTCATTCTTCATTGAATCATTCTTTTGTCCTGTTAAGAACAGTGAGTGAAAAATAAATGTGATATGCATGACCATAGCTTTATTCCTGGTTTTAAAAAGGCAAAACATTTCAGAAGCCATGCTTTGATCATTACTGGAGAGGTAGACAACAGTTTTGGACCAAAGTGGAAGGTGAAGATGTCATTTTGCAAATCATCAAAATTATATCAATTATTTGATGAGAAATATCCAGATAATGTAGGCAAAAAACTCTTCTTTGAACTGACTAGTATAATTAATATTTAGCTTATAAATACACTGAACCTCAATGGATACAACCTGGCTGTTTTGAAATTTTAAATAATTTCTGGGTTGCAGCGGTTACATCCAATTTCCCTTTACTATATAGATATTTGCCATCTTGAGGATTCCTAGAAAATTAAAACACTGCTTGTACTTTCATTCTTCTATCAAGAGAGCATAATAAAACTTTAGTAATGTGAGCACACAGGGATGGGGGCCACCTCACAGCTCAACGATTCTCATAAAACGCTTACTAAATAGAGCAAAAGTCAGGAGAGAATTCAGCTAGCTCTCCTCTCCCCTGTGGTGTCTAGAACATTTAAGTGCTAAGAGAAGAAACTGAAATCTGTCCACTTTGCATCATTCTAATGAAAGATTTTATGCTAAGGATATTTAACTGTTGAATTAAAAAAAAAAAAAAAAATTCCAGAGCCAGAGGTTACAGGCGCGAAGGTGAAACAGACATGTCTGGGCTCTTTGTCTGGGTCTGTCCCTGGGGCGGACGTATCATTGTTCCAAGTTGTCTCTACTTCTGTAAAAGGATCCTCATTTCCTGCCTGTGACCATGTGACCTGCACTGGCTCCTGTGAGACAAGCGTATGTACCCAGCCCATATAAACAGAATATACAGTGTGTGCTCTTTTGTATCTTACTTTTTTATACTTGTTTTCTGTAAGATTAATCCTAGTCACCGCATGCATCAATTGTCCATTCTTTCTCACTGACGTATATTCTTCCATTGTAGGAATATGTTTCAGTTTGGGGCTAAATGAATAACACTGCTAAAAACATTCTTGTACATGTCTTTTGATGGGCATATGCACTCATAACATGGGTATAAACACAGGAGTGAGACTGTTAAGTAACAGGCAACACACATGTTTAGCTTTACTAGTTCCTGAAAAAACAGTGTTCTGAAGAGTTTGTTCCATTTTATAGTGCCACCAGAAATGTATGAGAATTCCATTTGTGCCCTTTATTCTTTAGACTATGTTGTGATACTACTTGTCACAAAAGTCTTTATATGGAGCAGAAAGCCATGCAAAATCTTCCCCCCAAAACCCATTGCCATCCTTTTCACCTCTGGGTACCATATAGAGTGATCACATCTTTGCATATTGAGTCCCTTTGCCTATTCACCTGTTTATTATTCTCCTCATCACACTGTAATATAGCTGTATCTGTGTTTGTTTCCCTTATCAGGGTATGAGCACTGTGAAGATAAATACCGTTTTATTCATTTCTCTTCCTAGCACCTGCTAATAAGGAGGGATCCCAAAATGTCCATTTAATTGGCCCTCTGTTATAGTATTCATCAATGTCTCTAAATAGTAATTAGGGCCTGTAACTTGCTTCCTATTGTACCTTTGGCAACAAAGCACTAAGGCTACTAGACGCTTCATATACTATATTTATCTCAAAGAACCTTGGAGGAAGAATGTTTTAGGCAAATCACAACCTCTTTGGGCTTCAATTTTATTATCTTTAGAAAAAAAGGCCAAGAAACTAGATACTATCTTAGATTCCCTCTATCTTTGGCATTATATAAGGATATGTCTCCTGGCAAAGTTTCTAGTCATCCCTGACATTTGTTTACTGGGAGGATGACGTGGAGGGAACCTTCACTGTTTTGAGTGAGCCTCATTCTCTATCACTGTTGATGGGGAACTGACCATCACACCGCCTCCCAGTCATTATCTGTGATCTGGCTTTGTACAGTGACGGGGAAGACCAGGGCATTCGGAGAATAGAAGCAGCCACTTTACTGCAGTGTGTCTCCAGTCTCAGTACTCCATTCGATACATTCTCAGAGGAATTCCATCAGGAATAGGAAGATCACAATTCACCAGGGCCTGGGGCACCGCAGATTGGGGGGGACCACATGGGGTGGTAGCCTAAGGCTTTGATGAATACTAGGGATTTTCTCGCCTACCAGTAAGGTCTGGCACTTCACTTTGAGGATAAGAGGCCATTGCAAAGCTCTTTTGGAATATTCCTCTCCCCTGCCCTTTTCCCTCTTCATCTGTTTTTACCTGTGTGCTCTACACATTTTGGCAATCTTCTCTTGAAACGAAAAAGCATATATTTTTTCTCATTTTGCTGAAATTAAGTTAGTGAAAAATAGGGAAAGCAATGAGGTTCTCAGCTTTGAAATCCAAGAATGCTCATACTTGCTCATGCCTGAACCACGCCAGGATTTGGCATATTGTATGGAGGAGGTATGTGTGAGCACCGGGGCCCTGCACCCAGGCCTGCTGTGTGTTAATGATGACTCAGCCCATCTGCCTTTCTCTTCAGCCTCTCAGAAATACCACATTCCATCCTGCTTTATTGACCCCATGGGGGCACGCTTTATGTTTGCCTCTCTACATTCAGTCTGGTTGAATTCCACCCACTGTCCTTTGCCCTAATCCCGCCTGGCAGAAGAAACAAAAGAGCATAAAGGATCCCACAGTTTATATGTATATTTTTTATACAGTGAACTCAATCATCCATACTAATGGGAGGGGACCATTAGAATAGATAATCCAAAAATCCGTTCACTTTTCTTTAGAAATAGATCACATGATTGTTTCTTGGAGGCCCGGTAATTAAGTTTGGCTCAAGCTAATGCTTTAATTAATTTGCATAAAAATCGGTCTGGGAACATCAGTCTGGAATTAAACATTTCTAGAGGAGGATAAACTTAAACTCACTTCATAAATGGACTGTTTTTGAACAATAGCAACAACAATATAGTTTTGCTGTGTATAGGTTATTAGATGCTGAAATCTTCTTAAGAACAAAGACTTTGTTTCTTTGATGCTTCTCTTAAAGATAATAGAAATTATGTCCTTTTGTTAAGCTTGCAACTTGATTGCTGCTGTTATTCAAAATTCTGCTTGTCTAAAAATACCCCAGATTAAGAGTAAAGTTAAACCTAGGTTAGTGTGAATTTGATTATCTTCTAAGCTATCCTTAGGGCCAATAACATTTGCTTTCCTAATGTAAATTATTTCTACGATTATTCTTTTTTGTAGTTACAAAAGAAAGTCAATTTTCTTATAGAAACACTTAAAAATACTTACAAATATTGAGAATTATGAATAATTTTACAACTAAGGGATTGCCACTGTTAATACTGTAAACTGCCATCATTCTTTTGTACGTGTGTATGTACATATGCACGCATGTATATATATGTATACAAATATATTTATCTGTATATAAGTGTGTGCCTTTGTGTATGTCTGAATATAAAAACTATGTAACTATACACACACACTTATATACGCACATACATACACAATATACAGAAATATATAAATGTATCCTGGCATTGAAATGAATTTACACTTTGATTCTTGCTTTTCTAGTTTACATTTTTCTTTTTTTTTTTTTTCGGTATCTAGTTTACATTTTTATAAGCAGCTTACACTGTCATTACAATTTCTTCAGAAATCTTATAAGATGCATTATATTCCATGTTATGGGCATATTTTTGGATGTTCCCTTTTTAAAAAAATTTTTGCCAACAAACACAGTACTGCAATGAACATTTTCGTGAATACATACCTCTCTACTTTTGGTAGGTGTTACTTTAAGATAAATTCTTAAAGCATAATATTTGGATCAAAGCGTAAACATTTTACCCTTTTATTACATTTTGTCAAAATTGCTAATGAGGAGGTTATGCCCTTTAATCACCCACAAATGGTGTGTGAGCATGTTTGGATACCCTCTTCATACCAATTCTGTGTATTTTCAAATCCTACTTATTAAACATCTGATATTCAAAAGGAGAAGACACTGAAATCATGTTTTATTTGCGTCTCTTCAAGAAACGAAGAGATAGGTCATCTCTTTATGTTTATAATGACTGTATTCCTTCTTTTGTGAATTGTGAGTCCTTTGCCCATTTTCCTCTTGGGTTATTTTTTTTTTCTTATTGATTTATGAAGTCTTTATTTTTGTAATAAGAAAATTAATTCTTTGTCATTTAGGCTGAGAATACTTTTCCTAACAGTTTTTCTTTAGAATTTGATTACAACCTTTATTTATCATGTCAAAATTTATATATTCAGCTTTAGCCACTTTCCCCTTTTATGACATATATGGACATATGAACACACATAGTACAGATATCTATGTATGTGCATGTATTTTATAATACATAAGCATACAATCATGTGTCTGTATATATTCACATTTCAAAAAGCAGTCCTTATTTCAAAATTAAAAAAATATACCTTTGGTTCTTTTAGTCTAGTATTTTTATAGTTTCAGTTTTACATTTCATCTTTGCTCCTTTTGGAATTTAAATTGGCATAAGGAATGAGATTGGGATTCAGTTTATTTTTCCAAATGGCCAAATAGTTGTCTTAATGACATTTACTGAGTCATCTGTCTTTAAAATGCCAGCCTGAATATGTACTGAAATCTCAGATCTGCTGGGGTCTATTTCCAAATTCTTTGTTCTGTTTCATTGATCAGCCTATCCTTCCCTCCAGTAGGACTACGCTGTTAATCACATTTTTCAAAGATTCCATGTCATTTTTAGTATATTGATTCTGTCATTGACTGATAATATCATATCTGTGAATTCCCCATCTCCTTCCCAATGGGATTTTATTCATATTGTATCTTTCTATATCATCTGACACATAAAAACCCATCATTGTTATATTTAATCAGAGATTTAAATTTTTATTGATATAAAATGACCAGCTCTTTCTCACTTGAGATTTTTTGCTAGAATTCTAACTGGAGATTTCCATGTTTCTAACGTAGTTTTCCATGTTTTCTTTTGATGCTCATTTTCCAAATATACTTTTTTTCTAAGTTTGCATTTTTTTTTTTTTTTTTTTTTTTTTTTTTTTTGTCTTCATTTTGGTTAGTTGGAGCCATGCAGCTAGTTCTGGCTGAGGAGTGTTAGTGACATGTGCCACCTTTGGGCCAGGCATAATTGTTCTTTCTAGACCCTCCATAACTCTTTTTCCCACTGGCAGAGTGGCTAGCCCCGCGTCTCCTGCATCGGCAGGCGGACTCTCAAGCACTGCGCCACCAGGGAAGCCCCTAAGTTTGCATTTTTAAAGCTTTACTATTTTATTGAAATTAATTCATTTATTTATTTTTAAATTTTTGGCTGCATTGGGTCTTCATCGCTGCACACGGGCTTTCTCTAGCTGCGGCGAGCAGGGGCTAATCTTCATTGCGGTGCACGGGCTTCTCATTGCGGTGGCTTTTCCTGTTGTGGAGCACGGGCTCTACGTGCGTGGGCTTCAGCGGTTGTGGCACGTGGGCTTCAGTAGTTGTGGCTTGTGGGCTCTAGAGCACAGGCTCAGTAGTTGTGGTGCACGGGCTTAGCTGCTCCGCGGTATGTGGGATCTTCCCGGACCAGGGCTCGAACC
>NW_006778108.1:226632-232094 GCF_000442215.2 Lipotes vexillifer | reverse complement strand
ATACTGTCAGCACCCGTAGCACAGCAGGAATTTTAGTATTTTATTATTTTTATCGAAGTCAGCATTGGCTGCAACCCTCCCTGCTTCCCACTAGAGTCTTTGTTTTACAAACTCTGCTACTGAAATTTCCTTTCTTTACTCTCTCCCTTATTTCCTTCCTTATTTCCTCCCTTTCTTTCTTCCTCTTTTAACTCTTGTATCAAAATATGACATACGTACAGGGAAGTACACAAACGATATGCAGAGCTCAATTAAATAACCAAAAGCAGGTAGAAAAACTATACATTCTTATGATAACCATCCAGCCCAGAAGCCCAGCTCACAGCTCAATCAGTATCTCCTCCCCAGTCACCCAAGTTCAATCAACACCCTGACTGTCATAGTAATCACTACCTACATTCTCTTTACCATTTCACTGCTTAAGCACATCTTTCTAAATATTAGTTATTTTTCCTGCTTTTCAAAGTTGACATAGATGAACTTGTACAATATACATGCTTTTGTACATTCTTTAGTTTAACAGAAAGCTTGTGAGATTCATCCGTGTTTTTGCCTGTAATCGTAGTTTGTAATTTCTGATGAGACGTCTGCTTCATCCTTATATTTGTTCCTCTGTAATGTAACTTGCATTTTTCATCTGATTGCTTTTGAGATTTTTCTGGTTATCACTGGTGTTGAGCAAGTTGATTGTGATTTGCTTAAGTATAAATTTCTTTTTGTTTCTTGTGCTTTGGGGTCATAGAACTTCTCATATATGTGAGTTCATAGTTTTCATAAAGTTTCTGAAAGATTTCAGCAACTATTACTTCAAATATATTTTTCTGTCTCCCTTTCCCATGCCTTCCTTGAGAGATTCCAGTTCATGATTATTGTATTTGGAATCACTCCTGAAGTTGTTCCATGGCTCACTGATGCTCTTTTCATTTCCTTCAGTCATTTATTCTCTCTGTGTTTGAATTTGGATAGTTTCTATAGCTATATCTTCAAATTCACTAATCTTTTCTTCTGCACTGTCTAATATGCCAGTATTCCTGTCAAGTATAATTTTCATCTCAGACACTCAACAGAGTGAATTGAATCTTTAGAAATTCAATTTGGGTCTTTTTATATCTTCCATGTTTCTAATGAACATGGTGATCCTTCTTTTAGCTTCTTGAAGATGTGGAACACAATTAATAATTTTTAACATGCCCTTTCATATTATTACCCCATCTGTGCCATTTCTGGATTGATTTCTATTAATTGATATCTCTTCTCCTATAGGTCATACTTTCCTGTGTCTTGTCAAGTAGGCCAATTAATAACCCTACAACAGACTGAGTGTTCAAGTAAAAGGAAGAGTCACACGTCTCTCACTTTAAATCAGAAACTAGAAATGATTAAGCTTAGTGAGGAAGGCGTGTCAAAAGCTAAGACAGGCTGAAAGCTAGGCCTCTCGCACTAAGCAGTGAGCTAAGTTATGAAGGCAAAGGAAAAGTTCTTGAAGGAAATTAAAGGTGATTCTCCAGTAAACACATGAATAATAAGAAAGTGGAACAGCCTTGTTGCTGATATGGAGAAAGTTTTAGTGGTCTGGATACAAGATCAAACCAGCCACAACATTCCCTTATGTCAAAGCCTAATCCAGGGCAAGGCCCTAACTCTCTTCAATTCTATGAAGGCTGAGAGAGGTGAGGAAGCTGCAGAAGAAAAGTTTGAAGCTAGCAGAGGTTGGTTCATGAGGTTTAAGAAAAAAAAAATTCACCTCCAAAGCTTCAAAGGTCAGCCTGACTCTCTTGTTAGGGGCTAATGCAGATGGTGACTTTAAGTTGAAGCCAGTGCTCATTTGCCATCCCCCAAATCCTAGGACCCTTCAGAATTATGTTCAATCTACTCTTCCTGTGCTCTATAAATGGAACAGCAAAGCCTGGATGACAGCACATCTATCTGCAACATGCTTTACTGAATATTTCAAGCCCACTGTTGAGACCGACTGCTCAGAAAAAAAGATTCCTTTCAAAATATTACTGCTCATCGACAATGAATTTGGTCACCCAAGAGCTCTGATGGAGATGTGCAATGAGATTAATGTTCTTTTCATGCCTGCTAACAAAATATCCATTCTGCAGCCCATGGGTCAAGGAGCAATTTTAGCTTTCAAGTCCCATTATTTAAGAAATACATTTCATAGGCCATAGCTGCCATAGATAGTTAGTTCTCTGTTGGATCTGGGCAAAATAAATTGAAAACCTTCTGGAAAGGATTCACCATTTGAGAAGCCATTAGGGACATTCATGATTCATGGGAAGTGGTCAAAATGTCAACATTAACAGGAATTTGGAAGAAGTTGATTCCAACCCTCATGGATGACTCTGAGGGGTTCAAGACTTCAGTGGAGGAAGTAACTACAGATGTGGTAGAAATAGCAGGGGAACTAGAATTAGAAGTGGAGGCTGAAGATGAGATTGAACTGCAACAATTTCAGGATCAAACCTTCTCAGATGAGGAGTTACTTCTTATGGAAAAGCAAAGAAAGTGGTTTCTTGAGACGGAATCTAATTCTGGTGAATGCTGTGAAGATTGTTGAAATGACAGCAAAGGGTTTAGAACATTACATACATTTAGTTAAGAAAGCAGTGGCAGGGTTTGAGAGGATCGACTCCAATGTTGAAAGAAGTTCTGCTGTGGGTAAAATGCTATCAAACAGCACTGTATGCTACAGAGAAATCGTTCATGGAAGGAAGAGTCAATGATGTGGAAAACGTCATTGTTGTCTTATTTTAAGAAACTGCCACAGCCGCCCCAAACTTCAGCAACCACCACCCTGATCAGTCAGCAGGCATCAACATACAGGCAAGACCCTCCACCAGCAGAAAGATCACGACTCCCTGGAGACTCAGATGATAGTTAGCATTTTCTAGCAATAAGATCTTTTTAAAATTAAGGTATGTGTATTGTTTTTTTAGACATAATGCTATTGCACACTTAACAGACTACAGTATATTGTAAACATAACTTTTATACGCACTGGGAAACCAAAAAATTCATGTGACTTGCTTTATTGCAATATTTGCTTTATTTCAGTGGTCTGGAACAGAACCCACAATATCTCCAAGGTGTGCCTGTACAAACACCCTTGAAAAGATTGGCCAAAACAAATGCAGTAAGGGCCTCTGCTCATAAAACATGCAGGAACACAAGAGCTGCATGATTTGTCTTCCAATACTGCTTTTCATGCCCGGTAATTTTGTTGATTACTCTGTTGGATGTGAGGTATGTTTCTATTTCTATAAAAGTTCTTGAGTTTCATTTTAGGGTCAGTTAAGTTATTCAGAAACAGTTTGATCCTTTTGAGTCTTGTTTATAAGCTGGCTTGCGGAGGACAGGAGCAGCATTTAGTGAATTGCTAGTTTGCTCCAGGTATCATTCCCTCAAGTCCTTTAATGTTCTTTACCCAGCCTCTTACGCATGCACAGATCAATACTCAGCCAAAGACTTGAGGGATTCCCTCTGTAGGTCTCTAGAGCGTTCCCTGTATGGAGCTCTCTCCTCTCCAGGACTCTGCCCTGGAAACACTAGATGCTTGGCCTTCCAGGACACTCAGCTCTGTGTCCTCAACTCAGGGAGTCTGCTGGGCTGTGCACTGCGGCCTGGAAAGTCTCTCCAGACAGTCAGCAGGGACAACCACAGGCCTCACCTCACTTCCTGACTCTCAGGCATCACTGAGACTTACCAAATTTTAATATGAATCGGTGCTTTTATTCTCCATGACAATGGAAAAACATTAGCATACTTTAACTCATCCCAATAAACGGCATTATTATGGTATATTTTATTTTATTAATTTTTTTACAGAGATTTTATTTTTATTTATTTTTTAAACTTTTTAGTTTATATTGGAGTATAGTTGATTAACAATGTTGTGGTAGTTTCAGGTATACAGCAGAGTGATTCAGTTATACGTATACGTGTATCTAGTCTTTTTCAAATTCTTTTCCCATTTAGGTCGTTACATAATATTGAGCAGAGTTCCCTATTTTAATTCTAAGCATCTCTTAACTCTCATAGTACATTATTATTACAGTCATCATTATTAATTTGTACCATCAATACTCATTTACATTTATCCAACAATTACTATTTACCTTGCTTTTAATTCTTTCCTTCATCTTTGATCTTCTTTCTGGGATCAATGTCCCACCTGAAGAACACCAGAATCTTTTGGTGGTGAAGTTTGCTTTGTTTGGTCTGAAATGTTCTTAATTAACCTTTATTCTTGAAACACACATTTTCTCTGGGTTTAGAATCCTTGGTCGGCAGCTATTCTGTTGTACTGTCTTTTTATTTCCGTCCTATCTTTTGCAAAGTTAGATATCAGTCCAGTTGTTTGATAATTGCTTTTGGATGTTCTGTTTATCTTTGGCTTTCAGGAACTTTACTATATGGGCCTGGTTGTAGATTTATTTTGCTTGGCGTTCAAAGGACTTTTGGAACATGTGGCTTAATACCCCTTCTTACCAGAATTTCTTCAAGTATTGCCCAATTCCCTCTCCCCTTTCTGTCTGGGATTCCAATTGCACGTGTAATAGACTTTGTCATTTTATCCTCCATATCTTTTCCCTTTCTTTAGTTTGCCATTCTATGTTTCTCTCCTGTTTTTATTGTGGATATGTTCTTCTGACCTAACTTCTAGTTCACAAATTCTCTTTCATCTGTGTCTAATAAACCATAAACCCGCTCACTGAATTCTTCATTTCAGTGTGGCATTTTTACTTCTAGACTTTTTCTTTTTCACTTTTTTTCTGTTTTGAATTCTCAGTTCTCAGCTAAAATTTTCACTCGTCTTTATCCCCCTTAGAATCTTTGTGTTTTATACTTTGTAACACTACTATTTTCAGCCCAAGTGGGCTTGCCACCCTTAACTGTTTGTTTTTCATGTTACCTCCTTCCTTTATTTTTTTCTGGCTATTTTTTGTCTGTGTGAGCTGGACATTATATTTAACAAATTGTTTATGTAAATGGTTTGAAACTTAGAATAATTTTTTCCCCATCTAGTATGTAATTTACATTTGTTTTTCTCAGGTACCTAGAGGGACTGGTAATCTAGGTTGATCTTAATATAATTTGGGGATTGAGATGATTCGAAGCTGAGCAGCAGTCTCACAAGAGGCTGATCTACTGCTGTTTCATTCTTCCTGCTAAGGTATACATCTTTGGGGTTTCAACCCGAAACACAGGGGTTTACCAGGGCCCTTTGCCCCTTTGAGCAGTGGGACTTAAGATGCTTTCTACAGAATCAGCAAATGTGCTAAGGTAAAAACAGTTTCAAATTCTGTCTCTGTATGTCGGTTTTCATATATATTCATTATATATATATATATGTGTATATATATATATATATATATATGTGTGTGTGTGTGTGTGTGTGTGTGTGTATATATGTGTGTGTGTGTGTGTATATGTATATATATATATATATATAT
>NW_006778108.1:193904-226622 GCF_000442215.2 Lipotes vexillifer | reverse complement strand
ATATATGTATACATATATATATATATATATATATATATATATTTTGGTCCAGGTTGTCTAGTGGGAGTAATGGTCTAAATTATTTAGATTCTCATTGCTGAAACTGAAAGTGTCTCCTTCTTTTTCTTTCTCATTTAAAATAATATACTATAATTTTCAAAGGTAAAAGCAACCATTTAAGTAAGCTCTTTTGATACTAATTTTGAAACAATTATTTCAACGTTTTCATACATTTAAATGAGTCTCTTATCACATAGTCCTTTCCAACTGTGCCCTTCTCAGTCTTGAATGTTTCCTTCTTTTCTGTATTTATTGTTTCTGCACAGGCCTTTTGTTAGTTTCTTCAGAAAGGACACTTGGGTGGCATATTTTCTTAATCTTTCTATTCCTGAGAAAATATTACTCTTGACTTCATGCATGAATAATAACTTCACTAAATATAGACACGGTGTCCTTTAGAGCCCTGGAAATGTTACTCCATTTATTTTATTTTATTTTTTTTGAGGATTTAGAGCTGTGGAAGAAGAAGGCTAAGGCTAATCTGATTTTGGTGATTTTTGCTTATAACCTGATTTTGAATTTCCTAGATGCTTTAAAAGCCCTCCTTTATTATCGATCTTCAGAAATTCCATGAGGATTTGTAGGTTTCTGTTCTCATTTGAGTTTTCATTATCTTTGCCTATAAATACAACATGTACTCTCGTGTTTTGGGGAGAGGAACTGGTTTGCATTAGGAAAACATTTTTTTCTGTTATTTTTCTAAAGACTGCTTCATTTCTATTTGTTCTATTATCTCTTCTTGGTATTCCAAGGAGATGTAGATTTAATCTCCTGTGTACACTGTCTCCATGTTTCACATTTATTCTCATTGGTATCATATCTTCCTTCCAGTAGTTGCAAATCCAATGCCTACAGAGTTCAGTCAGGTAAAAAAAATAAATGAAGCCAGCCAGGTACAAAATTAATGAGTAACGAGGATTGCGGAGAGCAAACATCCCTTCTAAATGTGGCAGCTACCAATCAGCTGGTATTTAGCTCTAGTAAAACACAGTTGACTTTTTTTTTGCGGTACGCGGGCCCCCCACCGCTGTGGCCTCTCCCGCGCGCGGAGCACAGCCTCCGGACGCGCAGGCCCAGTGGCCATGGCCCACAGGCCCAGCCGCTCCGCGGCACGTGGGCTCCTCCGGGACCGGGGCACGAACCCGCGTCCCCCACATCGCCGGGCGGAACTCTCAACCACTGTGCCACCGGGGAAGCCCCAATTGACTCTTGAACAACATGGGTTTGAACTGCGCAGTTCACTTATAGGTAAATTTTTTTCAACAAATATGTACTACATAGTACTACATAGTCTGTGGTTGGTTGAATCCGTGGATGTGGAACCACAGATACGGGGGTCTGACTATAAAGTTGTTCACTGAATTTTGACTGTGTGGAGGGCTGGTGCCCCTAATTCCTGAGTTGTTCAAGATTCCAGATTCCATTTTTCCAGAAAAAGTAAAATCTGGGTTTTAGAAAACGCAATATTCCAAAGCAGAAAAAAAAAAAAAAAAACAACTGAAAAAGAATCTCACAACTTACCATTGGGATGATCTTGGCCACATACAGAATGATCTGTTACTTCATTTTCTTTTGTAATATTGTCATCCTTTGTAGAATCTGACATCACAAACAAGCACAATCCCTAGTTAGCATTTTTAACCAGGAAATACGGCAGCCTCCAGCACTAAAAGAATAGATCTATGTTTGGGGAAAAAAATCTATTATTTTTTTAAAATGTCATTAAAATACTTAAATATCTTCATCAATAAATAAGCTTTTCTGAAAGTACTGCATAAGATGTCTGCACAAAGTTCATAAGGTAAAAACGGTAAAGATTCGGCTAGGAAGAAAATATGAGCAGACGTTATGCATCAGTGAAAATCTTAGGAGAATTGTGCAGAAGGATATGAAAGGAAGGCAAAATAGAGAAGATTAAAGGGATATAATTTTAATGTTCTTAATGCTTCCATTACTGTTGTTGTGCATATATGGGAGCCTTGAGTCCTTGAAAACGGCAGATGTAGAGCTTTGAAATCCAGTGGTAATTAAGTTCATCTTCCTCAGGAGCTATACCAGTAGAAAGATAGCAAAGGGGGAACACAAACCTTCTGTTTTCTGCAACGTCACTCTTTCTCTTGTGTAGCACATTTAAACGTGGGATCAGCGTAAGTTCATCATTTTTTTTTTTTATCGTATGATGTATTTTACAGGAAATATGTGGCTAAAAGGATTCCAGTGACTTATGGACTCTCGCAAAGCTACAAAGGGCCCCCTGTTGGATTTTGGAGACCTCTAGGGAGGCTCTTCAAAATCCATTGGAAAGAGCACGTGAGTAGGTCAGCAGAAAGACAGAAAATAGATCTTCCATTCCACAAATATTTACGAAGGGCCAACTCTACGCCAGGCACAGTCCTTGACACTGGGGAGTCAATAGTAAACAAAACAACAAATCTCTGCTCTCATAGGGGTTACAATCTAGTGGATATTTTTCATGCAGTTAAAAGGGTGGTAATCCAAAGATATCTAAGTCATGAGCTAACCTTGTATGCATGTGGCCATGGAGAGAGCTGGGGATGGTAGACCAGCACGTCTAATACAAATGGGTTCTCTACTGAGTTCACATTCCTCAGTTGCGTTTTAACTCCCTAACAGAGCTGAATCAGATGGAATCTAAAATAAATCATTCTTGCTTTGTTTCCCTTACCCATTTTTCTCTCTCCCTCCCCAAACTAGGAGATAGCTGTGAACAATATGTTTTAGACTATTATGAGAAAGTCTGTTTCTCCAACTTGCCACAAGCAACATTTGATGGACAAGTGAGAAACCTGGGCAGTTAACATAAGATTCAAATTTAATAACCAATGAAGCAAGTATACACCCAAAGTGTATGGTTTTAATGGACTGCAAATAATTCCCCCAAGGCAACTGTTTAATTACCTGCACTGTTTCTTATTTCTTTCTGAGACTGACAATAAGTTTCAAAGTCCAAATCTGGAAGCAAAACTTGAGCACAGACACATTTCCCAAACTGTTAACTCACGTCAAATTGTTTTAAATCAGCTCCCATTAAAATATGCCTCTTTAGTTTTAAATCTAACATGTGGATTAAAAAATATCATTTGAATACTTTTTTCCACATGAACACTGAAAATGAACAATGACTGAAAAAAGGTACTATATGAACCAGGCTAAATTTTAATTTTGAAAGTATTTTAGTTCTACTTGTTTATAGAAAATGGTACCATTTGATATGTAGCCTTGTACAACACTCATTTCTTTCAAGATTATCCAAGATTTTGTACGTAGTTAAAATTTATTCATTTACACTTAATAATTTATTATATTTTCTAACTTACATAAACATTATGTTTCATGTACCAAATATGACTTAAGAAATGTCTTTTGAAAAGTGATTTACACTGAGTTTACAAGTTTATGGTCCAATGAGTCATGTAAGATGGGTGAAAGTACTTAAAAAATTAATCATTAGTCTATACCTGTTTGTCACCAACATCTGTGTCTTTGGTAAGTTAAATGACCCTTTAATTTCAATTTCCTTGAGGAGTTGCTGTAACATTGCTAAGGTACCTTCTGATCTTTTGTGCTCTAATATATACAATGTGTTTCACTGAATCCAAGATACCATCAATTGTTATTTGCACTCTTATTATGTGTAGAATTTAAAAAAATGAGACCAAATGAACTATAACACACTATAAATTCTAAGAATGTGCCCTGGCTTTGGAAATAAAATATATAAAAGACTATGCATCCGAGAAATATGATGTTTCAGTATATTGTGTGTGTACAGAAATATGCCTTTATATGATGACAAGGATTTCCCATCAATATGACCCATCACCAAAGCCACAAGTTCACTTTGTCTTGTGTGTGAGCCTCTTCTTCGGAAGTGTACATACCTATTGTATGTACAGCAATAAAGCAAGATAAAAAGTATAAGCTCATGATAGCATGCACAAATAACCAGGTGGCTACAGAAGATTGTTTCCACTATAGTGTCTCTATTAAAAGGGCTATGTGAATTTCCAGTCTCATGAACTTTAGCAGGACTGGTTTTGATCCTGAATGTTTTAAACCATGGATCCCATTACATTACACTTAGTCGTGGGTTTGAAATGACTGGGGATTTTCTGCTTGGGAGGGGATGAAAGCTGCACTATATATGTATATAAAGTCATTATTCATAATGAAAAAGAGAGAAAATATATCCAGTATGTACTGTCATTAAAAGAGGGTATATTTTTCTGTGTAAGTTCCATAAACTACCATGAAAACTATAGTTGTATATACTAAATTCTTGAATCACCTTGAATTCACATTTTATTTAATTCTAAAAATTATCACTTGGTAATGTTCAGAAAATGTGAAAGAGTTATCACCTAATTCTGAGATTCTGTCAATGTTCTTTTTTTTTTTTTTTTTTTTTTTTTTTTTTGCGGTGCACGGGCCTCTCACTGTTGTGGCCTCTCCGGTTGCGGAGCACAGGCTCCTGACGTGCAGGCCCAGCGGCTATGGCTCACGGACCCAGCCGCTCCGCAGCATGTGCGATCTTCCCGGACCGGGGCACGAACCCGCGTCCCCTGCGTCGGCAGGCGGACTCTCAACCACTGCGCCACCAGGGAAGCCCTGTCAATGTTCTTTTAATAGCAGAGAATTTGAATTAAATTTATATGTAGATCCTGACTTTCAAAATCCTTAAGGTCAATGTCCTGTTAGAGAATTTTTTCAACTGCAAATATTAAATCAAATAGCCAAGCCAAAGTTCTACAGACAGAAATTCTAAACAGTAGGTCATTTTTAATGAGGTCAATTACACATGTCTACACAGGATAGTACATGTATAGATTTAAGCTGTGATGATAAATGATGATAGTATTGAATTTTTAATAAACATACCTAGACTATAAATCAAAATAAATGCTCTCTCTTTTGAAAATGTTCCCTTAGAACAAAAGTTCTTAACCCTAGAGCACCACTAAATATACTCTAGGGGTCCAGAAACCTTTTTGAAATGATATGCAAATGTGTGCTTATATTCATATGTTCATTTTTCTGGGAGGAGATAGCTTCTGTCATATTCTTGTAGGGATCCGTGACCCCAACAAGGTTTAAAATAACTATAGAAATGTATACTCTAATGCCAGTGACACTGCCGTTTTTAAAATAAATTTATTTATTTTTGGCTGCATTGGGTCTTTGTTGCTGTGTGCGGGCTTCCTCTAGTTGCGGCACGTGTGCTTCTCATCGTGGTGGCGTCTCTTGTTGCGGAGCACGGGCTCTAGGTGCACGGGCTTTGGTAGTTGTGGCTCGTGGGCTCTAGAGCGCAGGCTCGGTAGTTATGGCGCACGGGCTTAGCTGCTACGCGGCATGTGGGATCTTCCCGGACCAGGGCTCGAACCCATGTCCCCTGCATTGGCAGGTGGATTCTTAACCACTGCTCCACCAGGGAAGTCCAATTAGCTATCTTTGAGGACATTTTCAAGCCAGGAGGTGAACAAAATCCATCTAGTAAGAGACGTAGCCCCTGACCATTATTCAGAGTAGCGGCAAGAGGTCATTTGGGTGTAAAAGTTCTAATGGGTCTGAACGAAATAAATGCCGTGTGTGAATGCCTACATGTAAAATATTCTTGCTCTGTAATGTGTCAACGTCCACATGTGAGCACCTCAGCTTGATGCAAAAGTTGCACAGAAACACAATCACCTGGATTGCCTTTGATTCTTATAAAATAGTTAAACCAAGCAAAACATTTATCCTGGTCTGTTCATTTAGCTGGTTTAATGTGTGAAGCAATTAGAATAAAGTAATTTTTCTTCCAGCTGAACAGTGTGATAATTCACTATAAACTAGAGTCTCTACAGCCGATTAGGGTCTCCCTGAAGCTTTGCAGTGATGCCCCCATATATAAAGGAAAAATATATCCTGCAATACCTTCCCAGAGGATTCAGATGGCAAAGCTCAGAACTGTGCTTGGTCCCCATGACGCTGGATACACAGGCTAAACTATGTTTACCTGAAAAGGAACTGGGTCCACTGGACAGGACATGGCCCTGAGCAGTGGGAACTGAACTATGGTTGGTCATTTGCCTCCACTATGCTCTCATTAACCCCCATTAAAAGGCAGACAATCATTCCCAGAGCTGTGGAATCTGTGTGCTAAGTGTCTTTGAGACACGCCTGTGAGAATTACCATCACGTATACTAACTTTGTTTCTGTAAGAAAACATATTCCAAATTCTGAACAGTACACCTGGGTAAACCAGCTTATTCCAACACTGGAGGTGATATTCTTCTGCAGGTTGTTTTTGAAAATATAAGCAAATAAGAGAATCAATCATGAGTGGATGGGTACTAGGTTGGAGGTGTGATTCTAGGTTTACACTTACAAGCTTTATAACTAGAAAAATCCATTCACTTTACATGCTCGCAATTTCAGCATCTAGGACCTGAGGGTGTCAAGGCAGATGATCCCTTTTATACACTTTATAACTCTAATCTGCTGACTTGTTCAAATGATCTCTTCCTTCCAGACAGCACTTCTCTGTAAATCTGCCTACCTGTGTTGGACAGTTCTTGCACTGAGATTTTTACTGTCTATTCATAAAATAAAGGTTAATAGTGGGGGAAGTGTTGCTGTGTGACATCAGTGACACACTGGCCGCCTTTAACTCTGCAACTCGATGAAGAATCATCACAATGCAAAACAGAACAGTTGGGTATGAAGCCGGGCTGGACCATGATGGGAAAAAGAAATGCTTAATTACCCCTTCCATCAAGTTAATTTTTCCCCTTTGGCGATGTAAACAAAGGCAAATCTGCTCTCCTTGACCTCCATCCTCTGACGCCTTTCTGTTCTCGCCTCCCTCCCCCTTGCTGAGCCTTGCACTGCAGGCCCTCTTGAAATCATTAGAAAAAAATCTGACCAGGCCATAGGCGTGAAAAGTAGCTATGGTTCTAAATGCAAACCGACTTGAAATTCTATTAAAATGTTCATCTATAAATCAGGGAGAAGACAAGTATTTTATTTACACTTTGGTTTAATTTGATCTGATAACTACTACTGAGAGGACTGTCCCCTTAGGAGAAGGGAGGAAGGATTTATTGACCCTTACTTGGAGCAGGGTCAGAGCCGAACAGCTGGCCACTACCTCTCAATTATTTTATTTCCTTGAGAAGCTGAGGCAATAGGCAGAATCGATCTCCAGATTCATAGCTGCTTGAACTTCTGGGCTCAGGCTGTTTTCAGCCAGGTGCTTGACTGGCTAAGACCCAGGGATTCCTACAGTCCTCAAGGACCCAGTCATAACCCACCCTGTCGGAACACAACTTAAGTCTCTTTTCCAAAGTGATGGGAAGGGACATGCTTGGAGACTAAGATAAGCACCTGGACCCTTTGTGGGAGTTGCTTATTTTACGTGAGTTTCGAAGGCCTGGATGACTTCTCCTTAGCATCTCTTTGTTCCTCGCATCCAGAAAGATCCCAAAACCCATTCAAGTGAAAATGGATGTGTTTACTTTTTTCTGTTTTTTGTTTTCCTTCAACTTTCCCACGTGCTACTGAATATAATTCTATAATTTGGATGGCTGAAGAATGATTCAGTACGCGGATCCACCTCAAGTTATTTTACTACTGCCTCCATTACTGGACGTTCAAACTGAATCCAAACTTCAGCCACTCTAAACGACCCTATGCTTTTGTTGTATTGGGTGTCCCAAGGCTGGATTCACTCCACTCTTCTTTCTCTTACTTCTTCTCAGCCCACACCCAACTCTAACATTTAGGGAGGATTGATCTCTTAGAGTAGCTGGAATAGAAACAACCCAGGTCAGCTAAGCCTTACAGCACCAGGCATGCCCCCATCCCATATCTCATTGAACTACCCCTGAGATTGCAGCAGATAGTTCCAGGAGATGAGCTGCTTTCTGAGACACTGACTGAGGGCATGCTTGACCCAGGTGGGCCAGAAGCACCCAGGAGTTAATGCCCAACTCCAGACATCCAAAGGATGCAGGAGGTAAGACTCCAGTTTGCCCACCCCTCAGGGAGACGATTCTGTTCACTGTACAGCTCTCAGAGGAATGGAGCCCCAGTTTCGCCCAACAGTAAGCTGTTCATTAGTGTACCCCCTATTGGCTGTCCTCCCAAGCCTGCTGTACTTCCCCAAGCCTCACCTATGCTTCCTGGGACCACCTCCCAAATAAGCCATTTGTACCCACATCCTTGTCTCAGAATTTGCTTTTGGAGAACCCAAATTAAGACAGCCAAGACAGTCAATAACCTGTTTTTTCACGACTTAGTAGCAAAAATGTGAATGCTCCCCCTATTCTCCCGACTTACAGCTCTCTTATGCCATGATGCCTTTCATTAGGGTATGTTGAGGCAAGTGTCTGCCACCTAACTAGGGAAAGTTGGTAAAAGAGGTTGCCGTGTTTTGTACCATCTAATCCTGAGCGCTGGACCATAGGTGACTGGTGAGGTGACTGATCAGTCACCTGTAGGGTGGCCAATAGACATTAAATTAAGGTGGCCTGTCATGAGACCTCCACCTACCAGGAGAGAACTCATATTAGAACGATGATGAGAGGAATCCACCAGCTCCTTTGACTTGGAGTGTTTGGTGGTAAAATATACAGAGAAAGTTTCAAAGCACAGAGTGGCTTAAAGGCAGAGATTCACTCAAGGAGAAGGGAGGAAACAGAAGCCATGGATGGGGTAGAAGAAACATTAAGAGTTACTTGGCAACATCAGGAGAGCAGAAAGAGGAGAAGGTAAAGTCTGGGATGCTCCCTAGTGCGTGACTGTTGAGTTTCTAGAAGAATTGGTGGAGAGGCTATTGCCTCTCGAATGACCCAGTTCTTGAGGCTCATGAAATGTTTTCCTCACTCTCTGACTTTCTGACCGACCAAGGTAAGAGTCTGACTCACATTCTGGACATTGCAAGTTCATTTTCTAATTTTGATGTGTATATACTTTAAACATTTCAAAAGTGCTTTATTAAGAAGTATGGCACTCTTTTAGATTTATTTTTAGAAACATTCACCTTTCTAGTCATTTCCAATGTATAGCATCCTCATGAGCCTTGTATACAGATTGAAAGATACTGGACCAACACCTTATCTTTGATAAAGGAGGCAAGAATATACAGTGGAGAAAAGACAGCCTCTTCAATGGGTGGTGCTGGGAAGGCTGGACAGCTACATGTAAAGGAATGAAATTAGAACACTCCCTAACACCATAGACAAAAATGGACTCAGAATGGATTAAAGACCTAAATGTAAGGCCAGACACTATCAAACTCTTAGAGGAAAACATAGGCAGAACGTTCTATGACATACATCACAGCAAGATCCTTTTTGACCCACCTCTTAGAGAAATGGAAATAAAAACAAAAATAAACAAATGGGACCTAATGAAACTTAAAAGCTTTTGCATAGCAAAGGAAAACATAAACAACACGAAAAGACAACCCTCAGAATGGGAGAAAATATTTGCAAATGAAGCAACTGACAAAGGATTAATCTCCAAGGTTTACAAGCAGCTCATTCAGCTCAATATCAAAAAAACAAACAACCCAATCCAAAAAATGGGCAGAAGACCTAAATAGACATTTCTCCAAAGAAGATATACAGACTGCCAACAAACACATGAAAGAATGCTCAACATCATTAATCATTAGAGAAATGCAAATCAAAACTACAATGAGATATCATCTCACACCGGTCAGAATGGCCATCATCAAAAAATCTAGAGACAATAAATGCTGGAGAGGGTGTGGACAAAAGGGAACCCTCTTGCACTGTTGGTGGAAATGTAAATTGATACAGCCACTATAGAGAACAGTAAGGAGGTTCCTTAAAAAACTACAAACAGAACTACCATACGACCCAGCAATCCCACTACTGGGTATATACCCTGAGAAAACCATAATTCAAAAAGAGTCATATACCAAAATGTTCACTGCAGCTCTATTTACAATAGCCAGGACATGGAAGCAACCTAGGTTTCCATCAGCAGATGAATGGATAAAGAAGATGTGGCACATATATACAATGGAATATCACTCAGCCATAAAAAGAAACGAAATTGAGTTATTTGTAGTGAGGTGGATGGACCTAGAGTCTGTCATACAGGGTGAAGTAAGTCAGAAAGAGAAAAACAAATACCATATGCTAACACATATATATGGAATCTAAAAAAGAAAGAAAGAAAATGGTCACAAGACCCTAGGGGCAAGATGGGAACAAAGACACAGACCTACTAGAGAATGGACTTGAGGATACGGGGAGGGGGGAGGGTAAGCTGGGGCAAACTGAGAGAGTGGCATGGACATATATACACTACCAAACGTAAAATAGCTAGCTAGTGGGAAGCAGCTGCACAGCACAGGGGGATCAGCTCGGTGCTCTGTGACCACCTAGAGGGGTGGGATAGGGAGGGTGGGAGGGAGGGAGACGCAAGAGGGAAGAGATATGGGTACATATGTATATGTGTAACTGATGCACTTTGTTATAAAGCAGAAACTAACACACCGTTGTAAAGCAAATTATACTCCAATAAAGAAGTTTAAAAAAAAAAGAAAGAAAGAAAGATACTGGACCAAGAAACTTAGAGAAAGTTAAAGAAGGGAACAGCCTGGTCTTGAAGAACAAAACAAGTTCGGTAAATTTCATTTTTAAACCTGACCCTGGTGGGGAGAAAAATCAGGCAACATCTGTTATTACAGGAAATGGGGCGTATAGAGGCATTTGTATGATGAAGGCAATGTTTTGCCTCATAAACAGAGAAAAATGTGTTAAAACAAAATACTGTAAGATGTTGTCTTATGAGAACCTTGGGAAATATACTATGGATTAATGTAAAAATGGCATTTTCTATTTCCAGGAAGATTTTATCTTAATCTCCTACTGTAATATTTTAGACTAGGTTTAAGTATGAGTTCTAGAAATCATTATAATAGATTTTCCTCATGCAATGACTGACTATATTAGTCTGCTAGGGCTGCCATAACAAAATACCATAGGCTAAATGACTTCAACAACAGAAATTTATTTTCTCAAAGCTCTGGAGGTGAGCAGTCCAGGATTTAGGTATTGGCTGATTTGGTTTCTGGTGGAAGCCTCCTCCTGGCTTGCAGAAAGAAGCCTTCTTGCTGTGTCCTCACATGGCCTTTTCTCAGTGTGTATGCAGAGTGACAGAGCTTGAGATCTTTCTCTCTTCCTTTTCTTAATAAGGCCGCTAATCCCATCATGAAGGGACCCACCCTCATGACCTAATAAAACCCCAATTACCTCCCAAAGAGTCCATCTCCAAATACCATCACATCAGCTAGCAGCATTAACATATGAAATTTGTTTGTGTTTGAGGGGACACAAACATTCTGTCCTTAACACGGACATATGCCTTTCTGTTGTTTGGATGATTTATTTGACTTCTGAATGTGAGCTATTCAAGTTGGTACCCATGTTGCCCATCAGAACAAAGTCTCAAAATGAATTTGGAAATGGAATCTTCCCTAAATGTAAGGTTCCCTTTCCCTATCCCAATTCTCTGGGGTTAATTGTCACTGATCCTTAAACCATATCAAGTAGTCCAGTGTTTGGATAGGATGGACAAAGTAGTGATAAGGGTTTTGAATATGACCCCAGATTCCCTTAGCAATTGGCATTGGTGCCTCTGATCAGGATGGACATGCCCACAGCCCTGGGGCAAGGTCATGGAGACCCCTGGTGTGCCAGGGATAGCAGTGGTGGTGGGAGTTACTTGCACGGAGGGGAGTTAAGTCACTGTTTGCCAAACACCATGTAAGTATTTCAGTATTTTAAACAATCCTGCAGTGGTACTAGGGTGAGTAGCGGAATATCAGTTCCGTTTGCAGTAGAGAACTATACTGATAAGTTTCTAAAAAAGAGTATACAATACTTCATCAATATTTTAGTATTGACTATATGTTGAAATTATATTTTGGATGTACTGGTTAAATATATTATTAAAACTGTTTTCACCCTTCTCTTCCTTAATGTGGCTATTAGAAAATTTAAAGTTACGTATGTGGCTCTCATTTATTTCTATCAGACAGTGCTGTTCTAGAGAATTTTGTATTAGCCTGACTTACACAAATAATTAAAGACATGTTTATTTGAAGGCCAAAGTTGTCAAGGTGGGAGACTGCAGCTTGCCAAAGGATGGTCCATCAGAAGCTAGAAAATCTAATTTGGCGTATAGAGAAGCATCTACAAATGCTAATAGGCATGGCTGGGAAAAAGAAGAGTCTAATTAGGTATAATCAGAGAGGATGCTCTGAGAAGGAATTAGAGGAAGAGAATGATAAATCTGTAACAACTACCGCACTAAAAAACTATTTGTACCCAAACAATATCCAAAGTTTGAAAATTTCTGCTTTATGTTGATTTGACCCAAATTTCTTATCTTGGCATTCAGAGCTCTTTATCATCAGGGCTCTACCTTAGTAACTAATTAATAAGTAGATGAATGGATCCATCATTGAGGCCAAGTGAGTCTGTTCATCGAACCAAAAATAGGTTTTTTCATGTCCTACTTCCAACCTTTCATGGTTGCTCCGCTGCCCAACTAGAATAGCTTCTTTCCATCTACAACATCTGTGTATCTTTCAGATCCCAGCTCAAATCTCCTATTCTCTACCCACACTTCACAGATAACCCCATGCCAGAGATGCTCCTTGCCCCCAAGCTCCTTTGACATGTTCCTGTGAAATCTTTCCTTTGTACTTGTCACTCTGTCTGGTTTGTTAGCTGTGTCACATCCTAGTTAAGTGGCCTCTGACCATGTCCTTATTGCTCTGTGCTTCACTTTCCTTGTCTGTAAACTGGGGTGATAACTGCATTTATCTCACAGATGAGAGTGGAATGAATGAAAACACGTAAAATTTTTAGAACAGAATCTAATGTAGAATAAGGATTAAATAGATATTAGCTGCAATTAGTATTGTTGTTGCTGATTTTAGCTATGTGCCTGGATATCTCATTTTTCCATCTCAACTGTAAATTCCTTGAAGGTCAACAGCAATATTTTCATCTTCCTCTTGCAGAAGGTCTTACAAAGAGTTAAAATCCAGTCAGTATTTGTTGATGGCCATAACACCACTTTAATTGGTGCTTTTAGATTTTTAAATCAAAATACATTTTAACTGGTATTTTCTGAAGGCCAGACTTTGTACAAATCACCAGAAGATAAAATGATGGACAACACATATGCCATCCTTCCCCCCAATGAAAATTAAGTTATAGTGGAGGGATGGGCAAAAGGTAAGTATGCAAAAGAAAAGCGAGGTTTACATGGTTACAGATAGTTGTAAGTGTTATGGAGAAATGAACAGGGGGCTGGGATGGACGTTTAGTCGAGGAGAGGCCCTACCTAAAAAGATGGCCAGAAAAGGCTATGATGAGATGGAGGCACAGTGAGGGGAAAGAGGGTTCTATGAGATAAGAATGGAGGGGCAGGTACAGTCTGTGATGGTACGTCTTACATGTTGTAGTTACATGTTTTCATTTTACTTTTAGGGAAACATGGAAGTATTACAGGAATTCAAGAAGCAGTGGGCTGAATGTGCTCATTTTGCTTTGCTTGGGAATGTCAGTTGGCCTTAGGACCTTTTACTTGACTTACAGAATGAGATCATATTCAAGTATGATATATTAATATGACCACGAACTTTGACCTATATAAGGTTAGCCGATTCATATAGGGTCCAAATATAAACACTTGACCTTGGACTCATTAAAACCAGCTATCTATATAACACATGAGTGTGTGAAATTCTAGACCAAATATAATAAGATATCTGCCACTAGGAAAACCTATAAGCAGATTCGTGAATCAGAGCTCTGTTTGAGCCCCTATTGTGACACACTTATTAGCTTATGTAGAGACCCTGCTGTTCATGTCATTTTTGAGGGAACCACTTCAAATATGAATCTGAAATAAGGAAGGATATGAAGAATTAAAACATAAAATTATAGAGTCTGCTATAAAACACAGCAGGCAAAAATCTAAACATATTATCATTTAGTTCTAGGCATTGTTGATTTTAAAAAACAGCAGGCAACTTGAAACATAGACTTGTCCTTCAAAAGAGAAGTGTGAAAAGATCAAGTATTTACCACTCGTTTTCATGGCATTAGCTGACATCCCATAAAGACTTAATAGTGTGTGTTTCTTAATACAGAGAAGACTCATGGCATAAGGGGTAGAAAAACACAGAAATGGGTGATTTTTGATTTTTCAAAAAGTCTCAAGCTCAAGTCTATTCTTTAGCCCTCAATACTTGTGTAGTCCAAGGCAAGTTATCCAACCTGAATCTTGGTTGCTTCATTTGTAAAAACAGGGAAAATATAGTGATAATAATAATGCCACCCCTCTTTGGAAAATACAGGGTAGCTCTTCAACAAATCTGTTTCCTTTATCCTAGTCACACAAGAAGGAGTAACTTGCAGGACTAAGGGGACCTCTCCTGCAGTCAGGTGGTACCATGCAACTGAGTTCTGGCTAATGGAAAGTGGGCAGAAGTGGTGTGTGTCACTTTTAGGCCCGGTCGTAAAAACCTCCTGTGCAACCGTTTCTCTCTCTTCTTCCTATCGGCTGTCAAGACTCAACGCAGCCTTAGGGACCACAAGCTGAAATTCACATGCCTCCATCACCGTGAGTCCCTGAAAGACTGTAGGGAACATGACCTCTCACTGTGGATTTTATATAAATGAGAAAATAAATTTCTCTTGGGTCAATTTGACATTTTTGTTACAGCAGCTAGCATTCCCTAATTCATATTCCATCTCAAAGAGTCACTGAAAGAATTAAGTGAGACGGTACTTGGGTACTATAAAACCTTTTCGATTGTCATTATTATTAAAACCCAACCAGTTAGGATCAGTGCACAAAGCTCTTTGGACACAATTTCTTCATTACCACTGAAAGGATTTTCAAAGGAAGAAATGAGCAAAGATGACATAACATGACAGCAAAGATACTTTTAGATATTTATTTTTTAATCCCACCTCCATTTTTTTTCCTCCTGAAAAGCTAGCAAAATACTTGTGACAACAGCACTCAAACCTAGTTTCCTAGGAGGTGAGAGTCCATGCTCAGGAGGAAGGTATTTTTCTCTCTTTTTTTTTTTCCTTCCAGAAATCATATTATATGATCTGATAAGAAGAAAGAATCTTTGCAGTCAGAATTGTACTTAAAAATTCAGGGCAATGCACCCCAATGTTCACTGCAGCACTATTTACAATAGCCAGGATGTGGAAGCAACCTAAGTGTCCCTCAACAGAGGATGGATAAAGAAGATGTGGTACATATATACAATGGAATACTACTCAGCCATAAAAAAGAACAAAATAATGCCATTTGCAGCAACATGGATGGACCTAGAGATTGTCATACTGAATGAAGTAAGTCAGACAGAAAAAGACAAATACCGTACGACATCACTTACATTTGGAATCTAAAAAGAGGGTATAAATGAACTTACCTACAAAACAGAGTTACAGACGTAGAAAACAAACTTATGGTTACCAGGGTATAATGGGGGGGAGGGATAAACTGGAAGATTGGGATTGACATAAACACAGTACTATATAAAAAACAGATAACTAATAAAGCCATACTGTATAGCACAGGGAACTCTACTCAGTACTCTGTAATGGCCTATGTGGGAAAAGGATCTAAAAAAGAATGGATATATGTATATGTATAACAGATTCGCTTTGCTGTACACCTGAAACTAACACAACATTGTACATCAACTATACTCCAATAACAAAATTTCAGGGCATATGGTCACCATATGAAGCATAGTGAGTCCCTGGTTTCTTTATACTTGATGAAAAAGGCAGACTGTTGGGTAGGAAGCATGGTTCAGAGATAAGAACAGTTAAGTAGGAGGAGGAGAAAGGATGAGTGGAGATGGAAGAACTGATGCTCGTAAACTCAGGAGACACTCTTTCTGGGAGTGAAGTGGGAGCAGAGTCTGATGTGCTCTGTTAGCTCAACCTTGGGGGAAGCACGGGGTGGGGAGAGTCTGGGAGGGGCTTTGGCCTTGGACAAAGAAGGTTGTCAGGAAGAGGAGGGCGTATGTGTGGAAGGGTAACCTGAGCTCCTCCTGCTGATCCTGGCAAACATCAGTGTTAGGTAATAAATACGTAGCTGCAGATCCAAGTTCTCTGGATGAGTCTACACCAGGACTTCCAGTTGGAAGGAAGCTCCGACAAGCAGAAAGCAGAAAACTGTACGATGAGAAAAGATGGTTGCTTATTTTCCTAAAACTGAAAAGAAAGATTCAGAGAAGTTCAGTGCCTGGTGCGTGGAGTAGTCTCAAGGTCTTAACGGTCAACAGAAATGTCTGTCTCATTACATGGTTAGGATAGAGTTATTGAGTGAATATTTAGTAATGACTCTGCTTCAGAACGTGGTTGGCACAGACAGCATTTATGGATGGTTTAGGTAAACTGTAACAGTTTAATGGCTTTTGAAAAACATGTCTTTTGAATGACTTAGATCTTTATGAGTCTCCCAGTATCACAAAAACATCATAAACCAAAGATC
This sequence comes from Lipotes vexillifer, assembly GCF_000442215.2. Lineage (NCBI taxonomy): Eukaryota > Metazoa > Chordata > Mammalia > Artiodactyla > Lipotidae > Lipotes > Lipotes vexillifer. The sequence continues at coordinate 209,980 of NW_006778108.1, read as the reverse complement.
AAGCTGGGAGAAATCTTGTCTTGCAGATTCATGTTGTGTCTAAAACAGTGTCTCAAACCCCAATCTTCCAGTTTATCCCTCCCCACTTACACCCTGGTAACCATAAGTTTGTTTTCTACATCTGTAACTCTACTTCTGTTTTGTAGGTAAGTTCATTTATACCCTTTTTTGGTTTCCAAATGTAAGCGTGTGTGTTGTTTTGTGTATGCACACGTGTATATGTGAGGGTTACTGTCCTTTTGACCCGAGAAAGAAGGCTAATTTCTACATGAAACAGAAAACTTTCGATTAAATGCTATCAATGTTTGTTAGGAAACCTTGTCTTTGTACTTGATTAAAAAATGTTTGTCTTTGCCACTAGCTAGCCAATTATTCTTTTCTTTTTGTTAAGGAATGCAGCAGTTCTGAAACATTCTCTGTCTCTCTCAGTAAATATACCCACCCTGGGAACAGTGGTGGGAAGAACAGAGGACAACAAACATCATTAGGAATGAGGCAGGATATACATTTTTGCTCATGGAAACCTAGTGTCAAAAACTGAGAGGCTACATCATTTTCTGAAACTTGGGAGAATATTCCCTCAACAACACGGTGCCACAATGGATTTAAGAAACTCAGTCTCCATTTTTTAAAAGTTATTTTACTATTGCTTATTTTTATTATAACTGTGATAATGATTTATCGAAAACAAAACTTTAAACTATATTTTTAAATTCTTCTGGACAGGATGTGAGATTGTTTCCCAAACTATAATTTGTTGGATTAAAAATGTTTTATATATGAAAAAAATGACAAACCAAACAATTTTTTAAATAAGATTTGGTCAATTAAAATCGGAAATGCCACATGCTTCAATCTCCCCTGAACTTCTCAATGCATGTCAGCATGTCGAAGGCTCTGAAAAGTCCTGCAATGTGGAAACTACCTGTCTAAACCTGTAGTTTCTAAAATGTTTTAGCTGCTGAATTCTTTTATCATTCATTTACACTTATTAACATCCTAATGGATGCTATACAACTTTAAACATGGGAATATCTGAGCAAGAGCCCCACCATGTTATGGATCTGAAGTGAATTCTTTTACATTGCCTTTCTCCAGTGTCTCTGCCCAGTCAAAATATGACCTCGTGCCATCCTACATGAACCACTGTCATGGTATCTGTTTTTCAGAGAAGTCAGATCTTAAGCAGTGGCAAAAGTACATATCTTCAAAATTAATACTGGAAATCCTTTAAAATGCCTTTAGGGTATTCAGCTCTTAACTCAAATATTAATGTATATTTGATTTCAATGCACATTCAAGTCTGAGAATCACTGGGTTAATCTGAAAGCCATTTCATAGGAAATTAGGCTGGTTTAATCAAAATTACAATAAGGTACCACCTCACACCAGTCAGAACAGCCATCATTAGAAAGTCTACAAACAACAAATGCTGGAGAGGGTGTGGAGAGAACGGAACCCTCTTACACTGTTGGTGGGAATGTAAGCTGGTGCAGCCACTATGGAAAACAGTATGGAAGTTCCTCAAAAAACTAAAAAACTAAAACTAAACACTAAAACCCAGCAATCCCACTCCTGGACATATATCCAGACAAAACTGTAATTTAAAAAGATACATGCACCCCTGTGTTCATAGCAGCACTATTCACAATAACTAAGACATGGATACAACCTAAATGTCCATCAACAGATGAACAGATAAAGAAGATGTGGTATACACACACACACACACACACACAATGGAATACTACTCAGCCATAATAATGAAATAATGCCATTTATAGCAACATGGATAGACCTAGAGATTATCATATTAAGTGAAGTAAGTCAGACAGAGAAATACAAATACCATATGATATCATTTAATATGTGGAATCTAAAATATGACACAAATGAACTTATCTACAAAACAGAAACAGACTCACAGACACAGAAAACAGACTTGCGGTTGCCAAGGGGGAGGGGACTTGGGGGAGGGACGGAGTGGGAGTTTGGGGTTAGCAGATGCAAACTAGTATATAGAGGACGGATACACAACAAGGTCCTACTGTATAGCACAGGGAACTATATTCAATATCCTGTGATAAACCATAATAGAAAAGAATATAAAAAGGAATGTATGTATATGTATAACTGAATCACTTTGCTGTACAGCAGAAATTAATACAACACTGTAAATCAACTATACTTAAATAAAAAATAAAGATCAAAGAAAATTAGACTGCTCTTAGCAGATGCTCTGGATTTATCCAGATTGGCTAGGAATACACCTTTTATGGGACTATCTTAAAGAGTTATTCCAAACATTATTTTTTATACTAATTAACAAGAAAGTGACAAGATAGAAAAAAATTATACTCTAAGAATAGTACATTTTTAGGAGTCAAAGTTCAACAAACATTCTTGAATATGTGTGAGTGATATTATGATTTTGATTTGTAGACTGAAAAGACTTCGTGTATTTTTGGTGGGGTGAGTACACATCTTGTTTTCCCTGGTCCCAGTGTGATTGCTTGCCCTGGTATAATTATTAATAGCACCCTCACCACTCTCAAAAGTGCGCTTGCTTTAAAGATGTATGATTACTCTTATCAGGCCACGCTGACAAAAGCATCCTGAAATATGGATATATGGACCTTCCACTCTAGGCCTTTTCTATAAGAGAATAAAATGCAAAGCAGGTAGAAGGACCTACAGAAGGAACAAAAGGAAAGTCTATGTATGGTATTCAAGCCAGGCTACCCAGCTATCAAATCCTTGGTGAATGGGGGCCAGACAGAGAGTTCTGAACTACTCCTGCTTGTCTGTATAGTTTACTGCAGTTGTTTTCACTATTCACCTGGTCGCTGCCAGTATGATGTACCAGAGCATGGTGTACCTTGATGGGCAGCCACTGGGCCACAGCTGTTGCTAAATGTTTTGAATATCACCTGTGATCGAGCTTCTTTAACTTTATATATGTCAACAGATTTGGTGATGATTCAATGAGACACAGGAGTCCCGTTTGGAGTAGTTAAAATTCTAAAGCCAACACATATATTTAACAACAATAATTGTAAAAAAAATAATGTCGTCAACACCTGCTGAAAGTTTACTATGTTTGAGCAGCTGTTACAAGCACTTTCACTTTTCACGACCCTGTGATACAAATATTATTACTATCCCCACTTTACAAAGGAGAAAACCGAGGCACAACCTAAAAAAGTTGGCCACACAGTGGTGATGTGAATCCAGAATAAACTGAGGCTCATAAAGGCTACGTGACTTGCCTCAAAGAACTTAAAAACTAGGCCAGTGAATCTGCAAATAGATTACAGGACTCCTTGTCTTAATTCAGACCCATTAGGACCAACAGTTAGATCCTACTGTGTGCTGGACAAGGGTTACTATCCCACTCAGTTGATTTCCATAACCTAGTCTGGGATGATTTTCTTTCCAAGCCTCACTCACCATATCTTTAGAAATACGCCCAAGAGATCATGTAACTGAATTGACTGCTACAAATATGTAATTACAGTCACACTTAATTCGTAAGGAAAAAAATATTTATGTGAAAATGCGATTGGACAGCAACTGCTACTTGCCTTCCAATTGCTACATATATGTTAAACTATATGTATATTTTAAACTATACTAAATGGGAGAGAAATATAATTTTAATACTAAAAAGTAGATAAATGATTTTTATCTACTTCCACCTATTTAATCCGATTTTAAACATATTTAATCAAAGCCTTTGAAAAGCTTATCCAAAAAGCCTTACCATAAGTTAAGCATAAATAACTAGCTTCAGCCACTGGAAATAATCTATATACATTCATCATTTAGAAGGAGTTTATTTTGTTCTCTTATAGCGTAAGAATATCCAAATCTGAAAGTGAACAAATAGGGAAGTCTCTGGCTCAAATTTACATTTGTGTTTTTACAGCATAACATTTTGGGGAAAATTCACTTCTGAAATAGGAGAATTCTGAAAGCGGAATTTCATCTAATATGAGCCTTAAAAATAGTAATAAATATTTTGGGACAGTGGCCACGACATTAGGAGAATTATAAGTGGCCCATTTTTTATGATGGGTTCTATATCCAATACTGAGGACTTACTATGCACAAGTCACTGTGTTGGTCTTGAAACATGACAATGAATGAGATTTGGTATCTGATTTCAAGATATTTACCTTCTAGTGAGTTGGATGTGTCATGTATATAATATTGATACAAGGCACATGATAATTTTTAAACAAATTTATAAGAAACAGTAGAAAGGACAGGTCACTATTGTATGGGATGAAATGTAATAAGGAGGCGGGGAGAAATCAGGAAAGATGAAAATGTGCATATGCCCCCACCAACCACCCCACATGATCTAGTATAATTCCTGTCCTTGAAATGTTGGCTCAGTTAATTTGATGGAAGGAGGGGAGGGAGGGGAGGAGGAAGAGAGGAAGGGAAAAATGAAGTAAAAGACTGATGTAAAGGTAAGATATTGGAAGTGAATCTTGAATAAACAGATGTGGCAGAATGATGGCCGAACACTGTAGGCCAGTGGTATTTGGGAGATGACAAACATGTGAGTTGGGCTACAGAGTAGGGTACATGTGGGGTATGAGGAAGTACGGAACCAGACCATACAGAAAGGGGTTTGGGCTTTATATCTGGTGGGTTATATAGTTGGAGGTTTCTATGTAGTCATTTCTTTGTAAGACTTTCACTATGGGTTAGAGTCAAGGCTATAATGTGGACCAAGTAGGCTGGTCTGTTCTGTTGCCTCAGTCTTACTGCCCTGCTGGCTTCTCTTGGGTCTCAGCTTTCCCATGCTGCCCTCTCACTGTATCCTATTCCCCTCAGGCAAGGAATATCCCTTGCTCCAGAAGCATGATTTGGTGGGATGGAAAGAGCATGGTTGGGAGCAGTATGGTAGGATGGAAAAAGCACGGTTCAGGCAGACTTTGTTTCCAAATTCTATCTTTTGAATAACTGGACAAGTTTCTCAAACTTTCTGAGCCTCAATTACCTGCAAAATTGGGATAATAATACTGACCTTTTAAAAGTAATGAGATATTACTTTATACCCATTGAACTAGCAAAAATTAGAAATAACAAAAATAATGATTGCTGATGGAAATACGAATTGTTATATAGTCTTTTGGGAAAGCAGTTTGGCAGTATCTGTTAAAAACACATACTCCTCAAAGAAGAACTCACGCTTTTGGAATCTTTCCCGTGCAAAAAAAAAAGCACTGCTTGTAAAGATATATGGGAAAAAGATATCTATTGCAGCATTGTTTGTATGGCAATAAAGTGGGAAGAGAGTGCTTGCTCATCACAGTATAATGGTTGAATAAATTATAGTGCATCCAAGCTATGGAATATCACTTGAGCTTTAAAATGGATAAATTAGATCTACACAAATGACTTGGAGGGATTTCCACAAAGTTTTTCTGTCTGTTAACAACAAGTGCATAGAATATGATACAGTTTTTATAAAATAAACACATACATTTAACAATGGCTAAAAATTTTGTGCCTCTTACTGTGTATCAGATACTCCTTGACATGTTTAAGGGGACTGACTTGTTTTAATGTTCAGTATCCTGTGATGGAGGTGTTATTATCATCCCCATTTCACATATGAGGAAAGTGAAGTGCACAGAGACTAAGTAATTTGCCCAAGGTCACACAGGTCAGAGGAGAGCTGGAATCTGGACTCCGGAAGTTGAAATCAGAGACCAGATTCTTAATCAGTGTGTTTTGCTCTGTGAATAACTGGAAGGTGGGAAGTAAACAAACAAGATAAAAGGGAAATTACATTAAAGTCATGCATCATATGATGGATTTATTTACAATTTTATGTGGGTGTGTATATTCAGAAAGTGATGCATGAAGGAATGGTCCCCAAAATGCGGATGGTAGTTATCTCAGGGAGCTGTGATTGCACATGTTTTTATTCTATTCCTTATATGCCCTTTAATTATTTGAATTTCCTACAATGAACATATATTATTTAAAGAATCAAAAAAGGGAATAAACTCTATTCATTGTAGAAAAAAAAGATTTGTATGCATTTTTTAATTTATTTGGGTTTTCTTACAGGAATGATCATGAACATCTACAAAGTTAAAAGCGTGTTCCTGGCCAGTATAGAATTTAAAACTGAAACCAAAGAAACGACTCAAAATGGAAATTGGGTAAGTAAATTATGGTCTTTTGCTTATTGGAATATACAATTAAATAACATTAGACTATCAAAAGACATGGAAAAAATTTCGCAATCTATTGCTATATTTAAAAGACAATTTCAAACTAGTATACATTGCAGAATACCCTAAAAAAACTTCATATATATGTATGTGGTAGCTTAGAAAAAGTCTGGAAGTTTATATACCAGCATACTACATATGTTTATTTCTGGGGATTGAGATTATGAGTGATATTTTTCATTTCTTCTTTGGCTTATTTTTTCATTTAATAAACACACATTACTTTTAAAAGAAGAAAATAAATGTAAGCAATAAAAATATCTTAATATTTTCCCTAGTAAATCAACGAAAAATCAAGATCTCATCCTGGGCTTCCCTGGTGGCGCAGTGGTTGAGACTCTGCCTGCCGATGCAGGGGACGCGGGTTCGTGCCCCGGTCCGGGAGGATCCCACGTGCCGCGGAGCGGCTGGGCTCGTGAGCCATGGCTGCTGAGCCTGTGTGCCCGGAGCCTGTGCTCCGCAACGGGAGGGGCCACAACGGTGAGAGGCCCGCGTACCGGCAAAAAAAAAAAAAAAAAAAAAAAAAAAAAGATCTCATCCTGAGGACTGATCTATATAGATACACACCCAGATTTATCTAAAATGTATATACTGCATTTCTCTATTATTTATAATAGAGAGAAAGACTGTAAATAACTAAATCTAACATTAGGACACTGGTTATATAAATTGTGGGACAACCATATGATGAAATATTATGCCTCCAATAAAAAGCATGCCTTTGAGAAATTTTTAAAGACATGGGAAGATATTCATGGTATATTGCTAACTGAAAAAATAGAAGACTTTTTGTTTTTTTTTTTTACAGTTTAAACCTTAAAGGGAAAATCATTATATGCTTTTACATTTTATATTTTTCTGCGTTTCAAAATACTTTACAATAAATATGCATTATCTTACAAGTAGAAAAATAAATGTTATACTAAAATAGAATAAAATACTATCGTTTTTGAGGATTATGTAAGATCATGTAAGTATTAGTCATGGGAATCAACACTGATAAAACAGTTCTCTCCCCACTCACCGCGGACACCTTTCTCTCTCTCCTTCCTGACTCTCAGGTTACCTTTTTGTGAAATGAAAAATAGATTGTACAGAAAAGTAAAGCACTGAGTAGAGCACACATTCCATATATCTTAATTCTTTCCCCTTCACTGAACTACCAGAGGGCAGCGGCTCTCATTCCACCTTTCAGACTCTTGCCATCCAAGAGTGATAGCCCTGGGTGTCACGGTGTATCCAGACACTGCATCAGTGCAGATCTAGGACAGGGGACATCTCTGTCCCACGGTGGTGGGTAGCGGGGAGGATGCTTAGTAGGGTGATAATGGATTTCTAGAATAGGGAAGGGACTAAGAAGAATCCTACTAGGGAAGCCTGAGGGGAATTTCATAGGTGGCCCAATGTTTTGTTTCTCTCCAACGATTTAGACAAGGAATAGAACAGAATCTTCTGGAGTCGACACCACTGGCGCAGGCCTACAGCTACCCGTGGTTGCGAGCATTTATGCTCATCTCTTGCACATTCCTGAATCCGATTCCTCATATATAACCCCATCCTTTCTTTGCTGTCCTCTTTGGCAAGGCTGACTCTTGCTGGAGCTTTCCCCCTATCCTACAGAAATTTTGACCTGTAGGAGGCCTGAAACTAGATTAAGGGTTAATGTGTCCTCTGCCAAGTGACATCCCACTTTGTAAACAGCAGACAGCAATGCCAGGACTTACGCCGAGCTCCAAAGGAATACTACTAGCTCAGGTGTGCATGCATCTGAGTATTACTTGATTTTGTTAATATTAATGAGCATATGATTTGGTCTAGTTGCCCTTTAAATTCAAATTAGGCACTGATTAAATAATAAGGCAGCAGAATCAGGATGTGTTTAAACAGCACTTCCCCACTCCCCGCCCCCCCCAGTAAGGTGCCTTCGTCTTGGGTATGAGTGAGGATGAGCTATTAAGAGTGTTGAGATAACAGAACAGAAAGTTTTCCTTGAATTAAGCAGACTGACTATATCTTAAATAATGATGATGATAATAAAAAATAATAATCACTCTGCAGCAGTTTCAACCAGAATACTTGATATTCCTAATACAAATTTTACTCCTGGGTTTATAGCCTCTCCATCTGATTGCCTCTATATCTGTTAACTTAAATAGCCCTCACATTTGTACTCCTGGGTTTGTTTTTAAGGATTTAAAGTGTAAACTACCATTAAATCAATAATTGGAATATTTTTACCAGTAGAGAAAGAAATCTCTCAATAGATAAGTGTATGCCCTATTTTATTAAAGGACCTCAGAGCTCCTAACAACCAACAGATATTTTCTCAGGTTTTCTTTACCTTGGAGCTCATCTCTATTCAGTCCTGGCTGCTGCATCCCTGGCATGCACCCCTTGCGTGGATGAATTATTCATCTGCATTCCTCCTCCTCACATGTCCTCCACCCAACTCAACTCCTGCCCACCCGAAGGCTGTGATGAGTCATTGGGAACAGGTGTCCTCCGTCTGGAGCCCACAATCTAGCTCTTGATCCATAAGCCAATCAGCTGTACCTCCTTCTGTTAGCAGCTTGCACTGTTAGCTGTTATGTGGTGTAAATGGGCAATAAACATCCATTCTTGGTACCCAGTGGGAAATATGTCTAGAACATTTGAACAAAATCGCTGGCCTAGAAGACACCCCAAAAGACACTTCCTCTTGAAATTCTGCAACTTTCACATAACTGTTTTAATTAAAAAAAAATCTTATCTCCCAAACCAAGTGACATTAGCTAGCTCATTTTTTCTTTTGTTTTTAGTCCTTGTACTCTAGAAGACACCAGTTTCCTGTGGGAGCCAAAATTATAACAAATATAAAGCCAGCCAACCAACAAGCAAAGCTGAAAATAACTAATGAGGCTCAAAATCTTTGGGAATTATATTGGAAAGAATACCAAAAACACGCCAGTCCATAACATTTGTGATTCCAAGACTTAAGAAGAAGATGCTGGGTCAGGAGCAAAGCCTGGAAACAAAGACAAGAGAGCAAGGGCCCCTTGAAGAACTTTGGTCAGCAAAAATATCCTGCACTTAAACTGGAGAGTGTAATAAGCATTTTTATAAGCAGCCTTATAGCTGCAGGGCTCATAAATAGCCCAGATGTCACCAAGGAGATATATTTCTGCATGAAACTTATAATGGTGAATGTTTGAAATGAATTCTCAACATATATGAATGCCTTCTGACCTCATCACGACCTCAATCTCAGAGGCTCTCAACGGCAAATTCATTTATTTTTCATTCTAAGCTATGTATCTATCAATCAAGCTGTGTATCTATCTCCACACTTGCAGTTCTGTAAGCAAAAGATGCTTGGCCTAAGCGTTGTAGTGATAATCCGTTAAAACAGTGGTCTTCTGTACGTGCTATTTCAGAAGGAAAAGGCAAAAATCATAACCTGTATATTCTATTTTTAATGGAAACTGGATCACTGTTAATGTGGATTTCAAAATTCTTTTCCTCAGATCCAGAGGTTCATGGATATTAATAATTTATTTGGGTAAAAACTTTACACTTAGTCTTATTAGGAAACTGCATTTGTGATATGTGACAGAACTCGTTGGAGTTACCACCATTAAAAGTTTCACGTAAAAAAACAAAACAAAGCATCTAAAAGTGTTCCGAGAAATTGATCCTGGCAGGAGCAATTAATGTTGTGAGATCCTGAAAGCATGAAGAAACACCACAAACAGTGTATTTCTATAAGGGTGTGATATCTCCAAACCAAACAGCTCTACAGGAAAAGTCTCAGCTGGAAGCACTTAAATTCGATTATTTCTTCTGTTCCCTAAACTCTGCCATTCCACTTCAGGATACTGAAAAATTTGTATCACAGCCTAAATGATCGTGATGCCCGAATTTATTTGCTTAGGATAAACACCACTCTTTGCCTTTTCACTCAGCTTTATTTCTCTCTCTAAGATGACCTAGAGTTAATTATGAGAACCTAGGTGATCTAACATGGTTTACATTTTTAGATATTCCAAAGAATTTTAAAACCAGGGATGTCAGAACACATATCTGAGTAGTATGAAGGGAGGTGCCAAGGGATTCAGTAAAAAAGTGACAATGAACTAGAAAAAGACCACCAAAAGCAACAGTATGGTGGATGCTGTGTTGGGCCACCCGCAACCTCCTTCAGGAAGGAGGAGCTCACTCTCCCAGTTGCAGGCAGCCCTCATCCCTCTCAAGCTTCCAGGATCACCCCAGCAGAAGAGAGTTGCTTCATCCAAGGCCACACCCCTTCCCAAGGCAGCCAATGACAGGTGACTTATCAAATGGGAGGTTTTAATAGCCAGACTCTCTCATCCCAACTGGACATCTCAGAATGGTCATGTCATCTTCAGACCAGCTGTGGCTTCTGTTGAGAATGCCTTGTAGTTCAGTTTCTCCCTTTACCCAGTTCTGCATTCTTCCCTTTCCTTTCACAGGTGTTGATTCCAAGAGCTCCCCCTAATAAATGTCAGCTCCCTAATCCCCATCACAGTCTGTTTCCTGGGGAGCCCAGTCTGCATAGGTACCAGGTAAACAGTTTGAGCAATGGACGTGTATTACTGTATTCTGTGAGGTAAATACAGTTACTATCCCCATTCTACAGAGGAGAAAAGTGAAGCACAAAGAAGTTAGTTACTTGTCGTTACTTGTTAATTCCTTGTTAAGTACTTGAATTCCTTGTCAAAGATTACATACATTTCCAGTGGTAGAGACAGGATTTAAGCCTCAACCACCTGGTCCCAGAGTTCACAATCTTAGCAACTACCCTCCCTACGCAGGACACCTCACTTAGAAAAACTGTTTACAGGCAACATGAAATGAAATGAATGATGCAAACAGTTGACTATTATTTTTAAAACCACTTTGATTTTCTAAACATTGATTCCAGGAGTAGCTAACATCAATCTTTAGTATGGATATATTTTCATATCACTCCAAACTGAAGAAATGCATTCAGCGTGTTTATCTAAAAGTTCCAAGTATATCACATGGTTTACCAGATGTCCATTTGTACAGATGTAACAATCTCATCTATCATTCCAGAAGGGTTTTTAGTAGTTATCGATGACAGATATAAAATAATATTACTTTTGTGTGTGTGTGTGTGTGTGTGTGTGTGTGTGTGTGTGTGTGTGTGTGGACAGTTAATCAGGAGGGAAAGAAAATAAATGATGATTTCATTTTCCTTTAGATAATATATATCTTTAAAACTCTATTATCTGCACACGAATGTCCCCACTATTTCTCCCTCACATTTTCTCCTAGAACCTACATAAATTTTTCTTTTACTTTTTTATTCTTCTAAAGATACTTGGGTCAGCAACATTTTCTCATAGTAACTGTCCATAGAATGAGGAATGATGTTCTTGCCAAAGATTTATTTTCAAGGATGCCTTTCAAACATTTCTTCTTTCTTATTCTGTCTAGATAATGGAGCTCTCCGGTAGACGGTTCTCAAATGAAGCCATTCCTGACAAGTAGCTGTAAACAGCCTAATTCTGGAGTTTCAAATGAACATCTTTAAACGTAATTTCTCCAATCATTCTATTGTTTCATGAACAGTTACTTTACAGCGGAACAAATGTAAATGGAGATATAAATTCTGAAGATGGCAGGTATGGAATAAAACAGAGGGGGTTGGATATTTGTGCTGGAGATAGAGATGCTTAAAGAGAATTGGATAGATTTGCACACAGCTTCATTTTCCCACAAAAATAAAACCCAAACGGTTTTCTAAGAGTTTGTGATTTTCAGATGCAGTAAGTGGCCTCATACCTTCATGTTTACAGACTTCAGCTGCCTCTTCTGAAGAAGGGTTGGGCACGGTGGCAGCGCTGGCACCGTCTATAAGGCGGAAAGAGAAACACTGTCTCAGAGCCAAATACTGTCAGGTTGGAGCTTCCCTTCCCACCTCACCTCCTACTCTACCGAAGGAAGCAGGAGCCTGTTTCATGCTCTAATACACTGAATGGTCTTTGAAGGGGCTTGGGTTCGTAACTCTCTTCTACGATTAGTGGAACAAAAACCCTTCAGTTCAGACAGAGCCTGATGAACTACAAACTATTTTTTTGGTGAAAGAGACTGTTTGGTAGTATTATACTTTGGCATTTTGTTTCTTCCCTACCTCTAGAAGAATGGTACATTATTTTTCTTAGTAAAAGACTGTGAAAGAAAGTATATCCTTGCAAGTTTCTACAAGGTGCTTTTATGTGTGTGTTTTTAAAGTTTGGTTTTTCTTAGCACAGCACTTCTATTCCATTACGCCAGGCTGTCAAGCTGCAGGGAGCACATCTGATGGCTGTCACAGAAGAGGTCCAGGAGAAGGGGTCATTTGTAGGAAAGCACCAAAAGCCGTTTGGTGATTTCATGTCAGCCAAGCACAGAGTGGGGACTAAGAAACTTGGAGGTCTGTGCCTGGGCCTCACAGCAGCAACTAACCTCGTCAGAGCTGGACTTTCTTCTTAATATTATCAGTATCCCAGTGACTCCACCAGCATTTGGGCTCCAGGATAATAACTAACTAACACTAAAATAGTATATTTAAGACAGGAAGGGTTATCAAAATTGTTTGGAATGGTTACTACTTGACAAATGGAAAAGGAATATATTCATTTTTTTCATGCAGTAACAAGGTTATGGAACTAAAGATAACTCATACACGCATGGTGACTAACACACATTTAAAGGCTAATCAGATATCTTCTAGTATATCCTTCGTCCATAACGTACATGACTGTTACTTTTAGGTCACACCTCTATCAGAACAGAGAGCAAGATTTTTGGTAGGGAGATAACTGGAGACGAATCACTTTCTTCTGTTAGATGACAAACTCCTATTAACATCAAAAGATCAGGGCTTCCCTGGTGGCGCAGTGCTTGAGAGTCCGCCTGCCGATGCAGGAGACGCGGGTTCGTGCCCCGTTTCGGGAAGATCCCACATGCCGCGGAGCGGCTGGGCCCGTGAGCCATGGCCACTGAGCCTGCGCGTCCGGAGCCTGTGCTCCGCAAATGGGAGAGGCCACAACAGTGAGAGGCCCGCATAACGCAAGGAAAAAAAAAAAAAAAAGATCAAACTACAAACTTTCAACCTTGCCTTGATGTCACATCGTCCCATTTCTCTGCTTCCCTTCACGGCAGAACTCCCTAAAAGAGCAGTCCATGTTATTGCTCTGGACTTCCTCATCTCACGGTCTCTCCATAAAGCACTCCAACTGGCTTAGTCGATCCTCCTTGAAGTATTCTCTTATCAAAGGCGTCAATGACCTCACTTTGCCAAATCCAGTGGTCATTTCTCCTTTCTTATCTTCCTTGACTCCTCGGGAGCATTTCAGAGTCTACTCTGTTCTTTCTGAAACACTTGCTTGCTGTGGCTGTTCCTTCTCCCCTGGTGCCACATGTCTAGAGGCCATGGTGTCCCAGGCCTCACTGCTCTCCTTATTTACATGTTCTCTCTAGTGACTCTCACCCAGTCACATGGTTTTAAGTATCATTTCTCTGCCAGTGACTCCCGAGCCTGTATCTCTGGTCCACATCTCTCCCTAGAAATCCAGACTCAGATACCTAACTGGCTTCTTGACATCCCATATGGCTGAGAGTCCGCTTGAATTTACCACGGCCAAAACTGAACTATTAACTCTATTAATAAAAACTGCCCTGTGGCCAGTCTTTCATACGTCGGTAAGTGGCACCATCATCCATGTAGTTACTGATGCTAAAAACCTAGGATGTAGCCTGATTCTTCTTTTCCCTACGCCCTAGATCCAATCCATCAGCACATCTTGTTACCTCTACCTCTGGAACAAAACACATCAGGCCACTTTGTCTCCATTTCCAGAAACCTCCATCACTGCTTTCCTGCTACAGTCTTTCAATTGGTCTCACTTTTGTTCTTTTGACCCATTTTCATTCACAGGCAGAGTGAGCTTGTTAAAACAGATTAGGTCCCGCTACTACTAACAACCTTCCATTGGCTTCTCCTTGTAGTTCTAACAAAATCAAATCTTATGCAGTCAGACATAACCTGGCCCTATGATGTCTTCGCAAATCTCGCACCATGTTCTCCCTCATCCATCACGCTCCAGCCACTCTGAACTTCCTTCTCCAACCTGTTAAAATCGGCCTGAAATCATTTGCATTATCTGGACCCTCCATCTGAAATGCTCTCCCGCCATTTCATCATTGAGATTTCACTTTAATTACTGCTCCCTCAGGGAGTCCTCCCCGAGTCCAGCCAACGGAAAGTTGCCTTCTCAGGATTCCTTCTACATTACCTCATTTCTCCACAATGCACTTGTCACTATCATACTTTTTAAAAATTGTTTATTTTTGGATCACTGCCACCAGAATATAAGTTTCAAGGAAGCAAAGAAATTGTCTTTATTGTTTGCTGCCCTATTTCAGTGTCCAGAACAGTGCCTGGGTCACAGCAAACCCCGGATAGGTATTTGTTAAATGGCTGTTTGAGGAATAGGACCTATCACTTTGATCATGACAGCAGTCAGAACTGCTGGATTATGCTGGTTTGAGACTGTGCTTTTTGTGTGATATGGAAGAGGCCTGCAGAGTTGTGTAGTTAGAATTGAAGCTGGACATTCTACTGAATGAAAGGAAGCGACTTTTATTTTGAAAGAATAACAGTAGGTCAGAAGGACTTTAATGACCAGAACTGCATCTCTGACTTCTCTGATCTTGGATTAGGGACGCAGAGCAGACACAACAATGTATGCTGACACTGGCCAAGAGCATAGATGAATCCTGCCATTGGTCCTCTGTGCCGGCCACTTAGAAAAGCAAGAAGAGCCCCTCAGGGGTGCGTTTGGGAATCTTCTCTACCACGAGAGGCACCCATATTGTGGTGATAATGCTGTTCATCCAAGAGGTGGAGACGAGAGCTTGTATTCTACCACTCTCTCCTAACAGGCAAGATGGTCCTAAATCCATAAAGACACTGCCTGTTCTCAACTGATTAGGGGAAAAGAGACGAATAAATAAAAAGCAGGCAGATGTGTGTGCATGTCTGTATGTGCGTGCCTGTGTATGTGTATGTGTATGCGTGTGTGTGTGTGTGTGTGTGTGTGTGTGTGTGTGTGTGTGTGAACAGGGGTGGGAGAAATCTATGTCGATAAAGACAGTTTGGGACAGAGCAGTGAATGAATAAAACCTGTAAAACCACAATATTCAGAGAATGGCCTCAGCTGTCAGCAGCTAGTTGATTAATACCCATCAGCCCCAAACAGTAAAAACAGTGACAGCTTTTCACAGAAGACTCATCTTCCATGGAGCATAACGATGTGGTGGCCGGGAGCTGGGGGCGATGGTGGTGTGGATGACAACAGTTTTCTATATTAGAAATTCATTCCATCGCAAGGACTACACCTTAGCAAAGGGAGCCAACTGACCCAGTGGCAGGTACACAAGGTCCTTGCTGCCTTGCTTCAGTGCCTTCTCTGATTGGCCTTCCTCAATTCCATCTTCCAGGTTAATAATAAAAGCTTTCAGTTCTCTAGCAAAAGTTCCAAGGTTAATGCAGGAACTTTTCAGTGAAAAACTTATCACACTACCTGGTTTATTTCTAAGAGTCCAGCATATGGCTTAGGATGTGGCAGGCACATGAGCAGAGCCCACTATTTCAAAGACGCCCCATCCGTTGGGCTCATTAGAACCAGAAGAATGACTTGGAAAATAGAAAGAAGAAGGAAATTTTAATTTTGGTGGTTATGTTGATAACTGCAAAATTGTGTGAATCATTCTTTTTTTTTTTTTTTTTTTTTTTTTTTTTTTTTT
>NW_006778108.1:189363-193500 GCF_000442215.2 Lipotes vexillifer | reverse complement strand
TGCGTGTGTGTGTGTGTGTGTGTGTGTGTGTGTGTGTGTGTGTGTGAACAGGGGTGGGAGAAATCTATGTCGATAAAGACAGTTTGGGACAGAGCAGTGAATGAATAAAACCTGTAAAACCACAATATTCAGAGAATGGCCTCAGCTGTCAGCAGCTAGTTGATTAATACCCATCAGCCCCAAACAGTAAAAACAGTGACAGCTTTTCACAGAAGACTCATCTTCCATGGAGCATAACGATGTGGTGGCCGGGAGCTGGGGGCGATGGTGGTGTGGATGACAACAGTTTTCTATATTAGAAATTCATTCCATCGCAAGGACTACACCTTAGCAAAGGGAGCCAACTGACCCAGTGGCAGGTACACAAGGTCCTTGCTGCCTTGCTTCAGTGCCTTCTCTGATTGGCCTTCCTCAATTCCATCTTCCAGGTTAATAATAAAAGCTTTCAGTTCTCTAGCAAAAGTTCCAAGGTTAATGCAGGAACTTTTCAGTGAAAAACTTATCACACTACCTGGTTTATTTCTAAGAGTCCAGCATATGGCTTAGGATGTGGCAGGCACATGAGCAGAGCCCACTATTTCAAAGACGCCCCATCCGTTGGGCTCATTAGAACCAGAAGAATGACTTGGAAAATAGAAAGAAGAAGGAAATTTTAATTTTGGTGGTTATGTTGATAACTGCAAAATTGTGTGAATCATTCTTTTTTTTTTTTTTTTTTTTTTTTTTTTTTTTTTTTTGCGGTACGCGGGCCTCTCACTGTTGTGGTCTATCCCGCTGCGGAGCACAGGCTCCGGACGCGCAGGCTCAGCGGCCATGGCTCACGGGCCCAGCCGCTCCGCGGCACGTGGGATCTTCCCGGACCGGGGCACGAACCCGCGTCCCCTGCATCGGCAGGCGGACTCTCAACCGCTGCGCCACCAGGGAAGCCCTGTGAATCATTCTTTTAAAGGAGAGCATGCCTGAGTACAAAAGTGGGGAGGAAGAAAAGATAAACCTAAGGTGATGACAATCTCTTCTGAGTCTTAAGTGCCATTTTATTTTAAAAAGTTCAATTTACAATCTACAGTAGAAGATCTCTAAGCATTCCATTGGCACATCTGTTCTTCAGTGAACAGAGTTGATGTCAGGAAGGCTTTGGATCTCATTGAGCTCTGGGTGTGGGGTGGTAAGCCTCTGTCACTCCTCACACCGTCATCTGCAACATACAGAGAAATGACCAGAAGCACGGCTCTCCAAAATTTAATGCAAAACCGTAAAGGATACTCCACTCATTGTGGAAGGAAAGCCTCTGATATATTTCCTGTGAATTTTTTTTTATTAATTTTTTTGTTTGTTTGCTCCCTGTGGCATGTGGGATCTTAGTTCCCCGACCAGGGATGGAACCCACGCCCCCTGCGTTGGGAGCACAGAGTCCCAACCACCAGACCACCAGGGAAGTCCCCCTGTGAATGTTTCTCATTTCATTTTTTCCTCCAGACTAAATCTGCTGATTTTGACGGGCCCTGTCAGCCCAGCTCTGACATGGTCCTTCCAACCTCTGCCCGTCCCGCGTAGAGCATCACTGAGCAAACTGCGATCACACGGGAGAAAAGTGGGGCTGGTGATTGAGACCTGAGAGGGAGGGTACCCTTCTGATTGGTGAGCCTGACACTTGTAGTTAACAGGGTTGCTGGCTTCCTGAGGGAGACCTGAACGAATATTGATATTAACCTGGTGAAACGGTATAAATATTTTCAGAAAAGGGCACTAAATAAAGCCATGTTCACCTCTGGGAATGAGGCCTAGGGGACGCCTCAAAAGAAATCTGAGCTCACCTGCTTCTTGGCTCTGCCCTTCCATTTCTTTGGCGCTCGGCTTTTCCTGTGGACCGTTCTCATCTTTCAAGAAAACCACAGAGGAAAAAAATATATACATCAAGTCAATTTATGAAATATCTCTTTATGGCTAATATGCAGCACTGAAATTAATTGTAACCAGTGTAGCATGACTCCCCATAAAGCGAGGCAGAGAGGTGAATCAGAGGCGTGAAACAGAAAAATTATCTACATAAATAGGTGTATTTATCCTTGTCCCTTCTCACATGATTTGCTTGGTGGAAAGTTGAACTGCAGTAAACAACATTCACTCAGCAGTTCCAGTAACATCCCTCTCCTTGCACAACATTTCCCAAAATGCAATACAAATTTTAATTCCAATCTGCTTTTTTTCCTTGACTCAAGCAATATGCACTGTGTAAGGAAACTTGGTTGATTACGTTCCTATGCCCTTTATTTTCCTGTTTGATGTATGTTGCAAAAGAACCCCTATTTTTACTTAATTTTTTAGACATTTACTTACATTTTACACATGACAGTCTAACATGTCTATGCTCTGAAATATTCTGTGTTGAACAGATTATGCTGGTCAAGTTTATGCCGTAGTACGTAACTCCTTGAAAACTTAATAACTGGACAGGTATAATGGTGGCTCTATATTAGAAGCTAGCTAAAAACTTCCCTTTGGCTTAAAATATATAACATATATCTGTGGATTTATGTGTAGAAAAAAATTAACTCTTCAAAGGCAGATAAAGGCATCATTTTATAATTCATTGCTGGGAGGGTTTCTAAGTCTCTCTGTGTTTGGACAAAATTTTTTTAAATGATAAAACATAAGAGATGTCGTTGAAGTACAGAAAACAGAGAAGCAGATGTCATCAGCACATATTACTATGGGTTAAAGATGGCCACAGATCCTTGTCTCTCAAGAAGTGGAATCTATTTCTTGTCTCCTTAAATGCGAACTGGTTCTGTGACTTGTTTAGACCAGTGAACTGTGTAAGTGATGTCTGGGCCCCCCCAAGCCAAGGCCTCAGAGGCCTAGCAGCTTCCACGTTCTCCCTCTGGGAATCCAGCCACCCTGCTGTGAAGACACTCAGATTAGCCTCCCAGGTGGAGAGGGGTACATGGAGCAGCACAGAGGGGCCAGACATGTGTGTGAAGCCTCTTCCCACCTTCCAACCCAGCCCTGCTGCCAGCTGAATGCCCCCAAGTGATGACATCAGCCAAGGCCACAAGGAGCAGAAGAATCACCCAGCTGAGCCCTTTTTAAATTCCTGCCCACAGCCAGGCTCAGATCACTTAAACTTGTTTTACTTGACTGCTTTGCCCCACCATCTGCTACAACTATCAACTCTTAATCCAGAGGCAAGAGGATGGGGAATCCTCCCCAGAGGAGGACTCAACTAGTGGAGCTGAAACAAGAGCCTCAGAAGCAATGGGGAAACAGTTCACCAAGCAGCTCTGAAAAACAACCTTCTGAGGAGAGTTGCAAATGGAAAAAAATTGGAATTGACCTGAACAAAAGAAAAATTTTATGCTAGAATGACAAAGATAAATAAATAAATAAATACATAAATACATAAATACATAGATAGATAAATAAGAGTGACACTGACATGGGGAAGGGATGCTATCATTGAATAAATATATCAGTATGTATATAATTCCCTCTGGCCAGCACTGTGCCATTTGTCACGCGGGACACAGCATAACCTGGGATGGCTCTGTAACTCTGTAAACCCAAGGTTCTGCGTGACATATTTCCAAGGATACTTCTGATACTTTCTCTGCTCTGGTTCTCCGCGGAGGCGCTGGCACTGGTTTTTGCTGTAGGAAGGAAAGAGCCATCACTGCTGTTCTTGCTGCCCTAACAAGGCCAAGCTGGTGCAGGAGCATGTGTCAAAAACGTAAGTCAGTGTTTCCCCCTTTCTCCCACCAAATGGACTCAGACTCAAGCAGGAGAGACCTACCAGTTTTCCTATCTCCCCCAACAGATGCCACCCCAACCCTTTTTTTTCGGCCACGCCATGCAGCACGTGGGGTCTTAGTCCCCCCACCAGGGATCGAGCCTGCATCCCCTGCACTGGAAGCGTGGGATCTTTTTTTTTTTTGGAAGCACGGAGTCTTAACCAATGGACAGCCAGGGAAGTCCCAGACAGACCTTTTAACACAGATTCCACAATAGGCTTGAAGTCTGCAGTGACAGGCTGCTTTTAAAATTGGTCTGGTGACCACATCTCCTATGGAGTGGGAGGTAAAAATCTTATGAAGAGAGGAAGGTAAGAAGGGAAAGAAAAACAACCATCGAGTCACAGGA
>NW_006778108.1:185086-189332 GCF_000442215.2 Lipotes vexillifer | reverse complement strand
GAAAGAGAAACAACCATCGAGTCACAGGAAGGTGAAGAATTGTTTCCACCAGTTCTAAATTCATGAAAAGGAAATTCATGGTCAGACCCCCGAGTCCAACTTTATAATAGTAAAAAGCAGTCTGGCTCTTTATCTAACCTACTGCTACTGGGTTTTACCCTTAATCCCTGTGCCCGTGGTCCCACTCCCTACCGCAGTCTGGCATGCTCTGTTTTCGACTTTGAGTCTTGGCTGTGGGGTGGTCTGGTTGCAGGATTCCTGCCCTTGGGAAGCAAATTCAAGAAACACTTGGCATGTTTATCACGGAGTAAATGCCTTCTAGAAGAATGCTGGATTTGGCGTTTGAGTAACTTGCCCTCAAATGAAAAGGCTCAGGTATATTGCTTTCATCAACTTCCAAAGACAGTGCAACCTCAAGGCCAGCAGGGGGAATCAGTGTAGAAGTCTGGCTTTCAAAGGCCAGTTGATAACATTCTCGGGCAATTAGGTTAGCATTCCGCGTCACTTTTAGAAGGACAGTTTGGCTGGCTTCTAACATTCCATCCATTTAAAATACCTCAATTGGGTGAGTTCTTAGTGAAACAGTAGGCTTCCTCTGGTAGGAAAGAAAAAAAATCTCATTACACATCTACCCGTATTTGATAAGAACAAGCTTTCCTTTTATCAGCCTTGTCTGTCTAGCTATCTTCACAGAAAGCATATAAACAATAAAGAGTTAAGTAGATGGGCTTCCCTGGTGGCACAGTGGTTGAGAGTCCGCCTGCCGATGCAGGGGACGCGGGTTCGTGCCCCGGTCCGGGAAGATCCCACATGCCGTGGAGCGGCTGGGCCCGTGAGCCATGGCCGCTGAGCCTGCACATCCGGAGCCTGCGCTCCGCAACGGGAGAGGCCACAGCAGTGAGAGGCCCGCGTACCGCAAAAAAAAAAAAAAAAAGTTAAGTAGAGTGGGGAATGTAAACTCGTGGTTTTTAGAAGGGATTTAAAAGGCTTACAATAAATGTGAAGACGTATAGGGAAATGACAGGCTATTTTGTGAGCTTAAAACACATCACACAGAAACTAAACTCTCTTAGTTGATATACCTATAGGATCCCATATTTACTTCCGATAATAAATTTCCATATCATTCACATTGAACGTCACATACTACTACTTTCCCACGCCAAAAAGCACAGTGACCCGTGTGAATTCTAATGGTTGAATCATTTTTGCTCCTCCAGTATTAAAACCATGCCCTCTATTCTTTCATTCCATACTTCTGGAGCGCATACTATATGCAAGGATATTTCAGGAATTTTATAGAAATAAAAATAAGAGACTCCTGCTGTGAAGTTGGAAACGAGTAGAACCCTGCAGGTTCCCCCCGACCCCCCGGCCCTTCCCCAAGTATAAAACCAAGCAGTTAGTGATTAGGAAAAGAGAGTCACAGACTCAGTGTCTGATGTTCATTGCTGAGTTGTTTTACAGATACCATAACGGCCACCAGAGGAAAAAAAGTTAACTGCATGATGACCAGACAGATGCTAGCCAAGACATAAGCTGCTCCAACTTGAGTCTGTGTCTACCACAATTCCAAGGACTGGCCTCAAGAGAATGGGATTAACATTATTGCACATAATAATCTGTATCTTTGTTGGTACCAAAATAACTGTGGCTTGTTCTGCCCATACATGTAAGCAGGCAACTAAAATTGTCAGCAAAGAGATGCTACAGACCCATGCTGACATCGTCCAGTCTGAGAATACGTTGCCTATGTCAGCATGAAAAAGTTACAGAAGACAGACCTTCACCCCTAATCCCATAGAAATGGAATGATGTCTGAAAAGTGGGCATTTGTAAGCAGTTCTTTGCAGGAAACTGCCCTTAGCAGGAAGCCCCTTTTCTTGTCACTTTACCAAAGCTATACCGTGACTAATTTTAAACAAGGTACCCCCATGCTCTACTCATCTCCGGCCCAAGAACACCTTTCAAATCTTTTAATCGCACAATAATTTGTCAGTTCTTCTGGTAGATCAAAGAAGTAGGAACTAAGAATAAGTAATTAACAGATGACTAGATCTCTTCCCTAGCTTCCCCTTCAGAAAGAATCTCGTGAACAAACTGTGTGACCAAACTGTGTGACCATGATAACGTGTAGGGGAAGATAATAAGAAATCCACGAGCCTGCATGCAGTGGGGAATGGTGACCACTCTGACGCCCTATCTCAATGATTAACTGAGACTACTCCCCTCCCTGCCTTTAAAACTTTCATGGCTGAGCGGAATCTTTGGAGGTGGCTTTTGGGGGACGCTGAGTCCACCATCTCCCCAGATTGCTGGCATTCTGACGAAAGGTACCTTTCCTTTCTACCACTGGTGAGTATTGATTTTGTAAGCGGTGAGCAGAAGGACCCCCCCCCCGCATCAGATAACAAAGTGAATTTGTTTAATTGTGTAGTTCATGTTTAATTTTATACGGACGAGCTTTATAAGGGCAAAATTTCAATGCTGTGGCTACAAATTGCTATCCTGATATCTGCAGTTCCATTTCTGAACTGTGCATGGGGATGGGAGGAGCAAGGGGAGGTAAATCAGAACAAATTCATCCTTGCTACTGGGGAAACAACCGGATGGGTACTGCCTGCTGGTATACTATTACCTTTTCTTATAAAGGCCCAAGATTTCTGGACCTGGACAGGGCGCAGGCAATTCAAATACAGTGCTTTGCAGATTGGATTCCAATTCTTCAGTTCCCTGTAATGGATCATTTATCTCAGTGTCCTTCCATTGTTGTTGGACTTGACCAAGTGATATGGCTAATGAAATGTTAGCGGACATAATAGGAGCAGAGAGCTTGAACGTGTTGCATAATTGGACTTGGTGTTTGTGCTTCTGACATTGGCCATGACAAGAAGATGCCTCTGCAGCTGCTGGATTAAAGATGAGCAGAAGCAGTCTTGGCCCAAGTTACAGTCTGGAGGCAAGCCCAGAGAACTCACAGCTTGAATTAGAACTGCCCAGCTGAGCCCAGCCTACATCAGTGGAACCACAGTCAACCCGTAAACTTGTGAGCATGAGAGTAAATCTTTTAGTTAAGGCACTGCACTATGGGGTGACTTGTTACACAGTATTATTGTGACAATAGCTGATTAACACAAATGGCATATTAATTTTTCTTAGTTCAGGAAGACTCAGTTATTTTTTTCAACTCAGCACTTTTTCATTTATAAGGAATTCAGTCTTAAATTTTGTATTTTGCCACCCAGCTACCTTCTCATCTTACACATTCCAAAACTCTCTAGAAGACACACCCTCAAAAAATAAATTTAGCGTATATAAGGAGTGCTCTCAATGAGTATGCACTGCCATCAATGTTTATGTTTTATTTAACAGAGTTATGTGGGCAGCAGGATAATATTATTGATAGTTAATGCCAGCTAACATGTATCGGATATTGGCTGTGTTCTGCTCAGTGTCTAAGTGCTCTGAATACATTATCAAATTTAATTCTCATAACAACCCAATGAGGTAGGTATTATTATTATCCACATTTCGTGGATGGGGAAACTGAGACACAGAGATGTTAAATCATTTCCCTGAGATCCCACAGTGATGTCAGCAGGGTTTCAACCCAGTCAGCTGATACCAGTGCCCACTAGTGTCTCCCTGGAAATGCAACTAGTATTTGTTAGCTGGGTAAGCTGGTTAAATTATGGGTCAGTAAAAGCATGGGAAAATGATACTTAATATAATAGCTGAAGAATTAAACTATAATCTCATACGAATTAGTGTAGAACACCAAGAACATTGAGAAACCAGCTCTTCTGACACTTAAGCCAGATGGGGTGCAAAGCTACAACGCTAAATTTGTTTTTTAATACTAAAGATACTTTTATTTTGAACTAATTTTAAACAATGGAGAGTTACAAGAACAGTACAAGAAACTTTCTTTTTTGCCCTGAACCATGTGAGAGGAAGTTGGGGACATAATCACCCCCTTATTACCCCCATCAGCCCTGAATACTTTAGTCTGTATTTTCTACAAAGACATTCTTCTTTATGACCACAATGCAACCACCAAGATCAGGAGATTAGCCGTGATGACATTCCTACCATAGAAGCCACAGACCACAGTCAAGTTTTGCCAATTTTCTAAGAATACCTTTCACAGCAATCTAGGATCACACACTGCCTTTTGTTGTCCTGTTTCTTTAGCGTCCTTCAATCTGAGACCGAGATGCCCTCCTGACCTGGCCTGCACTCCTCA
>NW_006778108.1:174516-185075 GCF_000442215.2 Lipotes vexillifer | reverse complement strand
TGGGGGTGGGGGGGCGGGGGCGGGTTCACCACCTCACCACCACCACTTCAGTGTGAATACCTACCTTGCTCAGCCCTGCTTAGTGGTTTCAGGAAGGAAGAAAGCAAAGAATGAAAGAAGTGGGGGGCAGTGGATGCTAGTTCCAAACAGTTAGACATTTTGTTCTGGAGGTGTCATCAGCCAATTGATCTATCTTAATAGACTGAGCTTAGAAAAGTAAGTTCCCGAATTGGCTGCCTCACTACTTTAATGAAAAGCCTCACGCATGTGGCTATTCCAGTACAGATGAAAGAGGTGTACATTTGGGCAGTCACCATCTGACATGCGCGGTAGCTGCTGCCTCCTAGGCACCAGGCATTTACGCACCTCCGACCCATTACTGTGAATCCCTCCACAGTCCTACTTAGACTTTTATCTACATTTTTACAGATGAAGATTTCAAGGTTGTGGGAGGTCAAATAGCTTCCCTGAAGTCCCACAATTAGTGGCAGAGCTGAGACTTTAACTCAGGTCCAGACTGTGCCAAAGCCTGAGGTCTTTCTTGCCTTGTGACCTCTTCTGACCCTTGAGATTCCTGTGACCTCTTCTGACCCTTGAGAGCTAAATTGTTAAGTCTTCCGCTGAGAAAGATGCTCTTGCTGTTCCTGAGGTGTCCTCAGCAACCGGTACAGTGCCTACAATCCCACAGGGGCTCCATAAACACGTGTCAAGGGATTAAGAAGGAAACTTCATTCTCCCCTAAGAAGTAATAATTTTGTTGTCATTCAAACCATATTTCAGCAATCAATGTAGAAAAGGTATGGTGTTTATCTGAGCCTCTGGCTGAACCTCATTAAACTGTGGACAGTTAAAAAGTGTCACATCTCGGGCTTCTCTGGTGGCGCAGTGGTTGAGAATCCAACTGCCAATGCAGGGGACACGGGTTCGAGCCCTGGTCCAGGAAGATCCCACATGCCGCAGAGCAACTAAGCCCGTGCGCCACAACTGCTGAGCCTGCACTCTAGAGCCCGCGAGCCACAACTACTGAGCCCATGTGCCGCAACTACTGAAGTGTGCGTGCCTAGAGCCTGTGCTCTGCAACAAGAGAAGCCACCACAGTGACAAGCCCGTGCACTGCAATGAAGAGTAGCCCCCACTCGCCATGACTAGAGAAAGCCCGTGTGCAGCAACAAAGACCCAATGCAGCCAAAAATAAAACTGAATAAATAAATTAAAAAAATTAATTTAAAAAGTCACATCTCTTTGATCACAAATAATGGCTCCTAAAAATCAAATGCGGTACCATGTAGGAAGCAGCAGTAGTTAGAGTTCATCTGTTTTTACCACCACCCTGGTCCAGCCTCCATCCCCCATCTCCTGGATTGGGGCAATGGCCCTTATTCTCAACCTAGAAGCCAGATGGCTTGCTTTAAAATGTTTAAGTCAGATCACACCATTCCTCTGCTCACACGCTCCAAAACGCTCAAAGGCAGCAAGGCCTGTGTGCTGGAGAACCTGCTGTTTTCCTGCCCTGACGTCTTTCTAATCTCTTCCCCACTCACTCGCTCCAGCCACACCAGGCTCTGTGCTGTTCCTCCGGCACATGAGGGTGCCTTTTCCCCAGGTCTTTGTACTGCCCGTCCCATCCCCTCTGCCGAGACTGCTTTTCCCCCAGGTTCTTCAAGGCTTTGCTCAAACATCCCCCTTTTCAAACTGTGCTGAACATGTCACTTGAAATTGCAACATCTCCCCATCCCCACACACTCCATTCCCACCCTAATCTGCTTTTTATTTTTGTCTTTTTCAATCATCCATCACCTTCTAGTATTTAATTTAGGTAGGTGTTATGTTCATTGTTTACACATATCTGCCCCTAATTGAGTGTAAGCTCCACCAAGGCAGGGATCTCTGCTTCGTTGTCTGCTGTCTCCTAAGAACCTAGACTGAACATACTCTGTTCAATAAATATTTGTGAATTAACGAAACATGCTCATCCCTTACCTGGCCTTGCACGGTAACTTCACAAATTAATCAGGGAAAAAGGGGAAAATTACTTCCGGTTCCACGTTCCTCAGGTTACTTATGAAATATGGGGCAGAAGTTTTTAAGAAAGGTAGCCTAGACACAGAGCCCAGGCTCTAGTTACAGTACACCTGTCACCATTTTGTCTTCTTACTGGAGCAGTTACCTTACAGAAGGAATCCCTTCCCCAGGCCAGTGGAGGTTATGTGTGGAACTTGTTACAATGCAGTTATCCAGATTGATGATTTAGAACCCCCTGGGAATGGAGTGGGGCACACAGAGCCCATTTGGGGAGATGCTGAGCAGTGCTCTCCTGGCCGCTAGTAGCAGTTCACTCAAAATAAACTCAAATAGCATTACAACCACACCCCATTCACAGAGGCTGTGTAAGACCCATGGCTGGTCTTCAATTTTAGGACAGAGAAGACCATCATCTGGTCCTACCTCTTTCCAAGAATGTCCCAACACAGCCTATTTGTGTGTTTAGGGGGAGGAGGAAATAACTAAACCCAGGGGTTCCCCAACCCGCAGACCGGTACCGGCCTGTAGCCTGTTAGGTACTGGGCCGCACAGCAGGAGGCGAGCGGCAGGCGAGCGAGTGAGGTTTCATCTGCCGCTCTCCATTGCTCCCCATCACTCACATTACCGCCTGAACCATCCTCCCCCGCCCACCGTCCACGGAAAAAATTGTCTTCCACGAAACCGGTCCCTGGTGCCAAAAAGGCTGGGGACCGCTGATCCGCTGATTAAACCTGTTATTTTTAAAGCATATGTATCTGTTAAGGGAGACCTAAATGTGATGCAAGTTCAAGGAAAGGAAACACATGAGACTGTAGCATGCAACTGGCTCTTCCATATATTTTGTAGGTTGGTAAGTAGAGTGTCAAGTATACAATAAGAAACTCAACAAATATCTGCCACAGGATTGAACTTTATAGCATTTCCACAAGGACGGTATGACCCCAGCATACCAAAACTTGCCAGTGGCATATCTTGGTATAAAAATAGCACAAGGCAAT
Source organism: Lipotes vexillifer (assembly GCF_000442215.2). Classification (NCBI taxonomy): domain Eukaryota; kingdom Metazoa; phylum Chordata; class Mammalia; order Artiodactyla; family Lipotidae; genus Lipotes; species Lipotes vexillifer. The sequence goes on along the minus strand of NW_006778108.1, from coordinate 182,055 downwards.
GCACCAGAGAACTATTTTCAATATCACACTTCCCCTCTTAATAGATAACATATAGTTCTCCCATATGGCATATTAGAACAAATACTTTTACTCTGATATGGTTAGTTTTTAATCCAAGGATTTCCAAGTACTTTACAAACACTATTCATTAGCGCAGCCTTCCCTGGGGAAGTCGCAACGCCTCACAGAGATACAAAACACAATCAATAACCATTAAGGAGTGACAATAATAAGAAACATATTAACGTGGTTTTTTTTTTTTTTTTTTTTTAAAGAATAGGAAACCAGCAAAGGGGAATTAAGCAACTTTCCTTAAGTATTCCAATGAATTCATGGTGCAACTAGGGTTAGAAATCAACTTATGCTGGTGTTCACGGTTATAAATTACACTGGTTTTCAGGTAGTAAAACATAACCTGGTGTCTACATCATAACTGGGAAAATTATGACCAAAATAAAGCTTAGCACAATAATGGGCTTCTTTTGCTCTCTCGCAAACAAAACAACAATTGTACTTTTTTGCTAACTTTAAGCCCTCAGGTTAAATTTCCTTCCAAAAATTCTATTTCTCGCTATATTTTCATTTATGTTTCTGAATTGAGATAACTGGTGTGCCTACACATTTTGTTTAAAACAGGCACACATTGTGCTCTGTGCAGATGTTAAATACAGAACTGGCAAGACAAAACACTGTTTTGCTTTTTTGTTGAAGAACAGAAAATACATAAAGATGTTCTCTGCAAGCAGAATCATCCCATGAATAAATTCAAAAGCTCTTAGGCATCTTTGTCATGAATTAATGTTTGTTGAGTACCTACAAAGTTCAAGATGGCGGAGAGGGAATAAATTAGGTTATTTGAAAGACAAAAGACTTTCCCTTTGGGAGTTGACAAAAGAAAGATGGATGGAGTGGTTTCCTGAGAGGTACCTGCCCGCAGAAGGTGAAATTAAAGCTTGAGGCAATCCAGAGATAAACATAAAATTTTATCTCATACAGGTAGGTCTCAATAAATGTTGGGTATTTCAGCGGAATTAAATGAGAAATATCTGACTAAGTGCTTCGATTATCCACTTTGCTTTGTCCACATGGCTCTTTGGGAAATCATTGATTGAACATGTACATGTGCTGAGTGCAAGTGTCCCTTGGGGAGGTGACAATTCAATACACATATACGTGAAGCTGCACAAGGTCCACTTACAATGGGAAGTTAAAACCTCCATTTTCGTGTTTCTATCCTTTCCCCTCTTTAAAATAGTTGCTCCTTCAGTGTTGAAACATGCTATTTTAAGTGGTGAAAATAAAAACTTTAAGACGCTGATTTGGTATTTTGAGCTTCAGGGTGAAAGCAATGTATGGGTTTTCCACAATTCAAAATGAACTTTATAAACACAGGCCCTAACTCAAAAATAATCCTATAGATGATAAAACTTGACAACCACTCCTAAGCTTACTACCAACTATGAAAACAACAGCGCTGGGCTTCCCTGGTGGTGCAGTGGTTGAGAGTCCGCCTGCCGATGCAGGGGACGCGGGTTCGTGCCCCGGTCCGGGAAGATCCCACATGCCGCGGAGCGGCTGGGCCCGTGAGCCATGGCCGCTGAGCCTGCGCGTCCAGAGCCTGTGCTCTGCAACGGGAGAGGCCACAACAGTGAGAGGCCCGCGTACCGCAACAAAACAAAACAAAACAAAACAAAACAAAACAAACAGTGCTATATATATGTATTTTATCTCTCTTTAAAAATGGTGGAATTCCAGTAATGGTTTTAACCAAATATTTACTTAATAGATATTAAGCTAGTTAATGGCTACTGGGTACTAAAAATGTGGTGCGTCCAAGTTGAGATGTGTTGTAAATGACAACTACACATCTGGTTTTGAAGACAGCACAAAATAATATAAAATATTAACAATTTTTATATTGACTACCTGTTGAAATGACAATAGTTTGGTTATATTGGGATAAATAAAATACAGAGTTACAGTTAATGTTGCCTGTTTCTCTTACTTTTTGAAAAATCATTGCTTCTCAATGTTAAAAAAAATTTCTCAAAATTTAAAAAAGGTAAAAATTATATATACATTTATGGGTCACATTATAATTCTCTTGCATGGTGCTACTCTCGAGATAATTGGTGAGGAATGGAGCAGTGCAGCAGATAGATGCTGAAGTGGAAGCTGTCATATCCCCACCGTTGTCCCTTGGGCGCCTCCTCTGATCTCCGCAAACTCCCGTGGCTGTGGCTTCTCCTTGTGAACACGTGTGACACTCTGCCACAGGGGTTTTTCTAGTCTCAACAGGATACTTGTCCTGTACAGCCAATTTGGAAGCAGCCCTCAACCAGTGATGGACAGGAGTAGGAAATTAACACCTGCTTTCATGGCCCCTGAGTGGGACAACTCTGAGGCTCCCACATGGTCTCCCAGAGTTCTCCTGCAGGACCCAGTCCTGCATTTCTCTCCTTCCCTTCCATGTCTCGTATCCCTACTTCCCTCCTGGTGCTTCCTGGAATCACTCCCCAAACCAACTGCTTGCCCTTGAATGCTTGTCTTAGGGTGGGCTTCTAGGGAACCTGATCTAAGACATTTTTAAATCAAATAATTACACAAACATATTGTCCCTAATCATGATAAATGCTAGTAGAGGCAAGGGCTTCTAAGGTCATCAGAGAGGGCTTCCCTGTGGAAAGGGCATCTGAGCTGAGAAGTTAAGGCATTTACTATGTGAAGTTAATCAGTAGAAATGAATAAGGCAAAAAGGGAGAGATGGATGAGTGTTCCAGGTGGAGTGAAGAGCATGTCCAAAGGCCCTTATGTGGGAAAGACCCTGGCATCTTTGAAGACGTGGGGTGGCCAATGGGGCTGAAGCTTAGATGGTGAGGGCCACAAGCTTGGCTTAAATGAGAGCTACGCAGGCAAATGTAGTAGGAGGAATTAATGTGGAGAGGGAATGTTCCAAGGTGGGGAACAAGGCTAGAGGTGCGAGTGAGCATGCGTGATTGGGAGTCGCTTCCGGAGCACTGTCATCAAGGGGAGTGGAGCACGGAGAGAAGCCAGATGAAGAACTAGCGGTCTTATTACAAAGGGTTTTGTACCCTTTGCTAAGGAGGCAGATACCTCCATGGAGGATACTAGGGAGCCATGGAAGGGTTCTCTCTCACATGGCTGCTTTGTGGAGTACGGATTCATGGGGGTAGCAGGACCAGATAAGCGACCCATAGGGAATGGATTAAAATACTCCAGACAAGAGATGATAGAAGTCTGAGATAAAGGGGTGGCAGGTGAAGAGAGAGAGAACAGGATGGAATGAGGAGATATTCAAGCGTACAATCAACTGGCTTTGGTGAGTAGTTGGAGGCATGAAGGATGAAGAGTGGTTCCAGCCTCTACTCTAAGAGCTCGAAATTATCCCATTTAACACTCATAACAACTTCCTGATACAGACGTGACAACTATTTGATTTTATAGGTGAGGAAATGATGTTTGTTATTTTAAATAACTCTTTCAAAGGTTCGACAGCTAGTAGGGAATGGAAACGGGATTTGAGCCTTGGTCATCTGCTTCCAAGTGAAATCTGTTCATCACTATGCTCTAATGCTGGAATCCCACCCAAGCATATGGCCTGGGAACACTGGAGGTTGGGGAGCTATTACTGAACCTGGGAGACAAAGGGGAACATGCTGATGATGTAAGATGCCCATGAGATATGTTGTAGAGATGTCTCAGTAGAAAGGAAGTGAAGCCAAGCAGATGGAGAGGAAAAATAGTCCAGTAGAAATCCTTCTAAAATAATATTTGGAAAATTTGTATAAGACTTTTCAAAAAAGTAATGTGGTCATGTTTTAAATAAAGTTATGCTACTTGCTGAAATTCCTGGTTAGCTTTCTGTTTTTCTCTTTTGTGACTTTGTCTGGTTTGTATGTTTTGACTGATGGTCTGAAATAGTTGCTTCCTGTATCATTCTCTTTATGTCACAAATAGGAATACATCCTACTGTGAGCCCTCTTCACCAGCCTAAGCAAAAGGAGAACTCCAGCCTCCTTTATCCCGTTTCTGCATACATTCTATGATTTCCAGACCTACTGTAATTTCTCCTTTTCCTACTTGTGTCCACATTCACATGTTTTCTTTCCCATCCAGCCGTGCTTTAAGAAGGCATCAGCTGTCATTTTCAATTTAGTGTAAATTACTTTTATTTAGTAATTAACTCATCACCTCTCCCAAGTCTGCTGATAACACTGTAATTACCTAGTATTCCTAACTATAACACTAGTACATAATTACTATACTGAGAATCATGGTCTCCTGGTCTGGAATTGAAGTACCTCCAAATTACTATTAGGCATATTCCAAAAAGAGTTACTGGGGTCTTACTTCTCTTTGAATAAATAAAATTCTACATGTATTTTCTTTCTGTTCTCTTCCCAGTGTTATCTCTATGTCTCCTGTGCCAGGGCAATACTTGTTGGCAGTGGATCATTTCCTTGAGATGATAATAATAACATTCTTAATAGCTACCTGAAACATTCAGTCAACAGACTCAAGGACTAGGCAAAAATTGTCTAGGGTGGCTGATGTTATTTTAGACAAGTCAATGTAAATATCAGAAGCCACATCAAGAGAAAAATAGGAACATTTGTTTCTTCTCTCCAGGTGGCAGAGTAGGCCATAGACAATTAAGTATTGCCAGTATGTACCATGCTACAGACATAAAACGACACACGAATCTCTAGCTGTACAGTATTCTGGCATGAGCTTTGTTCTTTCTGCCAAACTGGTCAATTTGCAGAAGTCTGCTCTTATCTAATGCCCTTTTTTTGGGATAATTCTAAAGAATTCCAGCTGTCTCCTCTCCACAGAAATATGTTTGGTAAAAACATATATCAGACAGCCTGTGATCAATGAGAAGAGAATCCTCTGTAAGTGACTGCATGCATTCAAAATGGAAATCAGTCTGCCTAGTGGCCAATGGCCTCTCCCCTCCCATGGGTTCCAGGGACAGTCATTTAATATATAGAGTCCCTTCCCACTTAAACAAATGGAACCCCATGAGAAGGCAGAGGCTGCAGCAGGGAGCAACAGACAGAAACAGTTTGATGGTAGCGGGATGATGGAGCATTTACCGTCAGGAGGACCACAGAAGAACACGCGCACAACAGCAGCTTGAGAAAGGGTTTTAGGACTTTCTATCTTCTTGGCAGTTTGTTTATGAGAATAAATTATTCTACCTCTCCCAGTTCGAATTACAAATGTCAGATGACTCTGGACTTGATTCTGGAACCAATTTCCCTGTTTGATCCCAGAGAATTTGTACCTTCTAGAAGTGTCAAAACGTCTTGAGTTTTTAACACTTAACGCTCTGAATGTTTTCTTCAGAAAACTCAGTGGAATGAATGCTACCTTATGCCTGACAATGTCAGTCAAAAACATGCCAAATTAGATGAAAAGTTTTTCTGATCACATCACAATGTCTGGACAAATACTCAAATATAGGCATTTAATCCTTCAAACCATCCAAACGAATGGCAAGTGAATAATTTCCTCTAAAACTGGCTATTAAATGTATGATTGGAATAATTTAGAGGAACAAATAATTACAGGAAGAAACATTATGTATTCCAAAATGAAAGATGACCCTTCAAAGTCTGTCCTATGAAAACTAATTAAATTATGATTTTGGTCCGTTTTAATGACAACTAATAATATGTTCTACAGGTAAGTTTTAAGAGGGTTAAACAAAGACTTGAGACTGTGGTTATTATGATTAGGAAGCAGAGATTCACTTCTCCCTTAAACATCTTCCTTCATCATAGCCCAAAACCCACACTCTTGCAAGAGTTTGCCATGTTTTCCTGTATGGTTTCCACAGAGCACCCCAGTTTAGCAATTTTGTGGTGATACGAGTTTGGGCATAGTAGTAAAATAAGAAAGCAGCTATCTGAAACATGAAATATGATGAACAGCTTTTAATTTCTCCCTTTAGTTTTTTTTCCTTTTTGCCTCTTCTAGTACGAATTCATTAATCATATTTATATGTTAACTCACTATCTTTTGTTGACTCATGGGCTAAATAATACATTTTTACTAATGCTCTGGTAAAATTAAAATGAAGACTTAAAAAAAAAAAGAATTCTTATCCAAGGATTTTGATTCCAGTTGCTGATAAAGACACAGGATTTGTGTGTGTGTGTGTGTGTGTGTGTGTGTGTGTGTGTGTGTGTGTGTGTTTTCAATGTCACCCATGAGGCATGCTGTTATTAGAGAAAACAGCAAAGAACCAAAAGTCAAAGTATGAGACTGGATTATTTTTCCCCATTAAAAGCCAGATCTGACACAAATTCCCTAAACAACACCACTGCTGTATAAAGTCTTTGTGGTGCCAATATTTGGTGAGCAGTAAGGAATACTTACTGCCAGTCCATACATTCTTCACTCTGCTTGTTGGAGAAGGTTATTGTTATTCACGTGATGGATAGAAACGAAAAATGAGTCCTCTGAGAGACCATAACCCTACGGGTCCATAATTCTTTTCTGACAGTGCCACATTAATCACTTTAGTCACTTAATTTTTGAACCTGTTTGTCTCCCTGAAGGAACAAGAGAAATCCTACGTAAAAGGTATCCAACCTGAAAAGAGGACTCTGCAGCTCTTCACCTCAAGCAAGATAAATTAGAAACATAGAAAGGACACTCTGTTATCACGGCTGCGGGTGTGGAGAAGCACATCTAAATATTTCTTGAGGACACGATAAGCATCCTTCCATGATTATTTTAGAGCAGGGGTCAGCAAACTCCAGCCCACAGGCCTGTTTCTGTACAGCCTGCACGCCAAGAATGGTTTTTACATTTTTTAAAGGGTTGTAACAAAAACAAAGAAAAATATGTGACAAAGACCATATGTGGCATGTGAAGCCCCAAATATTTCCCATCTGGTCCTTTAGAGAAGTGTGCTGCCTCCTGCTTTAGATCAACCGGATGAAATAGTAGGAGATGACTCAGCCAGCCTACACATCTGAAAACCACACATCTGAACGCCTGGTGGAGGGACGATTATCCATGTGGCATAGGAATTGGCTTGATCCACTGTTCAGATAACCATCGACCAGCTCCAATCCACCAAAGACGTCACTTTCTGCAAGGCAGCAAAGTCCCGTTTCTGACATCTTCTCACTGATTCCAAGACCTCAGGCTGTTTTGAAAATGACTTCTGATTAAACATCAGCTTAAGTCAATAAGGGGATTTAATATTTGAGGGGGGTCCCAAAGAATCCAAGGGCAGAGACACAGCCATGATGTAGGAAGTCTTGGAACAGGAAATTAGGAAGCCCTTTGGGATTATGGCGGTTTTAAAAAATTTGCCCACAAACTTTTAGATACTCCGCCCTTCAAGAGGTGGAGCTTAGGGCTTCCCAGGTGGCGCAGTGGTTGAGAGTCTGCCTGCCGATGCAGGGGACACGGGTTCGTGCCCCGGTCCGGGAAGATCCCACATGCCGCAGAGCAGCTGGGCCCGTGAGCCATGGCCGCTGAGCCTGAGCGTCCGGA
>NW_006778108.1:171312-174351 GCF_000442215.2 Lipotes vexillifer | reverse complement strand
CACCCCCAAAAAAAAAAAAAAAAAAGAGGTGGAGCTTAATTTGCCTCCCCTTAAGTGCATGTTGGATTTGTTAAGGACTTGCTTATAATTAATAGAATACAGCCAAAGGGATGGTATTTCACTTTTGAGATTAGGTTATAAAAGGGCTGCCACTTCCCACCTTGCATATGCTCTCATTCTTTTGGGTCATTTGCTCTGCAGGAAGCCAGCTTCCTGTAGACAGGACATGAGCACATATCCTCATGTTATGAGTATACAGATCAGGTTACAGAGAGACCCACATGGGGAGGAACTGTGCTCTCTGACCACAAGTTCAGAAAACAAGTACCCAGAGCCAGCCTCCCCAAGAGAGGGTGTGTGGGGGAAGGCGTGGTGAGTATATGGGGACATTGAGCTGAGTAGATGCCACAAATACTATGTTACAAAGGTTTATCCCACCTTCAGTCAGCTGTGGGTATGAAGGACCCACCAGGGGTTGAGTGCATTTTAATGTATCGTTGCCCTTTTCCTTTTGCGATCTATTTGTATCTTCATAGACTGCAGCTCATCGTGGTCCAGCCCAGTCCATCGAGTCCTTCCTCTTTTACGGAAACTGATATTTAGTTTCTAAGTCCAGAACAGTGGGTTTCCTTGTGAGAAATCCCAATATTGCCTACAGAGAATTGCAGCAATTTGAGCTGCTCACCCCTGCAGACTTTCTCCCGCCTCCCCTCCAAACTTACCTCCATTTTCTTCTACTTCACCTGCCCCTCTTCTATCCGTTCCTTATTTCCCCTGCCCTGTGCACGTTGGGGCATCACTGCCAGCAGACAGCATTCCAACCTGTCTCTCTCCCACCCCCCACCCCTGCACCTTTAGCTCGAAGAGCTGTGGGTGTGAAATGGCATTTCCCCACATCTGATCTAGCCCTCTCATGTGTAGAACAGAGAGAACCAGACTTATGTAAGTAGACGTTCAGAAACGATCTCTGTTGACATTTGGCTTCAAAACACGTAAAGGTTGGTTTGGCCATCAGTTGTTTTTCATGTATTGAACACTTGGTATGACTTAGCGTGATACTGCGATATGCTGAGAAATATTTATTTGATCTTCATCTCCAGTTCTTGGCACAGAGCTCCTTAAACCCCTCAGTAATTTCCTGAGTGATAGAGTTAATAGGAGCAACTACTGTTACCCATAATAAACCATACCTGAGCTTATGCCAATGAGGTGACTCTTGGTGGACTTAAGGATGGAGGCTGATTGCAAGAGGACTCTATGTGATTAGAGGGTTGGAACTTTCAGCCCCACTCCCAACCTCTGGGGAGGGGAGAGGGGCTAGAGATTGAGCCCATTCACCAATGGCCAATGATTTAATCAACTATGCCTACATAATGGAACCTCCATAAAAACCCTAACAATGAGGTTTGGACAGCTTCCATATTGGTGAACACATCCACATGCTGGGAGGTGGCATACCCCAAATCCACAGAAGCTCCTGTGCTTGGGACCCATCTGAACCTCACCCTGAACCTCACTCTTCATTTGTATCTTTTACAATAGACTGGGAACAGTAAGTACCCTGTTTTCCTTGAGTTCTGTGAGTGGTTCTAGCAAAGCATCAAACCCACGGAGGGGATTGTGAGGATCTCCTTACTTGACAGCTGGTCAGTCAGAAGTACAGGCTGCCCCAACCTGCAGTTGGCATCTAGGGTGGGGGTAGTCTTGTGGGACTGAGCCCTTAACTTGTGGGGTCTGATCCTAACTGTGGGTACTTGGTGTAAGAATCGAATTAAGTTGTGGAACACCCAGTTGGTGATGTTGGAGAGCCATAGAATTGGTTGGTGCAAGGAAAAAGCTTACACATTTGGTGTCAGAAGTGTGAGTACAAAGAGATCACAGTAGTAGTACTTAGGCATTGTGCTAAATGCTTCACGTGCATTATCTCACTTAATCCCCACCCAAACCACTGTGAGAAGGAGTCCATCCTTTCCTCACTTTTTAGATAAGGCAACTGTGGTTTCCAATTAAGAAATGTACCTAAATTCCCACTAATCAAGTGAGATTTAGATCCAGTCTAACTACCCTCAGATGATGTCCATACTTCGATTCCCACCTCCTTTTAAGCATTTGGAACACACCCTAACAAATTCATTGCTGATTAGCCTGAAATGCCCTTCGCCTCCCAAAGATCTTTGTTAATAAGGATAACAGAAATTGCTCTGGGGTAGATTTAGCTGTTCTCAAATAACCACAGGTCTGATATTCTGGGGGCTATTCTCTGCCCAGGAAAAGGAAGATTTCAAAACCTAAATTACACACAAGGCATGCAATCCTAGGAAAGAAAGGGATTAACAGGCTTCCTGTAACTGTAACCACCACATTCTGCTTTGGGGAGCAATATTTTATTACCATATTCACTATTCTTTTAGTCCCTAAAGAACTCTTTCAACAATGATTTAGCTTAACTTTTTTTTTTTTTTTTTCCAGGAAAGCAAGCGGTATGCTTCATTCAAGAGAAATGATTTGCAGTCATGGCAAATTCCCCTTGTTCCTTTGCTTATCCATTTGTTCATTCATGGTCACTTACAAATATTTACAGAGTGCCTGGCATTAAAAAAAAAATGTTGTTTCTCTAAAATACTACAAGCCCTTTCACTTTTAGAGGTAAACATATGTGAGACTTCATGGCTGCACTTGTGCTCAGTATTTCTTTCTTTTTACAGTAGAAGTCTATTACCTTGAAGATGAAAAAGGGGCCAATAGCCAGTAATAATTGACAGTTTTTCAACATAAAGGGCAAAGACTATTCTATAAACTAAAAAGAAAGACACAAACAAACAAGTACATTCCAAGCTATGTATGTTACATTTTTCAGGAAATTGGCTTTTGATTTCTTTTCTTGGCTGAAACCTCACTGTTAGCTCATGAGGGCTTATGATTCTTTTTGCTGGCACCTGTTGAAGAAATAATGGCAGACTTACTGAAGGGATAACAGATAAATGGCCAGGAATGTTCTACACAGAGGAAAGTAAAAGCTTGAAATCTCTTTAGGGAAAG
>NW_006778108.1:158099-171302 GCF_000442215.2 Lipotes vexillifer | reverse complement strand
GAAAGAATACACACGGCAGGAAAAAAATAATTTGACCATACATTTTCTGGGAAATGAACAAGACTTCCTCCCTGCCCCGGATATGATTTTACTGGACTGAGTCAGTTTTCAATTCTACGCTCAGGCTACTTAAAAAAGCATTTTGCTCTCTGGATTTCTTCGTGGGGAGAGAAAAATGGATATCTATCACCCAGAAGAAGTAATCGTAATAATACTACTAATAATAGTGATAACAGCTATCATTTTTGAGTGCCTACTTTAGGCTTGTTCTTTATATGTATGCACTTCTAATCCTTGCCCAAATCCCAGAAAGTAAGGATTATTATTCCTATTTCACAGTGAGAAAGATGAGGCTTAAAGGAACTTCCCAAAGTCTACAGGCTAGTTAAGTGGCAGAGCTAGGATTCAAACCCAGATCTGGCTTTCGTTCTAGCCTGTGCCCTTTCTGCCATGACACACTGCATGGTGTCTCTCCAACTGACTTTGGACCAGGAAAACTTTCCCAGCTTACTGTATGAAAATACTCATTGTCAGATAATTAAATTTTATGCAGAATTATATTTAACTTAGGATTTAATTAATTTTCTAGGCACAGGTTCGAGGTGAAGTCATCACTATCTTTTGTTTCAGGACTTTGTTTTCATTCTTTGTCCCAGTAAACATCCTCTTGACAAGCCAGTAGCTTCCTCTGAAGGCAGCTTTTGGTAGTTGAGAGATGTGATATTTTAATCACGTTTCACAGATTACTAATTTTTGTGGTCAGTGAGCTAGACTGCTTCAAAACTTGCCTCGTGACACTTAGTATTTGCATATGTAACCCTATTCAGTATCAATGAATAAGCTGAATAGTAAAGTCTCAGGATTCAGCCTCCTAAGGTCTGGATTTCAAAATCCAGGTCTTAAACCCATTAATGTGGCTCTTCACATTATTTCTAAGACCTCTATTTTAAAATGCATCCCAAGGAAACCTTGACCTGCAGAAACAACACTGAAGGACACTAGTTATTAAAACAAGGAGCTGGTAAAGTGATCAGAAAGCTAAGCAGATGATGTGGTCCAACTTTCCCTAACTGAATGAGCTGTAGATAAGGAAATCCGTAGCTGTTGAGCAGCAAGAGCAAAGCAATTCCCCATGGCGGCCAATATATAAACATCAGGCTTCCAAAGCCAAGGTTAATGTACCAGCCAAGGAATTTCCAGAAGCTCAAATTTCGCCTCTGCTTGGGGCTGCCATTTAAAATAAAGCCACTCATAAACAGTACTTTTGGCATTCCTTTGACCCACTGTCAAACAACTTGGAAATGTAGAATGACATTTAAAAAGTGAACACGCGAACTTTAAAAGCCTGATTCCGTACAGCCTTCCAACTCACTAGTGCACTCTTAAGACTAACAGCACCGCTGACTTTCTCTAAGTCCTGTTCTTGTGAGGTACAGATCTCTTTCCACAAGCGTGTTTCCTATGGAAACACATCCCAGCCACCACAGCCAGTCACCACTTGTCTGTTCTTCTTTGCCTTTATTTCCCCTTCTGATGTTTTATCACTTCTCTCACTGCATGGATTTTCATTTTCTGTATCTCTGCTCCGTTCACTTTCACGTGCCATGCTTTTTTCTCATCCTTGGCCTTTACCTCTGGTTGGGTACACCTTACCTACAGCTTCTCTCCACACCTCCAGAATTCCAAGGTGGGATTTTCAGCAACGCCAATACTGCCCTAAAAATTCACTTTGATCTTTCATCATGAAGCAAGAATGGAAAGAAGGGTATTGCTAACAAAGTATATTATTGGTCATAACATTATGTCCTCTTAGCTGTTACTGTCTATCTTAGAAAACAAAGACGCAGCAATTCATCGATCCATAGTTCCTGATGATTGACTTGAATGCTCACCGTTCATTCTTCCTGCTGGTAGTTCCCCTGTTTTCTTTTGGGAAAGAAGAGTTTTGAGCGTAACTGATCTCCTCTCTCCCTGGCTCCTGTGGTCCCTGCGTTGCCGTGTAACCTAGGCCTAGTCAGAGCACTGAATGTCCCTGGATTGACCCAAGACTGGCCAATCAGATGCAATGAAACTCGGTTCCAGATATTTTGTTGGAGTGGTTGAGAAAGAAGCACATTTCCCCCCCCCCCCCCCACTGGGGTGGATGAGAGGCCACTTGGTGGTCATCTTCACCCCAGCAAAAGGAAAGCGTCTGAAATGACACCAACACAGAGTGAGGTGCAGAGATGGGAGACCCCATGACAATGGAACTGATTCTCTGACCCAGCACCGCCTGGACTTTTCAGATACAGGTTTGCTTAAACCAGTTGGATCTGATTTTCTGTCCTTCAATCTGGAAGTCTTGGCCCAGACAAACTATGCGGTGGGTGGCGCACGGTGCTCACGCTTGGTTGCACAGAAAGCATCACTCTGGGAGTCTGAAAAACTGACTTACAAACACCCATGGACTGGTTGGTGCGGCCTCCTATGCAGTGCTCACCAGTTCAGGGTCTCGGCCAGGCTGAGCTCTGCTGTGAGCATCACCAGAAAGTACCTACTGAATGTATCATTGCACGTGAAGGTACTTTGCTCAGAGACAACCCTGGGATTGTCTTTTAGTCAACTTCCCATTTCTTTCATATCCCCATCCTTTGGATTTAGTGCTCTTATGCCCTCATCTAACATCAAAACTCTCTCTTGGAGAAGGGCAGGGCATTTTTAATACATATATCTACTATATACATATATATATATATATATATATATATATATATATATATATATATATATATACACATACATATATATGGTTCTTTTGACTTGGCTACAGTACAATCCCCAGTTTCCTATTACTCCTTTGATGGCACACATTCAAAATGCAAATTTTCATACACAAAGGAAGAATAACTCTTGAAATAACACTTGGTGCCATCGACGACGTGAAGCTCACACTTGATTTAGCAGAGCTGCACAGACAGCAGAGTGTGAATGTCTGCTCAGCAAAAGCAGTAGAATTTAGAGTCAGCAAATTGCAGAGGAGAGGAATTTTAAACCAGAACCAGAAACAGTGAGTAGATGATGGCACAACTGAACTTCAACCTTTCACAGAACCAGGGGCTTTCGGACAGACCATCAAGATCACATAGATTAAACCCTTTGCTTGACAGAGATCAGAGACTTGCTAAGGTCAATCAGCACAGACGGGAATCCAGAGTTTATTCCCCCAGCTGCACCCACTCTTGATCTCCCCGCTCTTGAACCGTAAGCCCCATGATTACATAAGATGGACATTAAGACTTCCATACTCATATCATCCTGCCTCTGCTTGCTTTCCATTAGTAGTCTCTTCAGAATCTCCTTCCACAAGGTTTTAAAAATTAAGTTATATGTGTATGTGTGCATGTATGTATGTATAATGGATACTGGAGCAGAATGTATTTTCAAAAAATGGCTGTATATATATATATATATATATATATATATATATTCCATTCCACTTTTTTTTTTTTTTTTTTTAATAACGTGACACTGACACTCTCCATCAAGAGGTGGGGTCTGTGTTCTCTCTCCTTGAACCTGGGAGGGCTTGTTAACTGTCCCAACTGGTACAACGTGGTCAAAATGACACCATGGGACTTCTGAGATGAGGCCACAGAAGGTGATGTGGATTCCAAATGGCTCTTGCCCTTGAGAGAGGCACCCTGGGGGCTCTGAGTCAATGCGTAGGAAGTCAGACGGCCCGAAGCCCCTCATGCTGGGGGATTACACAGAGAGATTACATCGTGCTAGAGAGATGTGCAAAGAGACTCTGTTATTCCAGCCTTCAACTGTTAAGAGTGTCCCCAGCCCAGGGCTCAGACGAGTGAGCAAACATCTGGATGATACCATCTCCCAATTTCCAATCTTCTCCAGCTGATGCTGAGTGGACTAGGAATAAGCTCACCCTGCTGAGCCCCCTCAGTGGGTAGATTTGTGGGCAAAATAAATGTCATTATTTTAAGCCAATGAATTTTAGGGTAATTTGTTATGCAGGCATAGTACCTGGAGCAGACATTATTCCCTCTTGCCAGGTAAGAGCACTAAGTCGTGGGGAGAAAACATTCAGGAGCCTGCTTATCAGGGTGACTCAGGTGTTTGTAAAACTAAGAAAGAGAAACTTCAAGCATGTAAGGGCTTAAGATTTCACGGCTTACGCAAAATCCCATGCAAGGCCGATGAAAATGCGACAGGAAGGGAAAAATTAAGAGAGATGAAGAAAACCAAACCATACCACAAAGGTGCATTTTAAAGGGTAAACAATGTTGCTAAGTAAAGAATGAAAGAAAAGCAAGACTACAGGAAGGGAAGAGAAGAGAGTAAAGATTGGAAGTGGGTCAAGTGACATGGTCTTGGAGGCTTGGTCGCAGAAAGTGACAGGGATTCCAGCTGGAAGAGACCAACCATGGTCCCAGCAGGAAGCACGGGCACGTTCAAAAGGGTGTGAAGAATTTAATGAAGGGATATTTTAAAAGATGTGGGCAGAAGCAAGAGAAGCAATAAAGGACAATGAAAATCCACAGGACCAATGATGAACAGGAGCCATTACCAGCCATAGGCCTGAGAGGAGGAACGGAGTGGTCAACAGAAACCAAGCAATGGCTAGAGGTGGAGAGGACCCCCCCCACCCCCCACCGCAAGTGCTGTGGCCTTGGCTGGAGGAACACAGGTACGTCTGTCTGGCAGCGAGGGTCCAGGAGCCTGAACGCCTAAGAACTTTCCCCCCACCCTCCAGTCTCCTGCAAACACCTTCCACTGGTCTAGCCCATGGTTTCTCAATATGGGGCGAACATTTGTTCTTGGCAGGACAAAAGAATTCCCCTCCAAGAGGCCACAGTTCATAAACAGATATATAACAGATATATAGCATGTTTGTGGTATTAAAATTTCATGGTTGGTGGAGAGAATTAGGACAAAATGCCTAAAACAGCTCCCAGAGGAACCACAATAATGAAAAATAGTTGGAGAAGTGTTGGCTATAACCAACCCAAGTCTCCAGCGCAAGGGAGCCCAGTCAATGTAGGTCCTTGGTGAGTGAACACACAGCGTTTATTAAAATTCTCCCTGACCGCTAGCTACCCTTTAGATCCCTGTGTCCATGTCGGGAACAGATGGCGGTGACAATGGTTAATCCAGGGAAATCACCTATCCAGCAGAACCACCAATGAGGAGAGTTAGCAAAACAACTGTCCACAATGACAGCGAGACCTTCCATCAGTGTAGAAATTGCCTTTGTCTTGGATGTATTTTAATATTTACAAAAAATGAGTAGATAGTTCAAGGACATACCTACATGTGTATATTAACCCTTTGCTAATCTGGTGATTTGCTATTATACAATGAACAAGCCGAGTTTGACAAAAGGGCTGAATTAAGTCTGCTAGAAATCCTAAACACCAAAACAGATTTTGTGCTCCCCCATCCTCAGATCAAATTTTTCACCTGACCCAAACTTTACATGTGCTCTAAAAGAAAACTTCTCTTTAAATTATCTGATTATGATATTTTGGATAATTAATCAAAGCTGAGCTTTTCTCATTTACTTTTGATGGCCCTGCTTTGGATATTCAAAGCATATGGTTAGTCTCTGTATTGGAGAGTGCAGTAAGCTTTGACTAGAAATCGTGGTGATGTGTATCTTCTGACCACATAGCTCCACTCTATCAAATGCACTATGCCATCACTTGTTAAGTAAAAAAATGTCTTGGTGAAAAATTCCGTCAGGTCTATGTTTGGGGATATAGCTTTAATATAGAGAGCATCACTTTGTGCTTCATATTGAGGTCATCCAAGGAGCACCGTGTCACTTCGCTGATGATAAAACCCACATGGCTGCCTGACACTCTGGAAATCAAGTGTTCAAACTGCCTGTTTTCAATGTCCTTCCTAATACAGCCCCCGATCCACATCCACCCTTAACTCCAACCTCCCCGTAACTTGGGCCCTTTGCTTCTTTCCTATCTGCCAAACTCCTCTGTGTCGTGCCTTTCTCCAGCCATCCTCAAATTCCTCTTCTCCTGCAGATTCCCTGTGCTGTGGAGAAGCCCTCCAGACCCTGGTAGAAATCTAGAGGCCCAGTCCCTCTCCTCCTTCAATGAGCCTGGCCCTCGGTGTTCTTTCTATAATCTCCATGTGATTCCAAAATCCCACTGAGAACCCAAAGAACTTTAGGTTCTAAAACCCAAAGTTTGAGAAGCACTGGCCTATGGTCTGGCATCAAGCTCTCTTATTTCTAGATCTGAATTCTCAGAGGTTCTAGCCATGGGACATTCTGTAAAGTTTTTAACTTCTCTATGCCTCAGTCTCCTCACCTGTAAAATGGGGATATTACAGCACATGCTCAATCATATAGTAATAAAGATTAAATAAGACAATCAATGTGAAGTGCTTAGAACAATGTCCAGCACAGAATAAATGCACAGTAAGTGTTTGCTAAATGGCCCCTTAGATGTCTGGAAATGTTCATGTCGCTGCCTCAAGTGCCAAATCAACAGGCAGGACACATACTCTTGGGGTTGAGAGAATAAGTGGGGCTGAGCCAAGTTCTCAGGAAGCAGGACACTTAACCCTGTGATTCTCAACCTTGACTGCGTACTGGGTTCACCCAAGGTGCTTAAACAAACATAGTTGCTTAGGTTCTACTGCCAGAGGCAGGATTACTTGGTCTGGGGTGGGACACTGGGATAGTCATTTAAAAAAATCTCCCCAGATGATTCTGATGTGTAACCACAGCTGATTAGGTGACCTGGTCAATACTGGCTTAAGGCATTTGGCCAATAATTAACCCCAAACAGTTGTCTTTTTATAGTATCATGGTCAACAATCACCTTCTGCCTTTTAAAATACTAGGTACTAGCTAATTAGCCACTATCTACAACCATGCTGCATTGTACTCCAGACGGTTTAACCAAAGTTGGGCAATTTATTCTCTTGGTCATAGTTGTAATGGAAGGTCTATGGGAAGGCGATTCTGGCAATTGGAGGAAGTCATCGAGGAGGCTCGATCCTGCCAGCTAGGTCCTCACATTTAACCGTCACAATCATCAGGTCATTCTACGTTAGATCATGTTTCTCAAATTGTGATCCACAAACCTAGCACCCAGATCTGGTTACTAAATACTATTCTCTACTAAATGGGATGATAGCTCTTTGAAGAAATGACTGCTGTCAGGCCTGGGGCAGGGAAAGTATAAAATGAGCTTGAGCATCTGGTTACACCAAAGCAAGGAAGAGCTCAAAGATGATAGGGACATGTCAAAAGGACACAGAAGCTACCCGGAAGGGGTCCTTGATAGTAATTGATTATAATCTGTTGAGTAGAATAGAAAACCATGATTTCATAATGATATAAGCAAATAAATGAATAATTTGTAAGATTGATGAAGAACTGGATATTGACCTAGTTTCAACCTGACCCCTACCCCCCATTCAAGACATGCATTAACTACAAATGGAGAAAAGAGTAGCTGTACAGTTGAGCTGAGGAGTCTTACAGACGCCACTTTCATCAAATAATCAAAGTGAACATTACTGGTAATGGGCTGAGCTGAAATCATGGGCCCCTACCACTTAATCAGCCATGAGAACATGATATCGCTTCTGTGATAGCTCTGCAAAGACGCATAACTTGAATCCAGTCATGAAAAATCATCAGATAAACCCAAATTGGAAACATTCTACAATGTAACTGGCCTGCAAGCATCCAAAGCTTCAAGGTGAATCAAGTCACAGGAAGGCTGTGGAAGAGCAGGGACTTGACAACAGAATGAAACAAAGGACGTTACTGAGGAAATTGGTGACACTTCAATGGGCTCTGAAAATTAAAGGTAGTAATGTATCCATATGCACTTTCTGATTTTGATCTTTTTATTGTGCTCATGTAGGATCACTGGAAATGTCTGTAGAGAACACACAGTGAAACTGGGGAGCGGCTGGGGCACTAGAACTGCAACTTACCCTCAGATGGTTCAAGAAAATGGTTCTTTTTACTATACTTGTAAATCTGCTCTAAGTTTGAGAGGGTTCAAAATAAAAACCAAGGACATAAGAAAATGGTGTTCCTAAGCTTCATTGCATCAAGTTAAAATGCAGCTTTCTGATTTGGTGGAGGGCTGGGAATGGGGCAAGAATCCACATTCTTAGCATTCACCGTAAGTGGCAGCTTTAGAGTGAGGGAACAAGCAGTTCCCCTGAGAGTAGCAGTAACTGTTCATCAAGCACTCAGCAAAACCGCCCCCTTTCACCCCCCATTCTAGAACCAGCCTCCCCATCCTTACACCCCTTTCCTCCTAGACACTGTATCTACTTTCTCTCTGCCAGCAGCAAAGACTGTCAGAGATCAGTGGGGAATTCTCAGGCTAAAGTACAGAAATGATTCGAGTGATCTGTAGCGTTGTTGTCTAAGGAGAATAGAGTACCCTGGTTTTCTGTGTATCATTCCTCAAGCAGGATGACCCCTGGAAGTGAAGTCATTTCCTAAGGCTACCTTTAATGGCTCCAGAGTGACAGGAGTTAGGAGAAAACAGGTAAGCTCGAGCAAGGCATTAGGAGAGTGTGGTGCATGTCCGGGTGATTCTAGTGTAGGTGGACAGTTTTAAGGCTCTCTCCGGTATAGTAGGAAAGCACAACTTTGTTACACCAGAAAATTGAAATTTTGAATATAATGGCAAAATCCTAATGTAAAAATCCAATACTGTTCAAACAGCAATATTTCTCCTTAAAGACAAAACAAAACGTTTCTCTGCTGAAAAATTAGTATCTAATATTATAAACTGTCAAATGTCCTAGAGGCATGGTGCCAGAATCAAAAAAAAAAAAAAAATCATTCTTATGCTTTAGCTCTATAAACCTGGGGACTGAGTTTTCAACAAAACAAAGATAAATGCACCTGAATGCCACATTCTTTACCCTCAGTTTTGGAAATCAAAATAGACAAAAAGTGAAACACATTTGGGTCTGAATTACTCACAGACACCTACAAGACTTCAAGATACTTAAAAAAAAAATTATTAAATGACCCACTGTATATACCCTGAAAAGCTGCCTTTTTTTTTTTTTTTTTTTTTTTTTTTTTTTTAGTGGCTAACTTAGGATCACCTTTCATGTGGGTCCCCTAGACAATTTCGGAGGACTTTTGAAAGAAAGTTTCCCCGTCTGTGAAATGAAAGGGTTGCCTTAGTTGTTCTCAGAGGCCCATTTGGCTATGAAAATCCATGATTCAGAGCTTTTCAATTAAGATGGAAGTATTTACTGGGTATGAAGCAAAGAGCTCATAATCAATTTTCATAAATTTGACGGCTATGCAGAATTATAGAATTTGATATCTAGAGGGGACCTCAGGGATATTGGGAGAAAGATTTGATCATGTGTGTCAGAGATGAAAATGGAATCCAGGTGTACTGACTCCCAGTTAAGGCTCCTTCCACTAGCTTACAACAGCAGTTTCCCTTTCTTTCCTTTTTCCCTCCCTCCCCTTCCTACTTTCCTTTTCTCCTTTCTTTCCAGTTTTCCCTCCTTCCTGCCTTTCCTCCTTCCCTCCTGGGCTTGGCAATCATAAATGGCAGCAATCCCATGATCATCCATTAACTGGGAAGATGCTAATTGAAAAGAAACAAAATAATGATAATAAACACCTCTTGGGGGGAGAACATTTTAGAATCCATTGTACCGAAATCATCTGAAATCATCTTTTCTGAGAGTTCTCTTCTTCATCAACACTCGTGTTTTCTCTCTTTCTGTTGTTATTTATGAGAATTTTCTTCATGTCTGTATATTTGTCTTTGGCTTAATTGGAAATTGAGCTTCAGGATGGGTTCACAAGGCTTTCCTAGGGTCGGGGGAGTAAGAACTACCTGGTCAGACACGACGGGGGACAGGGATGGGAAGGATTCTTTTTCCCAGGAAGACTGAATTCAGTATAAGCAGGGGGTGTGACTTCTATTCTGGATTCAGTAATTGTGGAGAAGGTAAAAAGACTCATCCCTGGCCCCCCCCTCTTTTTCACAGATCCCACATCCCATGTCAGTGAACTCTGCTGGCTTTACCTTTCAAACAGGTCCAGAGTCACACCAAATCTCACTCCATCCCTTCACTGTTACTTGCAACAAGCCACCAGGATCTCTGGCTCCAATCCACTGTCTGTTTCCACCCTTAGTCCCCTACTGTCCATTATCAACACGACAATCCGAAGATGACCTTTAAGACGTAAGTAAGGGCATGTCCCTTCGCTGCTTAAAAACTTCTATTCTCACTTCACTCAGAGGAAAAGCCAGCATTCTTACAGTGGGCCACAGTGTCCCAGGCAGTGATTCTCAAAGTGGAGTCCTTGGCCCAGGGCACCAGCATCACCTGGGGAATTATTAGAAATGCAAATTCTTGGGTACCCCAGGTCCCCTGAGTCAGAGACTGGGTTTAACACGTCCCGAGGTGACTCCGATGCACAGGCAAGCGTTGGATCCACTCCTCTACGGGACCAGCCCCCAGTGACCTCTCCAGTTCCTCACACCGACTTTCTCGCTTTTCTTAGAATAAGTCAGACTTCTCTCCCCTTAGGGCTTTGGTACTTGCTATTTCCTCTGCTGGACACTCCTTCCCCAGATATCTGCTAAGCTTTACTCTTTTACATTCTTCAGGGTTCTTCTCAAATATCAACTTAATCATCAGTGAGGTCCAGCATATGTGAAACCGTAACCCATCATTTTCCCCAAGTCTCCCCACAGCTACCAACTTAGACACACATGCAATCCCTTACTCCCTCTTCCCTGCCTGGCTTTTCTTCACGGGTCTCCCGTGAAGTTGTTGTCAAGGTGTCAGCCAGATCTGTACTCATCTGAAGGCTTGCCTGGGCCTGGAGGATCTGATTCCAGCCAGGATGGCTCATCGCAATGACTTGTAGATTGATGCTTGCTGTTGGCAGGAAGCCAGAGTTCCTTGCCATGTACATCTCTCCACAGTGCTGCTGGAGTGTCCTCAGGACACGGCAGCTGCCTTACTCCAGAGCAAGTGATCCAAGAGACAGTCAGGAGGAAGCCACACTCTCTTATGACCTAGAATGTCGTACACGATCATGGGATATTCTGACCTGGAACCATCAAGGTAAGCCACTTTCAAATTCCTGACCTGTAGATTATTTGCACATCATACAATTACTTACCCACCTTCCAAAGCCCACAGACCCCAGGACACCTCTCTTTAAGGGTAACAGCAGAGCCTGATTAAGTAAGTGGTGGGACAGTTAGGCAGTTCCAAGGACACCTTTTTCTTCTTTTTTTTTTCTTTTAAACTTTTTATTTTGAATTAATTATAGACTCAGTAAATTGTAATAATAGTAGAAAAACAAAAACAAAAAACAAAACTCCTGACCCGTAGAAAGTCTGAGATGATAAATGCTCTTGTTGTTTTACACTGTGAAGTTTTGCGATAAAATTGCAGGCAGCAATAAATAGTACTGCTTATGTTACCATGTGACTTGCTATAGATTCTAATTAATATTTTAAAATCCATCAACTGCCACCCCCCACTAGAATATAAGCCCCAAGAAAGAAGGTTGTGTGTGTGCGTGCATGTGTGTCTTCAGGGCCTAGAACAGTGCCGATACTGTCGAAAAGCAGGCATTTAACAAAAGTATACAGAATGCATGTTTAGGAAAGCTGGATCTGGCTGGTGGGAGCTACGCTAATGTGGCTGGAGGAAAGATGCTGTGGGCTATCTTTATGGCAACTCCAGGGAACACCACGCACGCTGTATGCCATGTGAATGGAGAGTCCAGAGAGCACAGCTCTATGTGAAATTCATTTTGACCTTGAGCATCCTCTGAATGGGCTTGGGGAGCCCTCCACAGGGTTCCACTGGCCACAGTTTGAGAAACACTCATCCAGGAGAACAAGATCACAGGCAGCTGGGGCAAGACCCAGCCTCAGAAAAAAGATCCTGGTTGCCAGCATCTTACAGAAATAGCGGAGTCACCAGGCTTCAAGAGCCCCTGAGGGCTGGACAATGAATGTTTCAGAGGCAGGTCCGAACTGACAGCCAGTCACCAGAGTCCACCTCCTCCCTCCTGCCCCTGACCTAACTCAGTGCCTTTCATGAAGTTTTAGAGGCAGTAAAGCAGAGGTTGAGGAACGACTGACTGGGGAGGTTGTATAAATATTGGGGGTAGACTAGTTTCTTGGGAAGATTGACTTGAAGAATTGAGGTCAGGAAAGAGAAGACAAGACTGGGGTCAAGTCCATCTGGGACAGGAATTAATATAGTTGGGGAGGCAGGGTGCTGAGTGAGCTGAAGGGAGAAAGACGGAAAAAAACACCTAGTGAGATAAGAGCTTCAGTGCATTGAGAACATCAGCTCCATTTGCAGAATTATTTTGTTCATATTAAGAGGAACGTCATATATTAATAAACAAGGCGGATGAGTTTTTGGTGGATGGGGGCTCTTCCTGCTTCAGATTCAATACACTTTGGCCCCTCTGTCCAGGGATTGTGCCAGGTGGCTTCCGGAGATCATCTTGTTTAAATCTCCCCACACAGTCCCAGAGGTAGTTTTCACCCTCCATTTAATATGAGGAAACTGACTTTTAGGTTAGAAAAACTGCCCAAGTGGGAAGCAGAACATGGACCCTGAGGGCTCTGTCCACCCTCGTGTTGAATTTTTTCTCTATGGGTAGGAGTGCACACATGTTGTCACCCAAGCCAGGGCACCTCCAAGAGTAAAAGGGAACATTGCTGATAACATGCCAAGGACAACGGGCACAAACAGCGTCATCCTGGGTCCCCCAGGACCTACGATTGCTCTGCAGGTATGTTCGGCCCTTCTCATGGTGGAAAATACCTCAGTACGCACATTCTCTAAGCCCCATTCAGAATCCTAGGGCTGACTCTGAAATAGGACTCCACGGTCCTATTTCTAACCAAACCTAACCAAAGCTCGGTTTAATGTGTGAATGCGGAGAGCACGACTAAAAATGAAATAGGCTCTTGGGTCCTTCTCCTAAGCTGTGGCAGGCGGATAGCTCAGAGTGGCCCTGAATCAAGCACAAGGTAAGAGAAGAATTAAAGCAAGAGGGTGACACAGGCTTTTCTTGTATTCTGATTTTCACCGTGGAAATGCACATTTTGCTTCAATTCTTGGCATTTTAAGGTCTAGAGGAAACAACAAAGCTTTTCGTCGTGAGAAAGCTGCTTTTCCTCATTC
>NW_006778108.1:105124-158089 GCF_000442215.2 Lipotes vexillifer | reverse complement strand
ATTCCTGCTTTTTTATTTTTTATTTTTTTAAAAGCTGGTCAATCACTAAGCTTGTTTGAGTGACGGCAAAGTCAAAATTATGACTGCCTGATTTCACCCTTCACTGCGCTTGTCAAAAAGATTAAATTAAAGATCATGTTTATGAATATAATGCATGAAGTGCTGCATGGCATCCTGAAAGAGAGAATGTCTCTTCTGTCCAGCCACTCACAAAACAGTTTGTCACATAATACTTTAATATGCAGAGAAAATAAGACGGCAGAGAGAAAATTCTGCCTCTCAGGAAATACGAAGTGCATTCCACCCATGGTTCATGTATTCGGAAAAATTTATTTTAGTAAAAACAATAATAATACTTCTAATAGCAATATTAGATCCTTCCAGCTTGTATAGCGCTTCCTAGTTTCCAAAATGTTTCCACATATAATTTCATCTGACAAAGGAGATCATTAATATTTTAAAGTGCAGTATAGGACTGCTTGATTTAGCATTGCAAGGGCTCGGGTTCCTGAGGAATGAGTGTCACATGCAGGCTTGTTGAATATTCTATGTAGAGGCAGTTGTACAGCAAGAGTCAAAGCGCTAGTGCTTTCTGTAAAAATATGATGGAAAAAATAGCATTCATTACCAAAAACCACTGAAGCCTTTGGAGATGAATGTATGGAGAAAATTACTGTTCTAAACTTGCTACTGAATTTTAGAAGCATAAAGTCTCTTTAGTTTTTAATGAAAATGTTTTTTTTTAAGTATAAAATAAATCTTGATAGATATATATTTCAATTACACATAAATTTAGAAAGTTGAATATTAAACTCTCCAAAGTCTGCCCCTGTCCCTTCTCCACTCCTCCAAGATAATTCCTGAGGTCATTTTGATATGTGTATCTTTCCAGACTATGTATTATATATGTAGATATGTATGTACATACACACATAGCTATGTAGATATGTATTTTATATGTATATTTGTATGCATATACTATCTACCATCTATGTATTCTTTCTCTATCTATCTATCAATCGTCTTCTAATCTACTTATCGCCTTACCTATCCATCTGATTCTTGAGTACATGGCTGAGCTGGTGCTTTTATAATGAACTTCTAAGAAGCCAGAAATGACGAATGATATTGAATCAAGATTTCTAAGCAAGCACTGAAATTACTGTTTGCTTTGAGGCATCTGCCAATCTCAGATGGTCTAGACCCTAGAACCGTGGTTCTCAGACTTGAGCATGCATCTGAATACCGGGCGGGCTTTTAAAAACACAGATTACTGGATCCTACATCAGAGTTTCTGATTCAGTAGGTCTAGGATGGGGCCCTAGAATTTGTAGTTGTTAACAAGTTCCCACGTGATGGTGGTGATAGATACAGGAATACTCATTGAGAAACTCTAGCCAGAACTTGAATTGAATGAGCCACACATGTGAGGTGCAGAGGGGCAGTGCTTTGGTTCTGAAAATAGTGGGGAATTTGCCTATCTCAGCATTGGCTGGAGAAGGAAAAAAGGAAGATAAAAGTATCTGTTGAGATTTCCTTAATCTTACACGTGCACTAATGTGGGCTTAAGGACAAACAGCAAACAAAACAAGAAATAAAACTTTAAGCCAAATATGTAGTTTAAGGGATTCCTAAATTGGCAGTATCTTCAAGTATTTCAGAAAACAAAATATAAATAAATAAGCTTTTAATCCAACTTCAAAAAATTCCCACAAATAAAAATCCAATGAACATGGCAATAAAGAAGGCAAAATGAATCTGCAGAAAAAATAAACTGCAGAATGAATCTGCAGAAAAAATAAACTGCAGAATTTTGATTTATACAGAGTGGAGACATTGAAATTTCAGATACAGATTTTTTTAAAGATATTTTATGTGTTAATTAAATAAAGAGTGACCAGGTATATCTGAAAAAGAACCAAATAAAACTTATAAAAATGAAAACTATAATAACTGAAATAAGAAACTCAGCAAAGAGTTAAACATCAGATTGAAGAAAGTTGAATAGAAATTAGCAAACTGAATGATAAACTTGGAAAAAGAAACCATCAAAGAGAGATAGTGACATAGGAAAAAAAAAATGCAATGTAGGTTAAGAGTCATGAAGGACAGAGAAAGAAAGAATAGAAGGTAGTGTAGAACTAACATTTGCTGAGGTAATAGGTGAAAAATTGTCAGAACTAATGAAAGATGCCCATGTTCATGTCCAAGAAGCACAGCAAATCCTAAGGAGGATAAAGAGAAACCCACACTGAGGTATACCACCGTGAAACTCAGGAACACCGAAGATAAAGAATAGATTATCAAGACAGCTGGAAAGAAAAGACAGATAACCTAACAAGACACAATAATTAGACTGAGAGGTTACTTCTTAACAACTATAGGATTGACAGGACTGTGGGAAAATATCTTTAAAATGTTGCAAGAAAATAACCATCAACCTTGAATTTTTACCCAGCAAAACCACCTTAAAAAAAAAAAAAAAAAAGGAAAATAACATCTTTTCAGACAAACAGAGCCTGAGAGACTTCACTAATGGAACTTCTAGAGGACCTACTTGTGAAGGATAGAGGAAAGAGGTTGAGAAAAGCTTGTTTTATGAAAGGTGCTAAGATATTCTGTAATGATATTCTTTCAATTAAATATTTTGTAAGAAATAAAACTGGTTTAAATTATTGGGAGTTGCAACTGGTGGGATGGGTATTAATCAGGCTTTTTTCAAACAATTATGCCTATGATGTGGTGGTTTATGGATAGCATTACCATTTCTATCACAGGCCAGACAAACCGTTAGTGGTCTGAAATTGCTAATCATTTCATTACTGGCATTGCATTGCAGTGGGTCAAATCAAAGTGTACTGTGGTCCATGAAATTTCAATCAAAATAATGAAAATAGAACTCTATATCCAAAAGTCCACAGCATTAAAAAATGCAAATAATTTTAGAAATTGTTTGATTTTTAAAATTTGATGTTCAATACTTTAGTTACATATTTAAATATTTAAAGTTAAATACTTAAATATTTATAATATTTGCTTTCACTCAAAGCTGTAATGATGGCAACATTTCCTCCTTCAACAAAACGAGTTCTAATTTCCAGAAGAGAGAAAGGCAAAAAGATTAGAGAAGCTGTGTTGTTTCCAGAAAAAAAATTATTAAAAATTATTATTAAAACACTTAAAAAATTATTAAAACATTAATAAACTGCATGGACTTGGGCAAGTTAACAGCTCTGTAGAATGAGAAAATTTGACCATATGCTCTCAAGATTCTTCTTCTGGATCAAAATACGGCTATTATGGTTATATATGCTGCAAAATCCAAGTGAATTTGTGTTCCAACTCCACTCTCCATGACCCTGTCTGAGAATGTATATTACAGGGTGAGCTGAGGTGATCAGTAGTACCTGTAAGTGTCGGAAGCAGGGCAGGGAACCCAAAGGTAGGAGAGAAGTGAGATGAGGCCAAGTGATGGGGATTTAGGCTGAGTGATCTCTAAATAAAAATACCAGAAGTTTCTCTTACTAAAACATCTTAGAGAGATGACCAAGTTGGAAAAGGACGGATAACTCTCAAGTAGGAAGACTGCAGAGAACGGTCATGACCCACATTCCCCTTCTACCCAGTGACACACTAATCCATTTGCATATCCAGTAGGAAAGAATGATTGGAACTCTTTGAATCATAAGAGGAAGTGAGACATATGCAACAAGACAACACCTGAATACGGGACATAGTTTATTTTGTCAAAATACCGATAAATAACGAGCGCCCTATCATGCGGTCATCTACCACTGGCATGTCAGATTCTGCTCCCTTTCTCACTCCTCTCACAGCAGCTTTAACTTTCTTATCTTGGAAGCCCTCTTAGGAACAAACACACAATCCCCACGTTTCTGTAGAGTGACTAACATTTACATTTCACCACGATGCCACAGACCAAATGCCCCTGGTAACAAACCCACAGTGATGGCACTTTTGTGACTCAGAGCAGATTCTGGGATGACATATTTGGGTGAGGTGAAGACATAGAATTCAGTCAGATTAGGATTATGAGATGGTTTTCCTAAACAAAGCAAATTATTTAGGAAATAATGAAGTTTTCACACATTTGAAGGAATAACTCAGAAGAATTCCCTTGTTAATTAAGGTGACAGAACTGCTGCACTGTATGTGCGCCACCTCCCATGTGACACTTGGAAATGACAGCAGCCTCAGGCTCTGGAAAACCACCTTTGATGTGGGTCACACATGTGATGGGAACCACTCAGTGAGGTGGAGCCTCTCCAGGGAAAGGGGAATTGTTCTTTTGCCCCTAATCCATTGCCCAATCATGGTCTTAAGAGACTGTCCAGGAAATGACCTAATTCTAGTAGGAGGTGGAACCCTGACTAGTCTCCCAATCAGATCCTAACAAACCCACTCCGGCCAGTGAGAGAGCTGCTGCCCTTCTCCATGGTTCGAAGTGTTCTTCTCCGAATGATTCTAAACTCCAGCACATTTCAGTGACTTAGGACAATGTGTACCCTATCATGGTCCTGATTATGATAGTAATTATAATGGAATAGCCATCACTAATGGAAAGCAGACCCGTGCCAGGCACTTTACATAGACTATTTCTACTGTTTATCCCTTGCACCTCACCCAGAGAGCAGAGGACATTTACTGCCACGCCTGTCTCCACACCCCCTCACCTAGGGCGAGCCTGGGAGAAGAAACAGCCCCATGGTGTGTCTCTCTCAGATCCACCAGCCTGCAGAGAGGACATGTCCTGGCTTATTCTCACCAGGGCAGCCTCTATCCAGGCAGTCGAGGATACCAAGGACAGTGGCACTTGCTTTTAAGGGGGCAGAGTCTTTCATATTCAGGAGTGAAACCCAGCATTAGGGAGCCCATCTGGGGGCAGCATAACCAGAGCTCTGGTCTAACCTCATTAGTAACGAAGCTAATATTTTTGACTTCAACTTTCTTACAGCTTTGCCTCCTCAATTGGTTCTGAGCCCGGATGAGGGAGAAGAGAGTGTCATGACTTATTTAGAACCCGTCACGCACACAGAGGCTGTGCAGTCATGGAGGTGAGGTGCTCTAGGTCTCCTTTCAAGAGACAACCTGATGCTAGGAGTCAAGTTGGCTGACAGCAAGCAGCGGCCACACTTTGGGGATTCAAGGCTGTATTATGTTCCTGTCACTTTCTCCCCAAGCCACTTGCAGCCAGAGAGCCCTCAGTGGGGAGGGGACCCTGCAGCCCAGACATTCCTGCCCAATGCAAAAGCCCTTTTATCCAGTCCTTGCCTGGGCTTCCCCAGACTCAGACTAATTTGCAGACGGAGGCTCTTCCAGCGCATCTGCCTTCCTTCCTTCTCTCCTTCACCTACTGCTCCCTCCCTCGTCTGCTCCTCCCCACTTCATCCTTCACGGGCTTTCACCCAGTACTTTCTTGCACTTCTACTTTGGCATCTTCTTTCCCAAAGACCCAGGCAGACACCGTCAGTATTATTGTACTCGCCATCTCACAGTGTGGCTCCAGGCAAGAAAGCAGAGGCATAAATATGTTCCACTGTTAGAAGTTCATGCATACCATTAGGTTAGAGGCTTACTTTACAAAATACCTAAAGATACCATTTTAAATGACAAATCTGCATATCTTATAAGTGTACTCATGTTGTAAGTAAGAGAGAGGACGTGTCGTTTCTTCATAAAACTGAGCCCAGTCGGGCATGCCCATTCAATGCATAAATGCAAATATACATTGGCTTCTAGAAAGGAGAGAAGAACACGAAAGATAGGAAGCGTTTCCATCTCCCAATCCTGAGGCTTGGTTCTGGACTCAGAATGTGTTCATGAGAAAAACAAATGATCCAATAAGACAACAGCTACCATGCAACTCGTCACACACAGATCTGGGCCTTCACCCTTACCTGATTTCAGAGCACCTAACTGGTAAGCACTACCCACAACTTCACACTTTGTAGGAATGAAAGATACGTCACACTGAGAAAATGATTTTTTTACATTTGGTTTTTACCTTAACAAACTAAACCTGAATCTGCTATTTCATCCTCATATTCAGGGGAGAGTAAACGTATTAAGAAAGGAGAAAGAAGTGCCCGGTGATGCTTGAACCCTTAGAAATATCTGAATATGAGAGCGTACACAAAATTTAAAAGTTAAACAGAAGTTTCTTTCCATGGAACATTTTTTTTTTTAAGAAAGGAAGAGCTGGACTTACCCTCGCTAGAGTCCTTGGAACCTTCTGGCTTCTTTGCTTTGCTCTTCTTGTGGGGTGGAGAGCGGTCTTTTGGCTCTAACCCCTCTGAAAGCACAAAGATTTACTACGTTTTTATTTAAATATGTACCGGTAGGGGTTCAAAGTGATGTTTAATAATATCTTTTTCTTACTAAACCCACACATATAGGGAAGCTTAATTGCAGGTTTATCTATCATTATGGCCGAGCTAAATTTTGGCAAAGACCTGTGCTTCTCCAATGAACATGGACTTATACTTAGAGCTTAAGCATAAACACTTTTTTTTATTGCCATTATTAATGATTCACACAAATGTGAAATCTTAAGTGCTTTTTTTTAAATTAAAAAATTTCCCACACGGCAACCCCAAATTATTATTACGTTTTTCTCCAGGAGAGTTTGATTTAAAACTTCATGGATTAATTGACAGTTGTCATTGTGTAATTTCATTTTAGCCCTCAAAGTAGGGCTAGATGAGCTGTAAAGTCATCTCATTTTGGGGGGTTACAGTGGGGCTTGAAATTATCCTCCTTCTATTGAACAGATTTCTTTAGTAGTCCAGATTCTAAAAAACTTCTGTATGTCCCCGATTAAATTATTATGCTTCCCACTCTTCTCAATGGTCCCCCAACCAAGTCTATCCAAGAAGGCTAGTAATATAAATTCTGAAGACACTTTTTAGGAATACTATCATTGAATTCATCCCATTTGGGTATCGGATACTTTGTTAGGCATCAATTTATATCTCCAGTCCTGGTCTTTCCACTTCTCAAAGCTTATGCCTTCAATGGACCATGTGGCATCTTATTTTGCATTTGGACCGGATGTCTTCTGTTTGCCCTTTCAGATCCACTTTCCACCCTTCACCCCGCCATCCCCAGCCCCCTGTGCTCTGGGAGACTGTTCTCTGTGGACCGCACCAATGAACTCCCCAGCTCACTGGCTTCCTGTTAGATCCAGCCAATGGGGAGCCCAGGGCATTTATTTCCTAGGCTACCAGTAGTCTTCAAGGGCTGACTGTCTCCCTCAATCTAAGGTCACAGCTCCTGTCAGGTGACCTTCTCCTCACAGCCCTCTCTGTCTTCTGGGCCCTGTAACAACCACCTCCCCGTTGTCCTTTCAGGGCTGGGATTTACCTGAACCCCACTCTTCTCTAACGATTCTGCTTTACTCAGCTCCCATCAGGCATTTCAAACTTATGTAAATATTCCCATTAGGCATTTCAAACAACACAGCCAGAACGATACTCTTGATGTCTGCAAGCCTGTTCTCTCTATAGTATTCCACATCTCAAGGGATGGTATGACTTATCTACCCAGGAATTCAAACCCAAAACCGAGATATTATCCTTCATATTTCTCTTCAATTACTTTTCCTATAAAGCAATCCCATCATAATAAGTCCTATTAGCTCTGCACCAAAATAGATCCCATATTCCTCTACTGTGCTCATTCTTTGCAATCAGTGTCCTAGTCTAAACCAGCAGCATCTCTTACCTGGGTTACTACAACAACCTGAATTCTAACTTCTAACTTTCTAATCTCCCTACAATCTATTCTCCACATAGCAGCCAGAGTTATCCTTTAAACATAAACCAGATCACATTGCTTGCTTGCTTGTTTAAAAACCATTGCTCTTAGAATAAGATCCAAATCCAATTCCATGGTCCAGGACAGCATGTCACTTGGGCTCCACCTACCACAGTAGCCTCATCTCCCACTTGCTCTTTGGCTTCAGATTTATTAACTCCCTTCAATCATTTCTTCAATCAGTTCTAGGCTGGTTCCTGCCTCAGGAACTTTACACCTACTGCTCTGCCTTTCCCCTGACACGTATATTCATATATCTACTTCCTTCCCATCTTTTTATCTCAGATTAAATTCAGCTCCCAAGAAAGGCCTTCCCTGACTACTTAATCTGAAGGGTCCTTGCAAGGAAAATCTCTCGCAAACACATCATCTGGTGTATCTGAAATGATCTTGTCCCCTTGTTTATTTCTTTAATGTATGTCTCCCTTCTCAAACACCCCCTACTCTGAGAATATAAGTTCCACGAGAAAGGGCATTTGTCTTCCGGAATCTCTCTTGTGTCACTGGTGTCTGGCAGTGCCTTGAGAATTTCATTTCAAATTCTGTTTTATATCCCCTTCACCCAGGCCTTTCTTTAAGGCCAAGATATAATGGGGCTTGTGCGTAATTCTCACCCTTTTAGCAGCTGTTACCTACTCCAGGATTCTATAACTACACTACAGAGTTATGGCGACTCATTTTTCTTTTCCCATTTATTATAAAAAGAACAGAACAAAACAAATGCATTTGATAGATGTGCTATTAAAAACTTTGGCATTATGGACTACAAACGTTTTTGGGCACTAGCATTAGGCTTTCTGTGGTTGCAAGGCAGTCACACCCCAGGTCATTACCACGACAAAGGTGAAAAATGTTGCCAGCGACTACATTAGCAACTCCCTCAGCTTTCTGTCACCAGGTGCGAGATGGATATTGACCCTTCGGAATGGGTTCAGCAAAAACAGAAATGAGATGCTTGGAACAGCTCACTGAGCACAGATGCTGGGTTCAAAGGGATTCATAAAATGAGCAGAGTAACACTTGCAATATCTCTGGGAGAAAACTCTAACCCTTCCATGCCCTGAAATGCATCACCTACAACTGGGACCAAGAGGAGAGTTTCCATTGCTGGGAGTTCAACTCCAAACCAGCATTTCCTGAAAGTGAGTTTTTGAGAACTAAATTCTGAATGCTTGATTTCCCACCTGAATGGGAATTCTTGGGGAATGGGTGAGGTTTAAAAAGACATCTATTTGCCCACATTTTGAGCTATTTACATACCCCAAAAGTACAAGTGCTTAGGGCACTCCTGGGGTGGTCAGTGGGCACGGATACATGTTAATTATGAGCAGTCGTCTATGACATGGTATAGTATCATTTCATAACACCCATGGAGACACTTAAATGAAAGTCACTGCTACATATGGCCTCTGTGCCCATGTTTCTACTCTCCCTCTTGGCCTGGGGGAAGCTAGAGGAACATTCCTCAATAGCACCCCATGCTTCTCCTTGACACTGTATCATACTGTCTCTGTTGCCTCTATTTCTGGCAGAGGCTGGAACGCTGGGGTGTTGCTATGAGCATGTCTTTGCTCCCCGAGGAGCTCAGCTATGCCCCGGGCTCTTAGGTGGCTGACCTGCCATAGGTGGCTGCTGATTTTCTGCCCCTGGGGCTCAGGTTGGAGGTCCATTTCGAGAGTGCACGGTCTTGGAAATGAAAGGACATCGGGAAACATTTACTGTGCTCGGCTTAAGTAATTAAAGGACTTAAAAAGGATCCTAGGCATTTAAGTCAGTCGACTTCTACCACCTCCCATGGGGGCAGAGCCTTTCCTTAGGATGACCTTATCTGATACCATTTGATATGCTTTTGCTTCTCCTTACTACTAGAGTCTAGAGACAGGAGCACAAGGGTTAAGAATGTGAGCTTTCGGGTTAGACCTAGATACTGGGATTCTGTCTCTACTACATAACCAAGGAACTAATCCCCCCTAAGCCTTGGATAATAACAGTCCCTGTCTCTTAGAGCTGGTGCGTATCTTAAGTGAGTTCATGCATGTTGAGTGATTGGCACAAGGTACACACTCACAGCCTGGCTCGGCAGAAGTGTGCTGGGGCTGATCTGAGCCAGACTGCCCCAGCTGGTTGGATCTCTCTCTCCTCCACTCCTACATTCACTGGACTCATGTTTGTCAGCTCCAACAATACCATGGTAGGCATATTTATACCCAAGAAATCGGAGAACTCTTCAAATTGGGGTTCCCCCCCCCCACACACCCAGAGAGTACATTTCCCAGCACCTCACTGGTTTTTGATACCCAAATTATTATCCACTAGCATTCACTAGCATTTGCTGGCTGGTTGATTCACCCAAGCAGCCCTTCACTAGCGTCAACTGTATTCTTACAAATTCTTCCAGCGTTTCTACTTGTATGAGAAGAGGTGATACAGGGAAGAGGGAAGGCCAGCAGTTAATGGTCTTCGGAGGCTCAATCATACCCTTCTCAGAGACCAGCACACCTGAGTGTGAGACTGAACGGAAGCCAGCCTGCTCGCCAATATTCAGCAAGGCCAGCTGGGCCTCCATGGACCCATTTTGCACACAGTCCCCCGTGATTTCAGCACTCAGATATTGGGAATGGAGAGCAGCTTCCCAAGCCCATTCTGCCTGAGTGACTTAGCATCCTTGGGCCATTCAGTGTGACACGAACAGCTGAATCCAGCTGCTGGAGACAAAACCCCCAGGACACTTGGTGGGACTAAAATCAGAAATAATGACCCACTTAAGGCCCCCAAACCTCAAATGCTGACTCCAACCTTGTGGGCTCTGCATTAGCATTAATAATGATTTCCTTGAACTCACTCAGCGGTTCGGATAGCTAGCTGCATCTCATTAAGAAGTCAACTCCCTTTGCCTAGAAATGTGTACTTATGTCACTTCAGGCAAATGATCCTTAGCAAGATAAGCTCCTTAAACTGTCTGGCTGAAAGGGCAGTGCTCCCCATGACTGAAGGATATTTCAGTGATACCTCACATGAGCAGGATACATTCATACACATGAAATGCAAGCGTTAATATTAAATTCATGGACTCTAAGATAGGGTGACCGCTTAAAGTCTTTTTTCAACCTATGGTTCTTTTAGATAATAAGATATCTTACCTAAGTACAGGAATGGATACTTTAATTGAAACTTTGCCTTGGGCTTTATGTTTTACAAAAGGCAAGCAGAGCCCTTGTCTTATGTTGAATTTTCTCAGAAAAAGACACTGAGAGAAAGGTTTGAGTGCAAGTACTTAATTTGAGAGGTTACCCCAGGAAGCGCCAGAGGGGAGTAGGGAAGTAAGACTGGAAAGGGAGGACAACCAGTTAGTGTGTTAATGAGAAAGTTCTGCTGTGGACAATCAGGGCTCAATACTGCTGGGAGCCTCTGGGCGATGGTATAGAATCCCGCTGTCCAATACTACATTTTGCCAATGATACTTGAAATGTGAATAGTCTGATTTGGAATGTGAGTGTGAAATACACACAGATTTCAAAAACTTAGTATGGAAAAATAAAGAATGTAAAATATCTGACTAACATAATTTTTATATTGATTATATGTTGAATGATAATATTTTTGATATATTATGTTCCATGAAATATTAAGTTAATTTCACTTGTTTTCTTCTTACCCTTTTCAATGTGACTACTAGAAAATATGAAATTATATATCAGGTTCACAGTTGAGGCTGCCGTTGTATTTCTACTGGGCAGCACCGGTCTAGGACACGCCTCAGATGCGTCCTGCAAGAGGTTGGTTGGATCAACCAACTGTCGGCCAACCTTGGCTGAGGTCTGCTCCAGAGAAATTAACTCCCTGGTACTTTGAGTTTTCTTTCATGAACAGAGACAAGCACTCAGCTGAAAGTCACAAGAACTTTCCTTAGAAAGCTGTTGGTATTATACAACAACAGTGAGAGCCAAGGGGATACAGGTAGGGAACCCAGAGCTGCTGTATAGTCCCTATTCTACCTCTTGCCTTCCTGCTCCTGACTTTGAGATCCTCTGTCTGCTTCTCATGGCCTCTGAGTCCATGGTCCTGGGGAGACCACAGGAACAAGAGTGGATAGAAGCTACAGTCACTGTTCCAGTGAACTGTTATGAAGGAAAGGAACTGATGCTATTCCTTCATGAAGACAGTGGGAGGTCAGGTGAGGGAGAGATGTAACTTCACAAGGAAAAGGATGATCTTAACCAAACCTTGCCCAATGAGACTGTCTGCCTCACAGTTTAAAGAGCTCCCTGTTCGTGGAGTTGGTCAGACCCACCCAGGTTGTCAGTGATTTGTAAGGAGTTCTGGCAGCAACAGGATGTCACACAATATTAGGGCCTCTAAGCTATCTATTTCAGTTTTGGAAACTGGCTCCATTTCACGTCTAGAGCAGTGTGATTGCTGAAATGAGAAACATGGGGCTCTCGTCCCAGAGAATTAAGCCCTATGCCTTCTAATATCTGTCCGATATACTGAGTGAAAAAAGCAATCATCCACTGGGCGCTTACTATGGTCCAAGGAACATTTCAGGCATGATATCTCATTTAGTCCCCCAAACAAGAATGTACGGTAAGAGTTATTGCCCCCAGAAGTATAAACTGAGGCTTATACAGAAAACTCTAATTCAAAGTCATTCAGTGGAAGAGCTAGGATTGAATCCAGACCTGTTGCTTCATGCATTCACTATCAAGCTCATATTGATCTCAGGCCAGAGCCAATACTGTTAACCACCAGATTTCTCTCACCAAACACTGGTTGCTTTTGAGGAGTAGGCATGTATCTCACTTTCTGATAATGAGAGCAATACATCATATGCAGAGAATGCATTTTCCAAAGATGGCCTCAGCCATTTCTCAGGTCCTACCTGCTGTGTAGAACCTCACTGCTCCCCAGCAGGAAACTGAGTCTATTCTCTCCTCCTCTGAGCCTGGGTGGGCTTGTGAATAACCACTCCAAAGAAAAGAGTTTGGTGGAAGTAATTATATGGGATTCTTGAGGACGAGTCTTAAGAGGGATATGCGTCTGGCTTGCTCACTCTCTCTAGAAAAAAACAAAAGGAAGCTGGCCACTGGGAGGAAGCCCAGGTCACAGGAGGAGGCCATGCACAGGTGCTTCAGATGACTGCCCCAATTTAGGTCTCAGCTAACAGCCCTGTCAATCACCTGCCAGACATATGACTGAACAAATCTTCAGATGATTCTAACCCCCAGCTGCTAAGTCTTCCTGTTGAGGCCTCAGATTTTGTGGAGTAGTATTATCAAATCACCCCTGCTGTGTTTGGTCTAAATTCCTGACCCACAGACTATTTCAGCATATAAGTGGGTGTTTTAGACACTAAGTTTTGGGGGTGATTTGTTACACACACCAATTAACTACAACATCATGTTCCATTTTTACCTTAGCTATCAGGAAGCTCAAATTCAAGTTTAATGTTTAAATACCATAACTGCATTAGCTGTTATTTTATAATAACATTTCCTTACTTTATAACCTTGAGTGTACATTTCTATTTTATTAACCTTATTTTGTCTTTCTTTGAAAAATATGAGGTGTACATAAACAACAAAATGATCCTTGCCTATACTGTAAGAATAAAATTATAAATTTAATACCTGAATCTTCTTTCATGTCAATGTCTTCTTCTTCATTATTATCATCTATTAAAAAATAAAACAAAGAAAAACTCATATGAAAGCTAGAAACACCAGAATTCTCCAATTTGACTAATAAAAAATTGAAGAAAACCGTAGAAAAGAGAGTGTTAAATTATGCCTTTCTACTGTCTTATATTATCATGTTAAATTAAGAAGAAAGTGTACACATTAGAGCACAATTTAACACCTAGGGTTTACATTTCCTTTAAAAATTATTACATATTTGTAATAAGCTATATGAAATAATTTGTTTTACTTATCAAAGTTATATATGGTCACTTCGGTCATTTTTAATTCCTAAAAATATTAAAATCACAGATTTTAAATGCCACATTTTCTGCGTTTATTAAAGGTATGTATGCTCACCTCAAGTTTCTGAGAAAATGCAGGCATCACTATTTGGTTGTAGGCTGACAGAATGTCCAACCCCTGCACTGCACCAGAAAAAGTGCTTGTTTGCTACATATGCAAATCCACATCTTTAACCATGTGCTTTCACGTGCTCCCACCAGTTGCTCCATCCCCATTTAACTCCCCTCATCCCATCTCCTGTTGCAGGTCCCTTTAACTGAACACAGATGTGTGCTTCCTCTGCCTGCTGAATGACATATTTGCTTTTTGAACTAATATGTGTTATCATCTCTTCTCCTTAAGTGTTCCTCACATCTAGGAGGAGCCAAATCCTGTCCTATTTCCATGTTTCTTCTTCTCTGCTCACATTATTACCATCCAAATTCCAGCTCTCAATGCCATTCACCTTCCCTGTTTTGTGGTTTCCCAACTGCGCTTTTCTTCTTCCCACTTCTGACACCAATTCCTTTTACACATAGCTGCCAAATCAATCTTGAAATATTTTGAAACAATTATCTTGAAACAATTCTGATCTTGTTCACAACCATTCAGTGACGCTTCTCTGTCTAATGAGAAAAGTCTAGACTCTTTGGGGTAACACTCAAGGTCAACAAGATCTGGCTCCAAACACCTTTCTCAGTTTCACCACCCCTGTTCCACTCATGCTGCCACCTACACACATGACAACACTTGATCTTTTTCCCAAATTTTTAAGGTTTCCTTTAGCTTCCCATACTTGCCTCAGTCCTGGAAGCAATGCTTTTCTCCCCCTCTACTCACACTCATCCTTCCAGGCCAAGCTGAGGCACCATAACATCTGCTCCATCCAAGTGTGAATGAATAGTGTCCCCTTTGGTACCTTATTTTTACTGCCTTCTGAGTATGGACTTTAAGGACCTTTAGACTTAGATCTGCATACTGGCCCCTATATCCACTCATTTACTAGGTATCTGATCTTGGAGAAATTACCTAATATTCCTGAGTTTCAGGTTCATCAGCTGTAAAGTGGGATAATAACAGTGCCTCCCACAGAGAGGTGTTGTAAGGATTAAATTAGATAATACCACATAAAGCACTAGGACAGCTACTGAAACATCATTAAGCGCTAAATAATAGTTATTATTACCATCAAATCCCACAGTCTTGTTACTTGTTAACCTACCTGTCTTCCGTAGACCCATTTCTAGGTCATAAATTCTTCAAAGATAAAGCTTATGTCTTATGTTCCTTTGTATTCCCTGGCACCTAATGCAATTGATTACACAGTAGAATCAATAAAGAAATTTCTGCTGAATTAAATTTCTGACTTCTTTTGTTTTGCTTTGTTTTTTACTTTTCTCTGATTTTTTATTAGTCAAATTGGAGAATTCTTATGTTTATATTTCTAAGTATCTCTTACATATTAGGACAGCATGTATCTAGAAGGCAGTCTGTAACAATAAGGACTCAGTAAAGATTTGCAACTTCCTAGCCAAATTTATTCAATATGGCACTCTTCTAAGTATTAATTATTAATGACGATTAGCAATATACTAGTAGGAATGGAAAATGCCTTTAATTTGAGGTGTTACAAGGGTAATTCTTGACAGTCACAGTTAAATTTTAAAGAAGTAAATTTTCTTCCATTCAGACTGTTAGAAACATTAGTGATTTTCTGCATATTTCTTTCTTTCATTCTTTCTATGAATATAATTTTAAGAGGAAGAATAGCTATTTCTTAGAAATGTGATTTCTAACCAAATGATTATCTAAATGCTACAAAGTAAACTCTTCACAGATTCTTTTCTGAACTTAATATATTTAAACAGAATTTTATTTTCCAGAACCGACTAAAATATCTAGAACCATCTCCATGACAACAGACTCTCTGGAATCTCAGAGTGGGATGGAAAAGAGTCTGTACAGTTTCTAGGGGAAAATAAAGGAAACGTCAAAGATCTCTCTGATTGTCCCCCAGGTGTCCATTTGTCCTTCTAACAAACACTCATTGGTAGCTTAGTAGGTGCAAGGCTTGGTGTTTGGGGAAACAGAAAATACAAAGATGAATCAGACACTTAAGCAGAAACTTATCTAGAAACTTATCAATAGTAAGGAAACTAAGACACACAGAGAAATTTGAACATATGGTAGGGAATAGCCAGTGCCATTACAAACGGTACCAGAGGAGGGACAGATGCTTCCAGTCAAGGCTACTGGGAAGGGTTCTCAGAAATGTGACATCAGAGTTGATATTTGAACTTTATAGACTGTACTGATAGCATCATCCCCAGAATGTTCCCAAGGTGTTGAAGGATCAGACTTGGTGTTATTATTCATTCATTCATTCACTCATTCACTCACTCACTCATTTATTCATACAGAAGTTAAGAATAAATCCAGGACCTATATTCAGGCTTCTTGGGTTCACTTCCAGGCCAAACTATGTATAGCTGGGCAAACTTGGGCAAATTATGTAAACCTACTCCTCAGCTTCCTCATCTGGAAAATAGGGTGAATAAAATTACCATTCTTCTAGAGCTGGTAATACATGTAAAGTGCCTGCACAGAAGGAACAATCAATAAATACTGGCTGTTTCTGTTATCATGTCATTATGATTACTACTTTGACTGCCTAACCATTTATTGGCCAACACCACGTGCCAGAACTATGCAAGGTCCTGGAGATACAAGGTGACACTCCCTTCCCTCAAAGAGCTCACAAAGAAGTGGGTGGCATAGAAAAGTAAGACAACAATCAGAAGAAGTGACAGATTCCCAGATGCAGGTGAGAAATTCTATTGGGAAACAGACAAGAGGCAGCTAAGTCAGAGAGGTCTATGGATGGTTTCCAGAAGAAGTGAGGCTTAAGCTGAGTCCAAAGGGTGAGCTGCAGTTAGCTAGGGGGAAGTGAAAGCTGCACTAGGTGCCCAGTAGGTGTGGGTGCCCAGCCTACACCCCTTGTTCCTTTATGCTTCAGTGCTTTGCCAGCCTGACCTCCAGCCACCAGCCCCTGGGTATCTTTGCCTGAGGGCTTTCTCTGAATTGCTGTGTCATGGAATTACCATCCCCCGCCCGAGGCAGCCTTTCACAAAATGACTGACAGGATTTGCATATAAGGCCTCCAGCTCCCTTACTTCTCAATGGCATGTTCTACACTGTCTCGTAGAATCTCCCCAATCCCAAGCATAGGAGAGAGTCCCAGTGGCCTAGTGGTAATGGGCTTAAAACTTAACATTATTGCCTTCCTTCCCTTCCCTGCCTTGCTTCTCCACTCCCCTCCTGGTGTTTCCTGATATTTTCTCTCAAATAAATGATTTCCACTTGAATTTGTGTTTCAAGTCTGCTTCCGGGGTGGGGTATGGGTATTCAAACTAAGACAGGGGTAATCGCACTCAAGCAGAGGGCAAAGCAGCTAAAAACACCTGGATATGAAGATGCTTTTACGTAAGATGCTTTTACGGAAATAAAACTGGCTCCGAATGGCTGAAGGGAAGAGTTATAGGAGGAACTATGGTTAAAGTGATCTGTTCTAGCTATCAAAGGATCTTCCATGCTCCATGCTGAATATGACGGTTAATTTTATGTTTCAACATGACTGGACCATGGAGTGCCCAGCCATTTGCCAAACACTATTCTGGGAGTGTCTGGGAGGATGTTTCTGGATGAAATTAACATTTGAAGCCGTAGACTGAGTAAAGCAGACTGTTCTCCCTAATATGGATGTACTCCATCCAATCTGCTAAGGCTGACCCTCCCACAAGTAAGAGGGGACTCCTTCTGCCAGACTACCTTTGTGCTGGGACATCAAATGCTTTGTGCCTTTGAACTCAAAGTGGAACATGGGCTCTTTCTGGGTCTCAAGACTGTTGGCATTGGGACTGAAACTACACCCTTGGCCCTCCTGGTTCTCAGGCCTTCAAACTCCTACTGGAACTAGACCATCAGCTCTCCTGGGTTTCCACCTGTCAACTGCAGATCTGGGGACTTGTCAGCCTCCGAAACTGTGGGAGCCAATTCCTTGTATCTCTTTCCATATACATATCATTGGTTCTGTTTCTATGAAGAATCTTGATTAGTATACCAGGTTGAAGCATTTTAAATTCATCCTGAGAACTAAGCAACTTTAAACAGAGGAATGACATACCATCTTTCGAGCGATAACATGTTTTCATGAGAGAAATTTACTAAAAATAAATGCCTTAATATTTTGGTATTTGTGTTAAAATCAAGCAAGAGTACTTTGGCCCACAAAGTACCTAAAGTGCCATTACTTATTAATGAAATCCACTTTAGTTCAACATCATTCTATATAATATGTGCTCACCTGAGCCATATTTATGCAACACATTTCTAGCAAGACTTTTTTTCGAACAAAAGCAGGAACCAAAAGACAATGTATAAAAGAAGATGATAGCCTATGGAAATGGGGAGTCATGCCACTCAAAATTGGGAAGCAGTTAAGAGATGGATGGAGCATGGGCAGAGAGCTGCCCTTTTTAACAGTTCTTCAAACATCACACTTCTTCATTAGAGGACAAAAATAAAAGGCTCTCATCCAGGGACTTCCCTGGTGGCGCAGTGGTTAAGAATCTGCCTGCCAATGCAGGGGACATGGGTTCAAGCCCTGGTGCAGGAAGATACCACATGTGCAGGAGCAACTAAGCCCATGCATCCCAACTACTTAGCCTGAGCTCTAGAGCCCACGGGCCACAACTACTGAGCCTGTGAGCCACAACTACTAAAGCCCACGTGCCTAGAGCCCGTGCTCCGCAACAAGAGAAGCCACCACAATGAGAAGCCCACGCACCGCAACGAAGAGAAGCCCCTGCTCCCTGCAACTAGAGAAAGCCCGCGTGCAGCAATGAGGACCCAACACAGCCAAAAATAAATTAAAAAAAAAAAAAAGGTTCTCAGCCAGAGTGATACCAGTTCAAAATAGAGAGCAATCCATCAGCTGTTATTGTTCTGTGTATTCAGAAATGCCAATTCCAGAAAATCCCCTTCCCTTCCTCAGCAGAGGCCACCCAGAGACTAAGGCTTCATTTCATCTTATGGGGCCTCTTTGATGTCAGTTTCAGAATGGATACCATTTTTATTCAGTACATCATTCTCTGTCAGATTATCCTATTGAATTCTGCGCAAAAAGTACAAATATGACTAAAGTTCTTATTTTGGTCAAAAACAAGTTTGAAAAACAACTAGTTTCCCATGAATAAGCAGTTTTCAGTAACACCTAGCTCTGTGCACTTCAGAAACTCTTTCATAAGGAAGCATGTAATCTACTTTAACGACAATCCACTTCATCTTTTATGGGAGACAGAGTTACTATGAAAGACTGTTGTCTTAAAGATATCTGTCTTCAGAGAAGCGGCTCACTTCTCAGTAACAAATAGTCCCACACTTCTTTGAAAAATAAAGTATACCATGTGTTTTGCAATGGCTTGGGACGTGCCTTACTCCTGTACTTGCCTAGAGTTCCCATCACTAATGCAGTCTTTGGGGGAAGTAAAAAGAATAAAAAACAAACAAACAAGACTACAAAACCCCACAGAACTTCAGCCTAAAGTGTGGTCTCTGGACCAGCAGTATGATTATCATCTGATAACTTGTGAGAAATGCAAACTCTTGGGTCCCACTAAAGATCTACTGAATCAGAAATTCTGGGGGAGGGATCAAGCACTCTGTTTTAATCAGCCCTGCAGGCGATGCTCATGTAAGCCGATCTTAAAAAGTGCTATTTGTGCGCTGGCGAGGAGAATCCTTCAAAAACAGTAGCTGTCTCGTTTTATATCCAAGCTGAGATAACTTGGATGTCTAACCAATACCGATGCTGGGAAGGGATGCCCACACCACATGGTTGGTGAGAGTAAGAAACAGTTAATCTCTTTATGAGATATATGTGCTTGAAGTCACCCAGCTAGCACGTAGCTGGAGGGCATGGTTATCATGGTCCACGGCCAGGACCCTTAGATTGGCTGAGGAACATGTACATGGATGGAGACTAGCTCTGGATTTAAAGAGGCCTGTGGGTTGCATGGAAAAAGGAGTGTGTTACAAAGGAAAAAGTTACCCTCATGGGCTATTAAGCCAGCCGCTCCACTCCCAAGGGGGGACAAAAAACTGACAGGTACTTGAAACAGATCACACAATATCCTCAAAGTTTCAGGGACACCCACACATATGGGCAAGTCTGTCAAGCAGGACAATTGAGATGATCGTCTTCTGG
Source organism: Lipotes vexillifer (assembly GCF_000442215.2). Lineage (NCBI taxonomy): Eukaryota > Metazoa > Chordata > Mammalia > Artiodactyla > Lipotidae > Lipotes > Lipotes vexillifer. The sequence goes on along the minus strand of NW_006778108.1, from coordinate 138,028 downwards.
CTTTTATTTCATGTGCATCCAAGTCCTCTCTCTTAATGCTTGATTTTCATACCACAGGCTGCTTCTGCATCCCTTATCTTTTAAATAACTCATTATCCAGGGCTTCTGGGAGCAATCTGTATTTGCAGAGAAAAGAAATATTATTAGCAAAAATAAAGTGCTCCAAGCTTTTTAGGATTTCCATGAAGTAAGGAAGATATGGGTATCCTCATGGCTCCTTGAGAAACTTGACAAAGCAGAAATTCCAAGCAAAGAATGACTGATAAAGAGGAATTCTTCAGAGTGAGCATCTTGCCATTACGTTGAAAACTAGGACCCTCTGGATCTAACAAATTGCTAACTCCATGTTATGCAACGTCATTGAGAGGGTCAGGAGAAAGTTTTTAAAAAAGCCAAAATTGTTTCTCCCCACACCCCGCCCCACCCCAAGCTGGTCCTTTGTCTAGAGGAACACTCAAATCTCATTACTTCATAAATAAATGAATAAATAAAAGGCATTGCTTAGAAAACTGCATGGTTCTGCTGTTCCTGGCTTGGCCAACTAGGTACATGATGGTACCAATTACTGAGATATGGGGTTCAGGAGAGGGAAGATGGGGTTGCGGGGGAGACTTTGGATTTAGTTTTAGATGTGTTGAGGGGGAGATGCTGAGGGACTCCTGGCTGGAGATGGCCCTGTGCAGTGAGGATACCAGAGAGGGCTAGCAGGAAGAGAAGTGGAGGACAGAATGGTCAACAGGATAAAGGCTGCCCAGGCAAGTAAGATAAAGGTTGCAAAAGGTCATGTGGAGTCATGTGATCGAATATGCACTGGTTTCAATAACCACACTTCACCCATTGAAGAGGTTCTGATAACCTCCACAAGGACGGTGGCAGTAGCAGGGTAGAGAGAATTGCATGACTGCTGTGGACTACAGAGTGAATAGCAAGTGAAGGAGACTGACAACTTTTCAAAGACCCATGCCGAGGGTTTCCATGGTGGCGCAGTGGTTGAGAGTCTGACTGCCAAGGCAGGGGACACGGGTTCGAGCCCTGGTCTGGGAAGACCAAGGACCCACAACTGCTGAACCTGCGCGTCTGGAGCTTGTGCTCCGCAACAAGAGAGGCCGCAATAGTGAGAGGCCCATGCACTGTGATGAAGAGTGGCCCCCACTTGCTGCAACTAGAGAAAGCCCTCACATAGAAATGAAGACCCAGCACAGCCAAAAAATAAAAATAAAAATAAAAAAAATAAAAAAATAAAAAAGACCCATGCCGAGATCCCACTCCTGGGCATATATCCGGACAAAATTATAATTTGAAAAGATACATGCATCTCAATGATCACAGCAGCACTATTTACAATAGCCAAGACGTGGAAACAACCTGAATGTCCATCAGCAGATGAATGGATAAAGATGTGGTACATACAGACAATGGAATACTACTCATCCATAAAAAAGAATGAAAATAATACCATTTGTAGCAACATGGATGGTTTTAGACATTATCATACTAAGTGAAGTAAGCCAGACAGAGAAAGACAATTACCATATGATATCAGTTATATGTGGATTCTGACATATGACACAAATGAACTTATCTATGAAACAGAAACAGACTCACAGGCATAGAGAACAGACTTGTGGCTGCCAAAAGGGAGGGGTGTCGGGGAGGGATGGATTAGGAATTTGGGACTAGCAGATGCAAACTAGTATATATAGGATGGATAAACAACAAGGTCCTACTGTACAGCACAGGGAACTATATTCAACATCCTATAATAAACTATAATGGGAAAGAATATGAAAAGGAATATATATATGTATAACTGAATCACTTTGCTGTACAGCAGAAATTAACACAACATTGTAAATCAACTACACTTCAATAAAATAAATTTAGAAAAGTGCTAGGGCTTCCCTGGTGGCGCAGTGGTTGAGAATCTGCCTGCTAATGCAGGGGACGCGGGTTCAAGCCCTGGTCTGGGAAGATCCCACATGCCACGGAGCAACTAGGCCCATGAGCCATGGCCACCGAGCCCGCGCGTCTGGAGCCTGTGCTCTGCAACAAGAGAGGCCACGACAGTGAGAGGCCCGCGCACCGCGATGAAGAGTGGCCCCTGCTTGCCACAACTAGAGAAAGCCCTCGCACAGAAACAAAGACCCAGCACAGCCAAAAATAAAAATTAATTAAAAGAAGGCTCAACATTTAAAAAAAAAAACAAAAAACCCTCTATTCTTTATCTTTATTCTTATTTCTGTGACTTATTAGGAATTATTTCATTCATACACTATTCCTTGAAAGTTATTACTTTTTCCTGCATTTGCCTCAATGTTTTCAACTACGGAACAGAAACCAGTCTACCCAGGATGTTCCAAGGGTCTTTCAAAAGCACCTTGTAGGGGGTTTTGTAAAGACGCCTATAGCATCCTCCCTTCTCCCAGCAGCATTTTGTCTTATCTTTTTAAAAATTAATTAATTAATTAATTAATTTATTTTTGGCTGCATTGGGTCTTTGTCATTGCGTGCGGGCTTTCTCTAGTCGTGGCGAGCAGAGGCTCCTCTTTGTGGTGGTGCACGGTCTTCTCATTGTGGTGGCTTCTCTTGTTGTAGAGCATGGGCTCTGGGCACATGGGCTTCAGTAAGTTGTGGCTCTCAGGCTCTAGAGTACAGGCTCAGTAGTTGTGGTGCACAAACTTAGTGGCTCTGCAGCATGTGGGATCCTCCCGGACCAGGGATCAAACCCATGTCCCCTGCATTGGCAGGTAGATTCTTAATCACTGGAGCCACCAGGGAAGTTCGTTGTCTTATCTTTTATCAGAACTTCCTAATGAGATCAAACTCTGCTTAGTCAAGGCTTGTGTTCCCAGGTCTTTTTTTGTTCTGCTCTTTATCAGCATTTGCTACACACACTACACATTCCCACCGTTTGAAGAGAGAGATTGCTTTCTGTCTATGCCTGCTGCTTGTTCCTGCATTCAGGCTGCTTGGTTACAGCAACACTTCACTGGATTTTCATTGAAGGCAAAATGTGTTTGTAGATTTTGAGGCCCACCAAGTGGAAATAGTTAGCACCCATTTCCTAAGAAGGCAATCAACTCATTTATGTCACATTACAGAAAGCATGTCTTGTATAATTCTAACCATCGATGCAATCCAGACATTAAAAGTGTACAAATGAGCACAAAAGTGCCAAGTCCCCGTAAATATTCATAATTAAAGAAAATTTTGAATTCTTTCATTCTGTAGAGTTTTCTATACACTGAGTATGCCACTTTAAAAAATGTAAAATTCAGACTGGGTCAACAGCTTTGCTTGTGTTTTTTTCCTTATTCAAAGACAACTGATAGATTAGTTTACTGGTGCTGCTATAAAAAATTTCTACACACTTAGTGCCTTAAAACAACACAAATTTCTTATGTTACAGTTCTGTGGGTCAGAAGTCTGACGTGGATCTAACTGGGCTAAATCAAGACATCAGCAGGGCTGCATTCCCTTCTGGAGGCTCTGGGGGAGAATCTGTTTCTTCAGCTTTCTAGCTGCTAGAGGCCACCCACATTCCTTTTAGCTGTGGCCCCCTTTTCCACAGTCAAAGCCGGCAACGCTGCCTCTCTCTGAACATCCTTCCAGTCATGTCTCCCTCTGGCTCTCTGCTTTCTGCTTCCCTCTCCCAGTTTCTACGGATGCTTGTGATTATATTGGCTCACTCAGATAATCCAGGATAACATCCCTATTTTAATATCAGCTAATCAGCAGCTTTAATTCCATCTGCAATCTTATTTCCCCCTTTGCAATGTAACCTAACATATTCACAAATTCTGGGGATGAAGGCATCTTTGCGGGGTGGGGCGTGGTTAAGGCATCTTTCCTCCTACCACATCCAGTAAATCAGGAAGCAGATTGCTTTGCAAAAAAATATCTGAGGAGTAGAACTAAGAACATTTCCATTTAGAAATAATAATGTCCTATGGGATCAAGTACATAGGATTAAAATCAAGGTCTTTTGTGAGTTTTCGGTTTTCAACTTCATTCTCTCGTATAAAAAGGTTTCTTCTTTGCTTTCTTTTTTTTTTATCAACCTCCATTCTTTCTTCCTTTCATCTCCCCCTCTTCCCTTCTTTCTATTCGCCCCCCTTTTATTTTACATTTTCTTTCATCTTTCTTTGGTCTTTACTTCTACCTTTCCTCACGGTTTTGGTTATAAAAGAATAATATCTAGCATCACGAAGACAAATGACAATCTGGGGAACTATTTGCAACATACATTTGAAAAGATTAATAGTTTTGATATACAAATAGTTCTTACAAATCAATAAGATAAATATGAAATAGTCAATATAAATGTGCAAAAGAGATGATTAGCAATTTCACATAAGACATTTAGAGATATAACAAACAACTGAAAAAAGGGGATTAGCTATACTAGTAATAAAAGAAATGCACTTTCTTGGCCACTAATTAGCTTATTTCATGTATAAAAGCGATAACATGAGAATATACACCATTGGGAAGACTGGGGGAAAAGTAAACTCTTACACACTGTTCATGAGAATGTAAACTCAGTACAATGGACTGTTTGGGCTCTCCCCAAATTCATATGTTGAAATCCCAACCCCTAGTGAGATGGTATTAGGAGGTAAGACTTTGGGAGATAATTAGGGAGATAATCCCATTCATGAGGGTGGAGCTCTCATGAATGGGATTAGTGCCCTTATAACAGGGACCTCAAAGAGCTGTCTTTCCACCATGTGAGGATACAATGAGAAAACGGCCACGTGCAACTCAGAGGTGGATCCTCACCAGAACCCGACTATGCTTACACCACGATCTCACAACTCCAGACTCCAGAACTGTGAGAGATAAACTTCTGTTGTTTATGAGCCTCCTGCTTATGGTTTTCTGTTATATTAGCCCGAAAGGACTAGGATACCCAGGTTGTTCAACATGAGGTGTCATTGTTCATATTTTTGACCCTGGGAATGATGTCCCCTGAGTACATGACACTCACCCATAGGGCCGCAACACAATGGCTGATTTGACAGAAGCATCTTGATTTTCTATGCATTTTGAAAAAGTAATGCCCCTTCTAGAAAAGTATTCTAAAAAAATTGTTGATGTGTACGAATGTTTACCTATAAAGATGTTTTTCTATAAGTGTTATTCATCAACAGGTAGAGAATAATTTGCATTGATAATTTCACAGTTCAACAGTATGGTTTGGGGTAAACATTGGGTCCCTTAAGATTATGTTATGGAAGAATATATAATGACATGAAAAAATGTTCACAATTTGTGGTATGTGACACACTGCAAGTTATAAGACTGCATTTCTGGTTGTTTTCCTTTTTCATTTTAAAAGATCTGAAGGATAAACAACAAAATCTGATTTGTCTCTGAACTGTGGGATAAAAGGTGGTTTGTAATTTTTTCTTTTGGATTCTGTATTTTTTACTACAAATCTGTACTACTACTGTAATAAAAAGTTATATATATATTTTAAAGAAGTTTTATATATATATATATATATATATATATTTTAAAAGATGGTCACAATCATTGAAATACCTCCTTTTAAAATTATAATAAGAAATAAACACACATATTTTAAAATGTATGATTCTTGGTCTAGACACCTCTCTGAATATTCATTTACATTGTTATTCATTCTATTCGGAAATATCCTATTACTGTGTGTGCACAGGACAAAACTAAAGCATGAAAAGATTAAACAACAGGCCCAAAGTCACACGGTTCTAAGGTGGTTGTCACAGGAACAGAAACTGTTTCCTGTGATAACAAGCCCAGTGGTTATTCCCCGATAAACAGATGGTTTTGACTATGTACCAAGCTCTTCACTAGTCATTAGTTAGGTTTTTCAGTTCTTCACCACCCATGTCACCAGTGCCTTCAAGCTTGGCCTTCTGACCATTGTGCTGAAACAGCAAGAGTGAAGAAAACCTTAGCAGATCATGGCATCCTGTGCTTCATTAATGCTCCTGGAAAACTGATGACTGGCGAACAGGTAAGAAGAGGAAGGAAATGTGGATATTCCTTGTGGCTGGAGGCACAGTCGCTTGTCAGAAACTCCAGCACTATTACAACAAATTGATAATGTATGACTTTTTTTTTTTTAGCAGAAAGTCAAGCTTCAAACAATGGTCCACATTTTTGGGATTGCTATGGGAAGAAACATTGCATAGTAGAAAGGATTTGAGGTCAGAAATACCCAGTTATGTGACTTTGGGTAACTGACTGAGCTTTCTTCAGCCTCTGTTCACTACCATCCTAAGAAAAGCAGATGATGAACCTATGCCATTCGGTTATTATTGGAAGGCCAGTCTCTTAGTGAGGAATGAATTAATCCTTCTTAAACACAGGATCTATCATGTTAAAGGCTTACTCTTATGCCCAACTGCTTATTACATGGTGATGAGTGTCAACATTTCTGAGTCAAGGATTCACACATCAAATATAACCATCTTACTTATTTCCCAGATTCTCCCACCTGAACTGCCCTTCTTCCCCTGTGTCACTTACACAACATTTGGCATCACTTCTCTGCTCCTGCTCATCCATTAAAGCCCAATGCAGTGCCACATTCATCATGAAACTTAGCTTAACCACCCTGGTCCTCGTGTGTATTTGCCTCAGAAACCCTGGTATTATGACGATTTCAGTGCTGTACTTGATTATTTGCTGATGTTGTCTTCCAGCTGTTCTGTACAATACTTGCCACTTCAGGCATCTTATAAGAACTGTATTTTAAATGCAGCCATGATCAAAGCATTGGGCACACAGGAAGCATGTAATACTGATGGTGGATGAGAAAAACTTATAAAATGAGTGAGAAGGGGGATGAAGAAGGGGTAGAGTGAATAGAGTCATCCCTCAGTATCTGAAGGAGATTGGTTCCAGGTATCTTATGCAGATACCAAAACCCAGGGATGCTCAAGTCCTTTGTACAAAATGGTGTATTATTTGCATATAACCTATGCTTGTCCTCCCATATACTTTAAATAATTCCTAGATTACTGATAATACCTAATACAATGTAAATGCTTGGTACACAGTGAATTCAAGTTTTGCTTTTAGGGACTTTCTAAAAAAAATTTTTTTTTTTAATATTTTCAATCCATGGTTGGTTGACTCTACAGATATGGAACCTGTGAATATGAAAGGCTGACTGTACCTTTCTCCTTTTAGCTTTGGAAGAGCAGATTCAGGTAAAAATTTTAAAAAGTCGTGTCCGTTTGTCAGAGGATATAATTTTAGAAAAATATTCTTGGAGAAATAGTCTTTCCTTATGATTAAAGTGAAAAATATATGAAAAGAAGTGCTGTCCCCTCATCTAGATCTGGTAACAATACTTATGATATCTGAAAAAAAAAAAGACTTTTTACTTGAGGCTTCGGTTAAATAGCGTTTCAGCTTAAGGTCATGGTAGCTTTTTACATACTTTAATAAACATCCAGCACATATTTCGAAATTTTTCAGATTATGCAAGTACAATAGAATATCAGAAATGGTCTGTGTTCTCTCCAAATTTACCTTTTCATTGGTGAGACAAGACAGAGGTCAAAAAAGAAATCGTAATATAAAAATCCAGTGGAGTTACCTTGCAAGAGTGTATACAATTTAGACAGAAATAAATGATAGCCAGGAAAATTAATGAAAGATGTATTTGTGTCAATACAAGTTAATTCATATTTGGAAGACTTTAAGGAGGCCAAAATAACTGGAATCTGATTGAGAAGATTCTTGATTTGTTTTGTTTAGAAAATGATAGGCATGTGCTAAAAGATACGACAATTCTCATCAAAGGATATGACAATTCTCATCGAAGTCTATATTTGGGATCTTCCTTATGGTATTTTATGTCTAAGTAGGAAAAAAGCATGAAACAAAATATGTCTGCATACTCAAAATAAATTAATAACATATCCGTCAATATTTGAATAAAGCCTATGCAGTTTAGCCAGTCATTGTGATCTGTTTAAATATTTAAGAGGTTGCCAAGGCAGAACTCTCAAACTTGACTTACGCTTTGACTTTTTCATTCAAATGATTTTGTGTTATGTCCAACAAAGAATATCCATATTTAAGGCCAAAAATCGTCTCCAATAAAGTTTATAATTTATAAACTTATTTATTATTCCTATATGTATTAATTTTATCTACTGCTAATTTAACACTTACCATACATGTGTTTCTATATGTATGTACCATTTCTCAAGCTCATTTTTAAGGCACTGGATATTTTTGCAACTTTATAAAGTTTATCATTTTATACTGTACTTGAGAAATGCCCCCCAAACATTAGTGGGTCAAATGGCTCACTATTTTGCCGTCTATCAAGAAAACAGGGGAAAATCCATCCTCTTTTCTATTAGATTTTCTCAAATAGTTTTTGAGTCACAGTCATAAAAACAAATGAAATTATCTGTCTAAAGCAAATCTTCCTCTTAGAGACAAGTGGTAGGTTTAGGAGGAACACATCTCCACCCTGGAAGCATTTTCCTATTTTATCAGTTTTCTCAGCTAGCTACTATTTGAAAGATATATTTTAATTATATTTAACTCTGCATAAGTCAAAATGAGTATTGTGTATAAACTATATAAATTTCCTAACTGGAAAGAAAACTGGGCAAATCTAATTGCTTTCAGGGTCAAAAATAAACAGAATATGGGTAAATTTTTTAGTCATAGCTGTTTTCATTGTGAATGAATCAGTTGAGCTTGGATACTGGTTCAGAATGGAAGATTTTTAATATCAAATATATTTGTCAGTTCACAAGGTAATTTCATCAACAGATGGTCACTAACCCAATGGTCAGTGATAAAGGTGAAAACTTTTAGCCAGAGATGTAATAAGCCTTGCTTGAGGTATGTAGAGAGAAAAATTGGTGAATTTGTTCTTCCTTGTTCTGTATATTAGCCTTCACCTCCACACTTATTCATTAGGTGTATAAAACCTACATAACACTTAATCACAGTTTCTGAGACTATTACACTGGATTTCCTGGTGTAGATGACTGATACCAGGAGTGAGCTGGGGCTGGGAGAACCAGGCAGTGGGGCGGGGGTAACATAGAAATCTGTGGGTCCAGAGTAAATGGGGAGAGGGAGGTCTAGACTAAGAGAGGGTCATGAATCTAGGAAGTCAGAGGTTGGGCTGAGGGCACAGGTTCCACATCCAGCTAGACAGATAAGTCTGGGTAAGACATTAGCAGGCAGAAATAAACCCAATCCAAAGGCAAAGTCTGCCTTGGTGGCCTGAATGGTAAGAGACAGACGGTTACAGTAGCACAGTTTCTCCACTTCTGCACTATTAACATCTGTGGTTGGAGAATTCTTTGCTGGGTGAGGCTGTCTTGTGCATTATAGGATGTTTAGCCCCATCCCTGGCATCTACCCACTAGTTACCAGTAGCTCCTCCCTTCCTCGAGTTGTGAGAAACAAAAATGTCTGAAAATGTTCTCTGAAGAGCAAAATCACCTCTAGTTGGGAACCCCTACAGTAAACAAATGTGACTTTCCCTCAAGTCGGAGAGGATGTGGGTTTGAACATGACATCCTTCAAGTTTCCAGCATCAGGATTCTTTGATACAATCTCAAAGCTGTGAATCTGACATTGTTATTACGAGGAAAATTAACATTCCTAAATTCTGTTAGGACTTAGGACTCCACTTAAAAAAAAGACTTCCATATTCAAGATCAGAAATTGTGTTTTTATGTTTTGTTTTCTACATTCAGTGAAAACTACACATGATAAATCCTACACGCCGAAAAATCCAAACCTTTTATGTAAAGAACAAAGAGATTTCTGACTTGAATCATATAAACGCTGTTTGCTGTACTCTATGAAATGACACACTGTAAATATAAATGATTTGCAAGCAAAGTGTATGGTAATTCTATAAAGCTGCCACACCAGACTTCCAAATAATACCCCCGGAAGTAAAAAGTCCTATGTGTTCCACCCACAGAAAGATATAAAACAGCTGAAAAAAAACCATTGCTGGTTTCTTTCCTCTGAGGTTCCTACTGCATTTCCATCGTGGGCCCTATTGCAGGGTAAGTGTGCCCCCAAAATTCATATGTTGAAGTCCTAACCCTCTGTCCCTCAGAATGTGTCTATTTGGAGATAGGGTTTTAAAGAGGTAATGAAGTTAAAATGAGTTCACTGGGGTGAACCCTGATTCAGTATGACTGGTGTCCTTGGAAGAAGAGATTAAGACAAAGAGACACACAGAGGGAAGACCACATGAAGACACAGGGCAAAGATGACCATCTAGAAGCCAAGGAGAAAGGCCTCAGAAGAAACCAACCCAGCTGACACCTTGATTCTGAACTTCTGGTCTCCATAATTGTGAGAAAATAAATTTCATCCAATCTGTGGTACTTTGTTCTGGCAGCCCTGGTAAAACTAATACAGGCATTTCCCACATTTTCCATCTTCTCCCATGGTCCTTTTTGCTTCCTGGTGCCACTTGCCTACAGATAATAGCAATGCACTACTTGGATGATTTGGATGGAATCTGATTTTGAACTCTATGATAAAGTACCAATTTGACTCATATTAGAAAATGTTTCATGAGGCAATATTCAGATATTAGAGGAAAGAGAAGCATGGCAGATTAGAAAAGTGATAGGCATCAGATTAAATTAGGGAGACTTTCTCAACGCTCCAAATGCATCCCAGCCTTCTCTGAAGATGCTCTTATCACTTGTGCAATGACAGATACCATCCTCAATTTTAAAATACAGCTGTTATTTCCTAGCTGTATGTCTCACTTTTCTGAAGTGTGCATCATTTTCCATATCTAAAAAGGAGGGTTGATACGGTGCCACTTTCTTAGAGTTATCATGAAGATTAACTGATTTAGCCCATGTATCTGATGGCTGACAGAAAGCAATCCATAAGTGTTAGCTATTATTCCTAACATTAATATTAGGTAGTAGTCATGCATGTGTTATACCTTTATTATGATCATTTCTAGACTAACTGTTATTGTTTCTCATTCATTTTGTCTTAGAGTCTCAATTATGAAATTTAAAGACATGGGATTAAAGTACCCCCAAACACAGAGATTTGGTTTAATATAAAAATGACTTTTTTTTCTAAACTATGATCATTATTGCATTCAGAATGGTTAAGAAGACTAGTTAGAGAAACTCTGAAGTAACTCCAGGGGGAATATATGGCGAGTCAGAAAAATTATATTCCAATCAAAGATGGTATGGTTATGAATTAACCATAAATTCAAATTATGAACAGATAATGTATATCATCTATATTAGCAGTCACATATTCCATTAGAAGTCACTTTTACTTCATAGTGCATACTGAGAATTTACAAGTGGCTGATGCCTCAGAATTGCAGAAATACTCAACAGTATTGGAGGATTTTGACACTTAGTTTAAAAATGTACTTACTATTATAAATATGCAATGGAAATAATTTCATGAGCATGGCATGATTCAAAGCACTGATGTGAAACTGGGGATGATTTTATTATTATTTCACTCGCTTGAGTGCTAAGATGCACTCTGGATTTATTTAAAGTAGCAATCTCAAACAATAATTTATTTGCATAGTTATTAATACATTCTAGACCACTAAAACTGTCCCATTTTTAAAAACTTGTAATATGATCTTTGGCTTTGCATCACTGGAAACACCTGCTGATGGATGGATTTGTTTTAATAGCAATGGATCATACTTATACAATTATTTTTATCATATGTTAGAGTGAAAACAAGTTCTCATTTTAGGAGGCATAAAAATGAATATGATGTCATTATTTCCAAACATATCAGGGAATCCAAAATTTATAAAATCTTCTAAATCATGCTGTGACGCTGACATTTGCAACTGCACACCATAGCAAGTTGCATTTTTTACATGAATGGACACTTTCTTTTAAGAATACTTAAAAATGCAGAAATGTAGGCACAATCTGCTCACTGTGATTATGTAGGAAACAGAGAGAGACGGTGGAAGGAGACTGAAACAGGAAGAAGCCATGAGGTTATGGGGAGAAGAATTTATTAAGCTCAAGTCATGTCAACAATTACTTATTAAGCAGCTATTATGTGCTTTACACTCTGTAAAACACCGAGTTGCTTAAAAAATGAATAAAAGTGAAACAAGGAGGAGGAGGAGGAAAAAGAGAAAAAAGACCACAACCCTGGTCTTCTTTATCATATGGGAGTCTTCTGGATTTATGTTATGTTCCATTTGGGGGAGACTGTAAAATCCCAAATGGAATACACTTAGCAGATTCACCTTTCAATCATAAAATCGGGGAGGACTTCAGATCACCCAGGAGAACTTAGCCCATTTTGATCATTTGCACAGCGCTGAACATCTCCAGCAGTTTTCTGTAGCTGTCCCGTAGCTCTATGTCCTACCCTGATCTGCAGGTGGGTGGGGCATCCTCTCTATGGGGTGGGGGGCTCGGATAGGCTGCTAAAGAAGGTGACTGGGCACTGGCACCCATCATCCACTCCTTTCTACCTGCCAGAGTCACTGGTTACATGAAAGACCACTTCAGATGGACATGAAATCCTCAACAACAACAAAAATCTCTCTGAAAGGCAGAGGCACCAACAATGCTCATGGTAGCTTGAAATTCCCTGGAAGCCATTCTTCATCACGGCTGAGGAAAGTGCTTAGGACACCGAGACTTAAACGGCACCATAAAAATAACGAGGTATTAAATAAGCCTCAGCCTTCACAGGCTGGAAGAGGAGCAGTGCGGAGCAATATTCAAATGAAACAGGTTCAGCTGATCGCACGTTCAGTTGAGGTAAATCAATTCACTCAAGGTTCTTTAAAAACCTGGAGGTTTCTCCTACTTTCTAAAAAGAAGTGTGAAATAAGATGAAAGACTTATAAGATGAAAAAGGGTTTTCAGATTGCCCTAGAAAGGACTTTCTCTTCATTGCCATTTGGGTGGAGAAAACTGGGGACAAGAGGGATGGAATGCAAGAACAGCTTGAATTGTGACTACAAATATAAACGGGCTCCTTACAATTTCCAACCCGTTTAACACGGTGGGTACAGGCACAGGCCTGGACAACTTAACAAGTGTGGGGAAGAAATCACAGGTCATGGAATTTAGGAAATGCCGTCTGGTCCAGCCCCTCACTCAAGAGATAAACTGACTTCCCCAAGACAACACAATGACCTGGTAAGAGGAAGAAATCCAGAGCCTAGATTTCCCGTCACCTCCTTTAGATCTTAAAATCTAAGATACAAGTTGCCAGGTGTGACTGGTGGATGGAAATCATGCTTGTAACAAACTTTAAAAGGCAAAATAAAGCAGTAGAATTATTAAGTGATGCCCTGACTTTTTCAACCTCCCATTTCAAAGGAAACAAATTGCTTTACTCACCTGCAGGGAAAAGCTCGCTCATTTTCTTTTTGTAGATTTTGAAGTCGACTTCTAGGAAGACACAGAAGATGATCCGATCCACCTAGAGGCAAACAATAGACACTTAAAGTGAAAGGAAATACGGCAAATGCCTTCCCAGAACATGGTGGTCTTGGAACAAAACACAAACAGAAAACTTCCCACAGATTTTTGGTGCTACACTGCTAACTACATGACAGCACTGAGTGGAGTTCGTGTGTGTGTGTGTGTGTGTGTGTGTGTGTGTGTGTGTGTGTGTCTGTGTGTGTGTGTGTGTCTGTGTGTGTGTGTGTGTGTGTGTGTGAAAGAGAGAGAGAGAGAGAGAGAGAGAGAGTTTGTTTGTGAATGCACTCTTTATGTAAATAAACCCATGGGCAATTTGGTGGAAAGATGTTATATAAATCAAATAAGAAATAATAAATGACAATAAGCTACTTTGCAGCAAGCTATAAATAAGATCTGAGATTCCAGCGGGATACCCAGACTTTATGTTCTATTAAACAGCCACACGAGAGGTGTACAGCAGAATGACAATAAAGTATATCAGTAAACGGAGAGCTCTTTGTCCTACCCTTGTTAGACAAATATATTTTTCAAACGTGTTAGTATTTGAACATGGCCTAAAAAGCTTCACGCAGTGTAATTTGCATGCAGTCACTTGCTTTTAGCTTTACATACTTGGAAATGCAACAGAAATAAAATATAATTAGCTGACAGTACATGAGGTCAATGTAACTTTAATCTGGTAGGTTATTACTGAGTAAGGAAGTGCCACTTCAAAAGTAAAATGTGTACACAGTCCCTTTTCTCTGTTTCGAGAGCTTCTGCATGTAAGGAGTTTCTTTGAGACATTCCAAGAGCAATACGGTAAACAGAGAAGAGAGATGGGATACACATAATAGCTCACGGATATCTGATATTAAATCGGTGACTCAATTTTGTGTCTTGAAAACAAACACCCCTTTAGTTCCTTTATTTTAACAATGTACAAAAAGTTAAAAATTACCCCATCCATCAAACTGCAACTGGCAATTGACTAGAACATCAGTAGGAAATGGAAGTGGGGTATGCTGGTGGCAGGACAGGAAAAAACCCAAATGGATGTCATCCACCCAACCCCTCAGCTCTCCCAGCCTGTAGGGGACAGAGTCATGTGAGCCAAGTCCCAAAGTTCCCAGTAGGAGAGAAGATCTGCAGGAGTGGGACGGGAGAGGATTAGGACACAGGAATCCCAGCTTCCCTGATGGAAGCTCGGAGATGCGGCTTCCTGATACCTGCACAAGTCTAGACTCCCAGCTGGTAGACCACCTCCTGGGCAGTCACTGGACTTCACCAAAAACCATGTAGCACTACCCCAGTCACTGTCCCATAGGGTGGAGAGAGCACTTGACCTTCAGAAATGGAAGGACTGGGGTGCAAAGAACCCTATTTTCCTTTCCCTGTATTCATTTGAATTTCTGCTGTCCAGGCTTGTCTGCATGGCAGTAACGTTTGCTACAAATGTAAAAACTGTCACCATCAACGTACTCTCAGGTGACCTATAAATTTAGGGGAATAAATGATTATCTGTGCAATGCTGAATGCTCGTCTCCACTATCCTTATGGTGTATTTATGCCCTGTGGCTAAAGATAAGAATCATAATGCCGAGCAATAGAATCACGTTACAAAAGGACATACTTGCTTTGATACCATTATATGTATTTTTAAGCACAAAGATACAAGAGTGTAGGGATTCGTTCATAAGCACTAATGACCATAAACATACATAGGAATGTGACACACGAACTTCAAGATGACGATGATTTCTGATAAGGGAGGGAAGGTAAAATGATGGACAGGTAAGACTTTAAACGAATAGCTAATATTTTACTTATTTAGAAAGAAAAAATACGGCAAATGGGTAACAACTGTCAACTATGGGGGTAGGTACATGGGTATCATATTATGTTCTACACTTTCTGTATATATGAAATACACCATAATTAAAAGTCCTAACATTAAAAATAAGATTCTGTTACTACTCAGCCATAAAAAAAGAATGAAATAATGCAACTTGCAGCAACATGGATGGACACAGAATTATCATACTAAGTGAAGTAAGTCAGAAGGAGAACAAATAGCATATGACATCACTGTTATGTGGGATCTAAAATATGACACAGATGAACTTACCTACGAAACAGAAACTGATTCACAGACATAGAGATGAGACTTGTGGTTGCCAAGGGGGAGGTGGGAGGGGGAGGGATGGATTGGGAGTTTGGGATTAGCAAATGCAAACTAGTATATAAAGAATGGATAAACAACAAGGTCCTACTGTATAGCACAGGGAACTATATTCAATATCCTGTGATAAATCCTAATGGAAAAAACTATGATAAAGAATGTATATATATGTATAACTGAATCGCTTTGCTGTACAGCAGAAATTAAGACATTGTAAATCAACTACACTTCAATAAAATAAGTTAAAAAAATAGTAAGATTCTGTGTTAGACATACTCTACTCTCCAGCTGCACTGAACGACTGATAATTTCCAAACACTATAATTATTCTCACTTCTGCGCCTGTGATGGTTGACTTTTTCTCCAGGCTTCAAATGATCATATTATTTATAAAGCCCCTAATTAAGATCAAAATCAAAACAAGAAAATTTGGTTCAAACCAGATCTAAGAAGAACAAGCTGAACAGTCTCATTTGTACTCATTTCTCCCTACTTTTACGGTCACTTAATATAAATCATGAGATTTATTTTTTAACATCTTCATTGGAGTATAACTGCTTTATAATGTTGTGTTAGTTTCTGCTGTATAACAAAGTGAATCAGCTATATGTACATACATATCCCCATATCCCCTCCCTCTTGTGTCTCCCTCCCACCCACCCTATCCCACCCCTCTAGATGGTCACACATCACTGAGCTGATCTCCCTGTGCTACGTGGCTGCTTCCCACTAGCTATCTATTTTACATTTGGTAGTGTATATATGTCAATGCCACTCTCTCACTTCATCCCAGCTCCCTGTGTCCTCAAGTCCATTCTCTACATCTGTGTCTTTATTCCTGTCCTGCCCCTAGGTTCTTCAAAACCTTTTTTTTTTTTTTTTTTTAAAGATTTCATACATATGGGTTAGCATGCAGTGTTTGTTTTTCTCTTTCTGACTTACTTCACTCTGTATGACAGACTCTAGGTCCATCCACCTCATTACAAATAACTCAGTTTTGTTTCTTTTTATGGCGGAGTAATATTCCATTGTATATATGTACCACATCTTCTTTATACATTCATCTGTCAATGGACACTTAGTTTGCTTCCATGACCTGGCTATTGTAAATAGTGCTTCAATGAACATTGTGGTACATGACTCTTTCAGGATTATGGTTTTCCCAGTACTGGGATTGCTGGGTCATATGGGAGTTCTATTTTTAGTTTCTAAGGAATTTCCATACTGTTCTCCATAGTGGCTCTATCAATTTACATTCCCACCAACTGCGCAAGAGGGTTCCCTTTTCTCCACACCCTTTCCAGCATTTATTGTTTCTAGATTTTTTGATGATGGCCATTCTGACTGGTGTGAGATGATATCTCATTGTAGTTTTGATTTGCATTTCTCTAATAAGTAGTGACGTTCAGCATCCTTTCATGTGTTTGTTAGCAATTTGTATATCTTCTTTGGAGAATTGTCTATTTAGGTCTTCAGCCCATTTTTGGATTGGGCTATTTGTCTTTTTGATACTGAGCTGCATGAGCTGCTTGTAAGTTTTGGAGATTAATCCTTTGTCCATTGCTTCGTTTGAAAATATTTTCTCCCATTCTGAGGGCTGTCTTTTCGTCTTGTTCATGGTTTCCTTTGCTGTGCAACAGCTTTGAAGCTTCATTAGGTCCCATTTGTTTATTTTTGTTTTTATTTCCATTTCTCTAGGAGGTGGGTCAAAAAGGATCTGGCTGTGATTTATGTCATAAAGTGTTCTGCCTATGTTTTCCTCTCAGAGTTTTATAGTGTCCAGCCTTACATTTAGGTCTTTAATCCATTTTGAGCTTATTTCTGTGTATGGTGTTAGGGGGTGTTCTAATTTCATTCTTTTATATGTAGCTGTCCATGTTTCCCAGCACCACTTATTGAAGAGGCTGTCTTTTCTCCATTGTATATTCTTGCCTCCTTTATCAAAGATAAGGTGACCGTATGTGCATGGGTTTATCTCTGGGCTTTCTATCCTGTTCCATTCATCTATATTTCTGTTTTTGTGCCAGTATCATACTGTCTTGATTACTGTAGCTTTGTAGTATGGTCTGAAGTCAGGGAGCCTGATTCCTCCAGCTCTGTTTTTCTTTCTCAAGATTGCATTGGCTATTTGGGGTCTTTTGTGTTTCTATACAATTGTGAAATTTTTTGTTCTAGTTCTGTGAAAAATGCCAGTGGTAGCTTGATAGGGATTGCATTGAATGTGTAGATTGCTTTGGGTAGTATAGTCATTTGCACAATGTTGATTCTTCCAATCCAAGAACATAGTATATCTCTCCATCTGTTAGTATCATCTTTAATTACTTTCATCAGTGTCATAGTTTACTTCATACAGGTCTTTTGTCTCCTTAAGTAGGTTTCTTCCTAGGTATTTTACTCTTTTTGTTGCAGTGGTAAATGGGAGTGTTTCATTAATTTCTCATTCAGATTTTTCATCATTCGTGTATAGGAATGCCAGAGATTTATGTGCATTAATTTTGTATCCTCCTACTCTACCAAATTCAATGATTAGCTCTAGTAGTTTTATGGTAGCATCTTTAGGATTCTCTATATATAGTATCATGTCATCTGCAGGCAGTGACAGTTTTACTTCTCTTCTGATTTGGATTCCTTTTTCTTCTCTGACTAGCTGAGGCTAAAACTTCCAAAACTATGTTGAATAATAGTGGTGAGAGTGGGAAACCATGTCTTGTTCCTGATCTTAGTGGAAATGGTTTCAGTTTTACACCACTGAGGATGATGTTGGCTGTGGGTTTGTCATATATGGCCTTTATTAGGTTGAGGTAAGTTCCCTCCATGTCTACTTTCTGGATAGTTTTTTATCATAAATTGGTGTTGAATTTTGTCAGAAGCTTTTTCTGCATCTATTGAGATGATCATATGGTTTTTAATCCTTCAATTTCTTAATATGGTGTATCACATTGATTGGTTTGCATATATTGAAGAATCCTTGCATTCCTGGGATAAACCCCACTTGATCATGGTGTATGATCCGTTTAATGTGCTGTTGGATTCTGTTTCCTAGTATTTTGTTAGAGGATTTTTGCATCTATGTTCATCAGTGATATTGGCCTGTAGTTTTCTTTCTTTGTGACATCTTTGTCTGATATTTTCTCAGTCCCTTTCTTTTTCTCTTCTTCTTTTGGAACCCCTATAATTCAAATGCTGGTGCATTTAATGTTGTCCCAGATGTCTCTGAGACTGTCCTCAATTTTTTTCATCCTTTATTTTGGTCTGCGGTAGTTATTTCCACTATTTTATTTTCCAGGTCACTTACTCCATTCTTCTGCCTCGGTTATTCTATTGATTCCTTCCAGAGAATTTTTAATTTCATTTATTGCGTTGTTCATCATTGTTTGTTTGCTCTTTAGTTCTTCTGGGTCCTTGTTAAACATTTCTTGTATTTTCTCCATTCTATTTGCAAGATTTTGAATCACCTTTAGTATCATTACTCTGAATTCATTTTCAGGTAGACTGCCTATTTCCTCTTCATTTGTTAGGTCTGGTGGGTTTTTACCTTGCTCCTTCATCTGTTGTGTATTTCTCTGTCTTCTCATTTTGCTTAACTTACTGTGTTTGGGGTCTCCTTTTCACTGTCTGCAGGTTCATAGTTCCCGTTGTTTTTGGTGTCTGCTCCCAGTGGGTAAGGTTGGTTCAGTGGGTTGTGTAGGTTTCCTGGTGGAGGGGACGGTGCCTGTGTTCTGGTGGATGAGGCTGGATCTTGTGTTTCTGCTGGGCAGGACTGCGTCTGATGGTGTGTTTTGGGGTGTCTGTGAACTTACTATGATTTCAGGCAGCCTCTCTGCTAATGGATGGGGTTGTGTTCCTGTCTTGCTAGTTGTTTGGCATGGTGTGTCCAGCACTGGAGCTTGCTGGTCGTTGAGGGGAGCTGGGTCTTAGCATTGAGATGGAGATTTCTGGGAGAGCTCTCACCGATTGATATTATGTGGGGCCGGGAGGTCTCTGGTGGTCCAATGTTCTGGACTCGGCTCTCCCACCTCAGAGGCTCAGGCCTGATACCTGGCTGGAGTACCAAGACCCTGTCAGCTACACGGCTCAGAAGAAAAGGGATTTAAAAAAGAAATAAAATAAAATAATAAATAAAATTAAATAGTTATTAAAATAAAAATTTAAAAATATATTATTAACATAAAAAATTTTTTTAAAAAGAGAGCAACCAAACCAATAAACAATTCCACCAACGATAACAAGTGCTAAAAACTATACTAGGATAAACATAAAAATCAGAAACCAGTCAGTCACATATGGCAAACCCCAAGTCTACAGTTGCTCCCAAAGTCTGCCGTCTCAATTTTGGAATGATTCACTGGCTATTCAGGTATTCCACAGATGCAGGGTACCTCGAGCTGATTGTGGAGATTTAATCCGCTGCTCCTGAGGCTGCTGGGAGAGATTTCCCTTTCTCTTCTTTGTCCGCACAGCTCCTGGGCTTCAGCTTTGGATTTGGCCCCGCCTCTGCGTGTAGGTCGCCCTCTGGTGTCTGTTCTTAGCGCAGACAGGACAGGGTTAAAGGAGCCGCTGCATTGGGGGCTCTGGCTCACTCAGGCCGGGGGGAGGGAGGGGTACGGATGTGGAGCGAGCCTGCGGCGGCAGAGGCCGGCGTGACGTTGCAACAGCATGAGGCGCGCTGTGCGTTCTACCAGGGAAGTTGTCCCTAGATCCCGGGACCCTGGCAGTGGCGGGCTGCACAGGCTCCCCAGAAGGGGAGGTGTGGACAGTGACCTGTGCTCGCACGCAGGCTTCTTGGTGGCGGCAGCAGCAGCCTTAGCGTCTCATGCCCGTCTCTGGGGTCCGCGCTAGCTCATTTAGGTGGTGCTCTGAATCCCCTCTCCTTGAGCACCCTGAAACAATGGTCTCTTGCCTCTTAGGCAGGTCAAGACTTTTTCCCAGACTCCCTCCTGGCTAGCTGTGGCACACTAGCCCCCTTCAGGCTGTGTTCATGCCGCCAACCCCAGTCCTCTCCCTGGGATCTGACCTCTGAAGCCCGAGCCTCAGCTCCCAGCCCCCACCTGCCTCGGCGGGCGGGTGAGCAGACAAGCCTCTCGGGCTGGCGAGTGCTGGTCGGCACTGATCCTCTGTGCAGGAATCTCTCCGCTTTGCCCTCCTCAACCCTGTTGCTGCGCTCTCCTCTGTGGCTCCGAAGCTCCCCCCTCCGCCACCCTCCATTTCCACCAGTGAAGGGGCTTCCTAGTGTGTGGAAACCTTTCCTCCTTCACGGCTCCGTCCCAGAGGTGCAGGTCCTGTTCCTATCCTTTTGTCTCTGTTTTTTTTTTTTCCTTTGCCCTACCCAGGTACGTGGGGAGTTTCTTGCCTTTTGGGAGGTCTGAGGTCTTCTGCCAGCGTTCAGTAGGTGTTCTGTAGGAGTTGTTCCACATGTAGATGTATTTCTGATGTGTTTGTGGGGAGGAAGGTGATCTCCATGTCTTACTCCTCCGCCATCTTGAAGGTCCTCTCCTGGGATTTTTTTTTAAACACTTATGTTTTGTGTGTGTGTGTGTGTGTGTGTGTGTGTGTGTGTGTGTACGTTTGTTGGGGGGGGAGGGGAAGGGAGGGTTAGTGGTAATGCTATTCACTGCTACTAAGTGTACTTTTAGGCATTCCAGACTAAATACAGATTTCTTAAATATTGCAAAGAATTGTAATCCACCTTTTAGCACTTTAGGGTTTGTTACCATGGAAATGGTATGGGTCCAAAATTCAGCAGCCTGATTTATTTTTTTTTCCTCAAAGAGAAGATGGATGATGAGGGAAAAGTACTTTTATTTTAAGCTAATTGAGTCACCCAAGTTCCCTGGCCTTACCCTTAGGCATAACACTGAAAATATCTTGGAAGCAAGTAATATCCAAGAATTAACCTCATTTGCCAAGTGCTTGTTATATACGCATACGTGCATATATTTTTATACACACACAGGGTTACTGTTGGATAAGATCTCATTTAGTTGGCAAGCTCTGTGTTTATAAACTCATCATGGGTATTGATCACCACTTGTGGTGGACAATATTTTCCAAGATGGCGTGCAAGATATCCCCTCCTTCAGGTTCCTCTTGAAATGTAATGCTGATTCTCCTCTCTTTGAGAGGTGGGATTTATATTTCCTCCTCTTGAATCCAGGAGTGCCCGGAACTCTGGCAGAGATCCGTGAGTTCTGAGTCCATGTCATGAAAGGTGATAGAGTTTCTGCCCAGTCCTCTTGAGATGCTCGTTCTCATACCTAATCATCATGCCATGAGGAAGCAGAGACCCTGGAGGATCCATGTGCAGATGGAGTCACAACCCGAGCTGTAAGTGAGTAGCCCCTAGATGATCTCAGCTCCTGGCTTTTGAGCTACTCCAGGTAATGCTACGTGGGGTGGAGATGGAGATGAACCTTTCCTGCTGAACTCTACCCAAATTGCAGATTTGTGAGCAAAACAGAGAAATACATAGTTAGAAATCGGATATTTTTCTAGCTCGTTCCTACTGCCATGTTTGGATTCTTGCTTCTCTAGCTATGCGGTAACGACTCCTATTGAAAAGTTCAGACTGAATGGGGTAGAAGTCAAAGTCATGATGGTGTGACAAGAACATAGAAAGTCTAATTGCTACATGGCTGAGAGATTGGAAATCTGACTTGTACAAAGCAGGAAGGACCCGGGTGATCCACTCCAGCCCCAGAAAAATTTCATGAACATATAGAAGAAAGCCTCACTACTGAGGCTTTGGAGCCTGGTTTCCTGGTTAGGTATAAATAGAGAAATTTTGTACAATGGTTGTTCTTGAGAGACTATATTTATTCAATTATTATTCAGATATTAACTGAACACCTTCAGTTTGTGGGGCTTAGCCCATGTGCCAGTCTCTCACAAGAAAACCTGAATCCAGAATTGAGGGAATTTTTTTCCCCTCAAGGCCAAAAAATTAGTGGGAGAAACTTAGGCCTCAACTTCACATCTAAGCGTTCTTTCTGTGATATCACCCAGATAGAGACACAGGGGACTGAGTTTCTAGGCCTGTCACCAGTTCTGTGACACTGGACAAGCCGTTGTCTCTCCAGGCCCCAGTTTTCAAGTCTTTATAAGGAAAGAATTGTATTATATCATTTCTATAGTTTCCTCCCTCCCTCTTTCTTTTTACCTCAAATTCTATCTCTGTGTTCCTTTGGTACTGGTTGTCAACTTAGCTGAGCTGAAATTACATTTCTCTGAAAAGCTCGAGCGTAGAGTTGGCCACAGAGCAATTTCTATGAGATCTGGGGGTCAGGGGTGCAGCTGCAGCTGTTTTGCTGGGCAGGTGGGTGCAGGGCACCGGATTCTGGGCAGGTCGTGCACTGTAGCTCACCACTGCCTCACCTGGGTGTGAGGTAGCCAGTGGGCCCACAGCTTCTCCAGCTCTTGCTGGCTCTCTGAGTCCTGGGCTGGGCACACGTGCAGTTCTGCATCAAGGGCACTGCCTTCTCTTCTGTGGGGCACTGCAGGTTTGGGGTTCCAGGCAGTAAGAGGCAGATGTACATGGCAGTTTGTCCCTGTGGATTCCACCTTGCTCCCATGGTGCCTACTTTGTCCTTGCCCTCTTCCATTTTGCATCCAGCTTTCCTCTTGACCCCCTGCCCTGCTGACATGCTCCAGGCCTGGTCAGATGCAGAGGCAATGACCTTCCATACCCTTGTTTACCGCCTCCCTCTGCTGGGCCCTGGTTAGGGGCTCTGCTCAGCCGTCCATCCCCTTCTGGACATTTACTTCCTCAGTTTCTCCCAAAGTTGTATAAGTTCTAACTCCTGTAACAAACCCCTTATTCCATGTCACTCATAAGGCTCTGCTTCCCTGATTAAACCCGACTGATGTAATCTTTAATACCATTTCATTGAATATCATGGTGCAGAACATAATGAAGGGCAAAAAATAATAAGTGTTCCTCTTTGGAAGTGTGTAACCTGTCAGGGCTACTCAGATCCCAATGACTTGCTTCAAGATAGACTTTGATTGGTCCTAGCCCATCTTCTTGGTGAACTTCCTGAAGTATGCAGGCACTGTTTGGTAGTTAAAGAAACTTTTGTACTTAAAATGACTCACACTTATTTTTTTTAATGTACAAGTTGTTAGTAAACTCAGATGGGTCCTCAGGCTAAAACATAATTGCAAATAATAAAAAAGGTGACACTTCACTTTAAAGTGAAAAGACAATGTCAAGTATTAGCAAGGATGTGGATTAACAATAACTCTCACATACTACTTTTGGTGCAATTACTTTGGAAAATTATTTGGCAGTACCTACTAAATTAGCTGAATATACACAGACACTACAACCCAGCAATTTCACCCCTAGGTAGACACCCAGCAGAATATACATGTATGTTCACAAAAGGACACACACTGCAATGTTCATAGCAGCACTATTTGTAGTATCTCCAAACTGGAGATACTACAAAGCAGTAAGAATGGAAAATTTATGACTATACACAATAATATAAACAAACAGTACTGAGTAAAAGAATCCAGAAAAAAAAAAGTACACGCTGGATGGTTCCATTTCTATAAAGTTCAAACTTGTTAGAGAAATAGGAAAAATCACCTGTGGTGTTCGATGTTAATACAGCAGGTTACTCTGGGGTGAGGGGTGGTGGAGAGGGACCCAGGGGAATGCTTGGGATCCTGATTTTTCAATCTGGGTGCTATAGCTCCATAGATCTGTTTAGTTTGTGAAAAGTCACACTTAGGATCTGTGCTCTTCTCTGAATGTTATATTTCAATAAGAATTTTTTTTAAAGGTTGAAAGTCTTTTGCTACAATTGTCTTGGTCAACAATCAAAAATCTATTTCCGCTGACTTAGAGGTCAAAAAAGTCCTTTAAAAACTGACCTCCTAAAGGCAATCTCTCCGTGTATTTCCACTGATGCTAACTGTAGCTCACCCATCAAGGCATAAAGGAGTAAGGATGTATTTCCTTTACCAAGATATCCATTAATTCACAGTTGGGGGTTTTATGCCCCATAAACACAATGACATAAGTTCCATTAATCTTTTTCAGCATCATAGCCACTGCCCCTGAAAAGGGTTACACAGCGAAGCAGGTTTGGAATATCCGCAGCTGACCTCCGTGTTTCACGGCTAACAGTCCTAGGGCCATTGACACAGCCAAGATTATCACGTGTTCAGCAATCCTGGGAGAATGAATGGAGTCTGATGAATGCAACTTGCTTCCCCAATGAGAAACAACAAACATTCAGAGACTTGGTGTGCAGGCAAATACTGGAGGGGTATCCTGTGTAAATACAGCCTGGTGGGCAAGGGGGGTGAAGTCCAGCCTTACTGACAGATAAACCAACAGCCTCACCAGTGCAGGCTTGGATATTGGGTATCTTCCTAAAACAGTGGCTGCTGCTAATAAGTGAATTAAATTCCAGGGCTTAAGGATCAACGTGGCATGAGTACGGATTCTGAGAGGGATGGAAGACGAGGGCAACTGGAGCTTGCTTGGTGCGATGGGTAAATCAAGGGTAAATAGAGTTACGAGGGGATACCTTCACTGCTGATTAAAGAACAAAACCAAGAAATGGGATGCCTGGGTCCTAGCCCCTCCTCTTCGACTCAGTGGAGTAAAGGTGAACAATCTGCCCTCCTCCCCAGTGTATTAGTTCCTCCGTTGCTGTCTAACAGATGACTACAAACTTCACGACTTAAAAAACAAAGTTTCATTATCTCACGGTTTCTGTTGGTCAAAAGTCCAGGCTGCAGAGAGTTGGGTCCTCTGCTTGGGGTCTCAGAAGCTACAGTCAGGTGTCAGCTGCACTGCAGTTCTCACCTGAGCTCGGGGTCTTCTTACAGCCTCATTCAGGTTGTTGGCGGAATCTAGCTCCCTGCAGTTCTAGGACTGAGCTTCCCGCTTTCTTGCTATAGCTGTTGACTAGGGACAGTTCTAGTTTCTAGAGGCCACCTGCAATTCATCGTCATGTGGCCCCGAAAGGCAGCTCAGGACATGGATGATTGCTTTCTTTCAGGCCAGCAAGAGTATGTCTCTACGACTTTCTCCATCTCCAACCTGTAGACTCCTTTGAAGAGCTCGGGCCCCACCAGGACATTCTTCTTTTTAATGAGCTAAAGTGATTAAATACCTTAATTACATCTACAAAAAAATCTCTTCTGCCTAACCCAGGAAGTGACGACCCCATGATGTTCACACTCACGGGGAGAAGATAGAAAAGGTGTGCTCTCCAGGGGGCGGGGGGCTTGGAGGCATCTCAGACTCCCATCTCCCACAACCAGCCACCTCCGTGGGGTCAGCTGCCCTTGTTCCAACCTGGACTTGACCACTTAGCTGTTCTGCGACCTTGAGCAGGTCACTTAACCTTTCTAAGCCTCAGTCTCCTCATCTCTGAAATGGAGACACTGACCTTGTGGAGGCTGGTATATTAGTTTCCTATTGTTGCATAACAAGTGACCCCAAGCTTCATGGTTCAGAGCAACCCCTCACTATTAGGTTATGGTTCTGTAGGTCAGAGTCGGCCTGGTGTGACTGGGTTCTCTGGTCAGGGCATCACAAGGGTGAAATCAAGGTGTCAGCTGTGCTGACTTCTCATCTGGAGGCTGTGAAGGAAGAATCCTCTGCTAAACTCCTTCTTGTGGCCAGAATTCAGCTCCTTGCAGGTGCAGGACTGAGGTCCCCATTCCCTGGCTGGCTGTCGGCTGGGGTCACTCTCAGCTCCTGGAGTCCACCTGCATCACTTGCCAGATGTCCACCTCCATCTTCAAAGCAGCAAAGGCGTGTTCAGTCCTTCTTGATTTTGAATCTCTAACATCCTCCAGATCTGACCTCTAGACCTAGATTTAAAGGACTCCTCTGATAAGGTCAGACCCACCTGAATGGTCTCCCCACCTTAAGGTCAACTGATTTGGGACTTTAATTACATCTGAAAAATCTCTTCACAGCATATTCAAACCTAGATTATTGTTTGAATAACTGAATAACTGGGAGAAGGTGTGGGCACACCAGATGTTGGGCATCTTGGGAGAATCTTAGAATCCTTCTGCCACAGCTGGCTGTAATGACCACATGAGATATTCTATGTAAAGTGCTTGGCAAAGGGCCTGACATATAGTAAATGCTCATAAACATTGTTATTTGTTTGTAAAGTTATTATTCACAAGGTACTTGAAACACTTAGCACAGCACTGGCATATAAATAAAATCACTGTTCACTGGCTGAGTCCTTTATTTCTATCCTGATCTCTTAAAACAGGTCAAGGAAAAGTATAAGCCAAAGAGAGAACACTGGGAGCACTTTTTTTTGGACTGGTATGCAGAAAGGCCACTTTATTCCAGTTCCAACTTTGCTGAGGAATTCTATCTTAAAAGAAACATTTACAAAAATGGCCCATATTATATATAAAGCAGTTTTTTTTTTTTTTTTTGGTGTGACCATATCAGCCAATGAGAGAAAGGAAAAAAAAAGGGTAAGTTCACAGCTGAACTGCAGTAATGGGAAAGATTTCACAAGACCCTCCAGGGGTTTTGGGTCTGATATTTTAATATTGCTGCCAAATGTCACTGAATATTATTCTTCTGGTTCTTGAAGGTAATAAGTATGTCCATACTTCTGCACTCCACCACAGAAGCTAGTATTCCAATCTAAATTACAGAATGAGAAAATTTTTCTCTCCGTGTGTCCAGAGATTTTTAGAGAAGTTGGAGAGCATTCATAATCCATACACACTCAAAGGGCATCTTTGCATTTTGAAATTGCTTCTGCATGCATAAAAAGGATCCTTTATTGTTGGGGGATTTTTGCAAACCCAGTTCATCTATCATTACTCTTTGGCAGCACAATTCAGAGTCTTCCGGTTTTGTTTTGATAAATTGCTCTTTTCGACTTTTCTTCAACTCTATAAGAAAATATCGTCATGTAGCCAAAGAACCAAGAGTTATTTTGATTTGAGCTGGAGGCTCATTCATACAAGTTAATTTCCAAGCCTGTCTCACATCGATCAAAGTGGACACCCTCGCGAATGACACATCTGTTGGGATCCTTGAAGCTGCTCCATATGCTTAACAAAGAAGAGAGAGAAACGTACACAAGGGCTTAGGACCTGCAGTTCCAAATGGTAAGCACGCCTTGCCCTGCCCTGCCCTGCCCTTGGAACCAAAGAAATAATCCTTGGAAATGTTGGGGGGAGGGCAACGCCAGTCAGAGATAAAGAACAGGTTCACAACTGGGGAAGGTTTTGCAGCATGCTACTCACATCTGCCCCTCCCTTCAGGACTAGAGCCCTCTTGATTCCCATTGATGGAGGTACCAGTGACTGACAGCTCTGAGAAGACCCTCTCAGAGGAGTGTCCTCTGCTGAGAAGTGCACCTCACCCATGCTGAGCCTCTCTTCCCGAAGTCAGCCTGCACCCAGGGAGTGGCTCATCCAGATGTCCAAAGGCTCAGACCCTTTCCTTCAGTTTGATGCAGTTCTAAAGGACCATCGGTTATGAGCTGAATTGTGTGTCCCCCCTTCCCCAAATTCATATCTTGAAGTCCTAACACTCAATACCACAGAATGTGACTGTATTTGGAGACAGAGCCTTGAAAGGGGTAAGTTAAAATGAGGTCATTAGGATGGGCCCTAATGCGATATGACTCGTGTCCTCAGAAGAGAAGATTAGGACACAGACACACACAGAGGGAAGACCATGTGAGGACACGGGGAAGACGGCCGTCTACAAGCCAAGGAGAGAGGCCTCAGAAGAAACTGAGCCAGCTGACACCCTGACCTCAGACTTCTAACCTCCACAAAGTGTGAGGAAATGAATTTCTGCAGCTAAACCACCCACTCTGTGACACTTTGTTATGGCAGCCCTAGCAAACCAATTCACCACACCAGCTTCAGCACTCCTGGTGGGCACAACTCCCTCTCCCCAACTCTGCTTCCCTCATTCAGCTCCGTCTCCCCCCAGGTATCGATCAAGAACATGATCCAATAAACCTCCTGCTTGCAAACCTCCTTCTTGGTCTGCTTCCCTGAAAACCTGACCTATGTCAACAACCCTCTGTTTTTGGCAATCTGAATGATTTTCTTTTTATGCCCACTTTCAACATCATTTCTGATGATGCAAATGGCAGGAGTCAATCACACATGAAGCCCGCTGCCTAAGGTCTGTCCAACAGGTGACTACACTACACGCTCCTCGTGGAGATGCAACCATATTCTATGCTTGGGCTGAGCAATGGGTAAGAGGCTAGGATTCACTTTAAAAGAGCCTTGAGAATCAACATAAACCATGAACGTCATCCAAATAAAGTGACAGTAGATTCACTGAAATGGGGGCTCCCTCTGACACTCACTATTGGGAAATGAGTCTCAAAGCTCTTTGTGTACTTGGTTCTGAGGATGGGAAACCAGGCCCGTGGGCAACTTGTGCAGTGTCAGCCATAACGAGTCATGGTAAAGTATGTCTTAACATCACTGATGCCGCCCAGAGCTGAGACACATTTCTGCAGATGTTATTTCTTGTTTCTAGTGCCAGGTGTAGCCTCTTGATTAAGAGTAATGGATTTCCTTTTGTGTAAGAGGTGGGTTACTTAGTTGGGTTTTAACAAATCCATAAAAATGAGTCCACGTGGTCCAGAGGTGTGGTCTGGAGGTGTGACAGGCACTGTGGGGCCCTGTACCTATCCCCTCAGGTCTTAGGAGTGTGGAAGCCAGTGAATATGGCCATGCATCTGCATTTCTTTACCTAAAACCTTTCTTAGTGCAAAGAGACTCCGACCAAATATCCAGTAAACTGGGAGTTTGGAGAATGAATGCTTCCCACCTTAGCAACACTCAACCAAAGACTGGCTGGAGTTGATATTAAAATATCCCCATTGCATCACCCTGGGCTGGGAAAACCCAGAGTTCTCCAGGGAGAGAAACTTCTGGTTGTGCAAGGTGGTAACTTGACTGCATGTCTGTCTTAACCTTTCTCATCCCTTCTTCACCCACAACTAATCTACCTCCCCCTTATTCCGTGTTTTAGGATCTGCTTTGGGAAGAAGCCAGATGAAGAGATGAGAAGAAAACGGGTCGAATAAAACTGGTCAAGTATCAACGTAGCCTCTCAGTATCCAGTCTGCCAAGGTTGATTTAACATAACTCAGCTTCTGACTCGGTTAAGGTATAGACCTCCTGCCCACACTTTGCTGTCACTTGCATGGTGCCCTAAGCACACTTCCACTGAGAAGACGGTGCCCGGAATAGGTCTTCTGACTCAAAGTTCTTCTTCACAGTATAGTCTGTAACATGAAATTACCCTTCCAATGATGGAGCTGCGGCGCTCTTGTCAACCCTGCTAACCCAGCTGCAACCCCCTATTGTAGATTTCATACTTCAGCTTCCGAGAACATTCTGTTTCTGTTCTCTCTTATTTGATTAAGAACATCTGCAGAGGTGGTTCAGCTACAAAAGTTAATAATTACTCTTTTTTTGGTGTCACCCTAATTAAAAATTTCAAGGAAGAACTGTCATTCATTGTGGCTTATGAGGTTGCCCATGGTGGATAGCGCTTTAGAAAGCCCACACATCACGACCTTAAAAGATGCCATCGTCAGGAGAGATAGAAACTCTCCTCAAAACGGCATTGCTATGCCAAGTCGCAAGGTGGCTCTGAAGCCTGTTCACGATGCTCAGCAGCGTGGAGACTGCCAGAGAATCGCGCACATCAGATTCCGCACATTCTCATTTTCCCCAACACTTCCATTAGCATCTGACAGTCCTGCGGATGCCAGTTACAGTTCAAAGGAAGCTCATTAACATAGCATCCCCAAAGAGCATTTTGTGAGGACAAAACCTGTTTTTCTCAAGCTGGTGTCCTTCCCACTCCCGCAGGAAAGCGTCTTTTTGTTCGAAAGACAAATCCTAAGAGAACAATCACTCTTGAATAATCTTCCATACGTTTGTGTCTCATACAATAAGAAAGAGCACACCAAAGAGGTTCTATCCAAAAGGCCCCGGAAGGCTGGGTGGTGGCAGCAGTTGGGTGTGTGGGTGAGTGGCATCTTTGTGGTTTGTGGAGTGTATAGAAGAAGAGAAGGGAGGGAAAAGAGAGTGGTCCATTTATGTCTCTCCTCCCAGCCACCCTCTGTTCTCTCTCTTTAACTCCTCCGTCATGCACTATCTGCTCCAAAGCGTGCACTGCTATTTTGTGTTTATGCATTATATATAACATGTATAATAATGTTGTATACTATTTATATATTTTTATGTATTTATATATATACTTTATCAAAGTGTAGTTGCTGTACAATATTATTTCTGTTACAGGTGTATAATACAGTGATTCACAGTTTTTAAAGATTATACTCCGTTTATAGTTATTATAAAATATTGGCTATATTTCCTGTGTTGTACAATACATCCTTATTTTATACATAATAGTTTGTACCTCTTAATCCCCTACCCCTACTTTGCCCCTCTTCGCTTCCCTCTCCCCACTGGTAGCCACTGGTTTGTTTTCTCTCTCTCTCTTGTTTTTTTATTGCCCTGCTCCTCACTTTGTGGGATCTTAGCGGCCGGGATCTGACCAGGGATCGAACCCGGGCCCCAAAAGTGAGAGCACAGAGTCCTAACCATTGGGCAGCCAGGGAATTCCCCACTAGTTTGTTCTCTACATCTGTAAGTCTGCTGCATTATTTTTATCTACTTGCAATGACTCTCTTGAAATGACAGATGAAGGAACATGTGCCCAATGAGACTAAATCCCTGGGGGAGATACCACCTTTTACTGTCGTCCTTTTTCCATCTAACAATCAATGTAAACTGAAGGGTACAGCAAAAGGCCTCAATTACATTGCTGCACTGGACAAGTAGGCTTTGAACGGCTTGAAGACCACAACTCCCTGACTGATGGACCACAAAAAGAAAGACCATTTGAGAAAAAGATGGAAATGTTGGCCCCCGGCTTTTTCTCTGGAAGAAGCAGCCCTAACCCTCCCCCTCTGACCCTCTGTGGTTCATTCACCCTCCATGCTGTCCTTCTCAACCACACTGCCATCACCCTGACAGGCTGAAATAAGGTTGGTCCCCACTTCATGCTTTGAAAACCAAATACAACTTTCAGTGGTCTTATCAATTAAGTTTTTTTCAGATGTTTATCAGAGAATGCCCTCAAGGGTTGTTAAGTCTCTCTCAGGGGCTTGAGGTGGTGTCAAAGTAGCTCCTGCAAAATTTTATTTAATTTTGAGTTTTGTCTCATGGTCTTTCGTTTAATGGACTGTATAAAATGCTCATGCTTGTATGCATATGAAAACAGTGTTTCTCCTCTCAATCTTTACAGATCTTCAGATCCTCAGATCCTCGAAGAAGATGAGCTCTGCTTTACAGTGGTTTCAATCCTCCCTGGCATACTCTTCCATACCCTCCATGGGGGATGGAACCCCACTCCTGCCAGAAAATCATGACTTAACTGACATAGAGTCAGTGTGCTCGGTATATTGGTACATTTGCATGAGATAGAGAGATAGGTATTGGTAAACATAAATAAAGAGATTTGAAATTCCCAAAGTATTTACCTTCAGGTACTACAATGTTAAGGTATAATTCAGTCTTCTAAACTCTACAGTTAAAAACCAAACCCATTATGAATATCAAAATCTTCTCAGGGAAAGGAAAGGGAAAGGACTCATAGTTATTGAACATTTCTCTGCTAGAGTCTCAGGTATGTGGTTTCACCTGCGTAAGCTCAGGTCATCCAGAACACTATGTGTGAAATAACTATTACTATCCTAATTTTGTAGTAAGACCATCTTATTTTTTTCTTTGTAAGAAAACCAAAACAATTAGAACAACAACAAAAGAATAACCAGCCTACCAAAAACAAAAAGAGAAAAGACAAGACTAGAGCATAGACATGTCAACTGCATGCCAACTTTCTTAATCGCTTGGAGGACATGGGGAAAAAAGAACAATTAAAGTATCCACTAAAATTATTTTAATAGAGGGTAATAGAATGACGGCTTTCTGAAAATAGCCAACAGATGTCCCACGCATTATACTGAGTCTTGTTACATAAAGTCTGTGGCTGTAATCCCTTAAAAATCTCTTTTTTAGACTTGACTCTGCGACAGCATCTGTGATGCTAAATGCTACAGCGGCTGATTCCTGGTTTCCACGGATGCCAGTTACAGGTCAAAATTTAAGAGCAGTAAAAGTAAAGACTTCGTTTGCATTTTCAGCTGGAAAAAGATGATTTATTCACATCTGGGCTGTATCCAATAATGTTCTGTTCCACCATCCTTCAGC
>NW_006778108.1:96189-105114 GCF_000442215.2 Lipotes vexillifer | reverse complement strand
TCAGCAGGAGGGGAAGTGTCCAAATTACAAAGATGTGCAAATGTAATTGGCATATTGGCACAATTTGGAGTAACTACTCAATTGCTTAAAGAGATACATTCCTAAAATAACATTGCCAAAATCCACACTAAACTTTCCACCTTAAGTATGGATTTGTTCCATGAATTTAACTGGATGATTTATTTGTTAAAAACAAACCAATTCAGAGACAGGAGAAGATGGCGGAAGAGTAAGACGCGGAGATCACCTTCCTCCCCACAGATACACCAGAAATACATCTACACGTGGAACAACTCCTACAGAACACCCACTGAACGCTGGCAGAAGACCTTAGACCTCCCAAAAGGCAAGAAACTACCCAAGTACCTGGGTAAGGCAAAAGAAAAAAGAAAAAACAGAGACAAAAGAATAGGGACGGGACCTGCACCAGTGGGAGCTGTGAAGGAGGAAAGGTTTCCACACACTAGGAAGCCCCTTCGCGGGCGGAGACTGTGGGAGGCGGAAGGGAGGAGCTTCGGAGCCGCAGAGCAGAGCGCAGCCACAGGGGTGCGGAGGGCAAAGCAGAGACATTCCCGCACAGAGGATCGGTGCCGACCGGCACTCACCAGCCCGAGAGGCTTGTGTGCTCACCCGCCCGGGCGGGCGGGGCTGGGAGCTGAGGCTCCGGCTTCTGTCGGATCCCAGGGAGAGGACTGGGGTTGGCGGCGTGAACACAGCCTGAAGGGGTTAGTGCACCACGGCTACCTGGGAGGGAGTCCGGGGAAAAGTCTGGACCAGCGGAAGAGGCAAGAGACTTTTCCTTCCCTCTTTGTTTCCTGGTGCGCGAGGAGAGGGGATTAAGAGCGCTGCCTAAAGGAGCTCCAGAGACGGGCGCGAGCCGCGGCTAACAGCGCGGACCCCAGAGACAGGCATGAGACGCTAAGGCTGCTGCTGCCGCCACCAAGAAGCCTGTGTGCGAGCACAGGTCACTGTCCACACCTCCCCTCCCGGGAGCTTGTGCAGCCCGCCAATGCCAGGGTCCCAGGATCCAGGGACAACTTCCCCGGGAGAACGCACGGTGCGCCTCAGGCTGGTGCAACGTCATGCTGGCCTCTGCCGCCGCAGGCTTGCCCCGCACTCCATGCCCCTCACTCCCCCTGGCCTGAGTGAGCCAGAGCCGCCGAACCAGCTGCTCTTTTATCCCCGTCCTGTCTGAGAGAAGAACAGACGCCCCCGGCGACCTACATGCAGAGGCGGGGCCAAATCCAAAGCTGAACCCCGGGAGCTGGTCGAGCAAAGAAGAGAAAGGGAAATCTCTCCCAGCAGCCTCAGAAGCAGCGGATTAAAGCTCCACAATCAACTTGATGTACCCTGCATCTGTGGAATACGTAATAGACAACGAATCATCCCAAATTGAGGAGGTGGACTCTGGGAGCAAGACACATTATTTGTTTCCCTTTTCCTCTTTCTGTGAGTGTGTATGTGTGAGATTTTGTCTGTATAGCTTTGCTTTCACCATTTGTCCTAGGGTTCTGTCCGTCCTTTTTTTTTCTTTTTAAAATTTTTTCCTTAATAATAATTTTTTCTTTTAATAACTTTATTTTATTTTATCTTACTTTATTTTATTTTATCCTCTTTCTTTCTTTCTTTCTCTCTCTCTCTCTCTCTCTCTTTCTTTCTTTCTATTTTTTCTCCCTTTTATTCTGAGCCGTCTGGAGGACAGGCTCTTGGTGCTCCAGCCTGCCATCAGGGCTATGCCTCTGAGGTGGGAGAGCCAACTTCAGGACACTGGTCCACAAGAGACCTCCCAGCTCCACGTAATATCAAATGGCGAAAATCTCCCAGAGATCTCCATCTCAACACCAAGACCCAGCTCCACTCAATGACCAGCAAGCTACAGTGCTGGACACCCTATGCCAAACAACTAGCAAGACAGGAACACAGACCCACCCATTAGCAGAGAGGCTGCCTAAAATCATAATAAGGCCACAGACACCCCAAAACACACCACCAGACGTGGACCTGTCCACCAGAAAGACAAGATCCAGCCTCATCCACCAGAACACAGGCACTAGTCCCCTCCACCAGGAAGCCTACACAACCCACTGAACCAACCTTAGCCAATGGGGACAGACACCAAAAACAACGGGAACTACGAACCTGCAGCCTGCACAAAGGAGACCCCAAACACAGTAAGATAAGCAAAATGAAAAGACAGAAAAACATGCAGCAGATGAAGGAGTAAGGTAAAAACCCACCAGACCTAACAAATGAAGAGGAAACAGGCAGTCTACCTGAAAAAGAATTCAGAATAATGATAGTAAAGATGATCCAAAATCTTGGAAATAGAATAGAGAAAATGCAAGAAACATTTAACAAGGACCTAGAAGAACTAAAGAGGAGATAAGCAATGATGAACAACACATTAAATGAAATTAAAAATACTCTAGAAGGGATCAATAGCAGAATAACCGAGGCAGAAGAACGGATAAGTGACCTGGAAGATAAAATAGTGGAAATAACTACTGCAGAGCAGAATAAAGAAAAAAGAATGAAAAGAACTGAGGACAGTCTCAGAGACCTCTGGGACAACATTAAACACACCAACATTTGAATGATAGGGGTCCCAGAAGAAGAAGAGAAAAAGAAAGGGACTGAGAAAATATTTGAAGAGATTATAGTTGAAAACTTCCCTAATATGGGAAAGGAAATAATTAATCAAGTCCAGGAAGCACAGAGAGTCCCATACAGGATAAATTCAAGGAGAAATACGCCAAGACACATATTAATCAAACTGTCAAAAACTAAATACAAAGAAAGCATATTAAAAGCAGCAAGGGAAAAACAACAAATAACACACAAGGGAATCCCCATAAGGTTAACAGCTGATCTCTCAGCAGAAACTCTACAAGCCAGAAGGGAGTGGCAGGACATACTGAAAGTGATGAAGGAGAAAAACCTGCAACCAAGATTACTCTACCCAGCAAGGATCTCATTCGAAAAACCTGCAACCCAGATTACTCTACCCAGCAAGGATCTCATTCAGATTTGATGGAGAAATTAAAATGTTTACAGACAAGCAAAAGCTGAGACAGTTCAGCACTACCAAACCAGCTTTACAACAAATGCTAAAGGAACTTCTACAGGCAGGAAACACAAGAGAAGGAAAAGACCTACAATAACAAACCCAAAACAATTTAGAAAATGGGAATAGGAACATACATCTCGATAATTACCTTAAATGTAAATAGATTAAATGCTCCCACCAAAAGACACAGACTGGCTGAATGGATACAAAAACAAGACCCATATATATGCTGTCTACAAGAGACACCCTTCAGACTTAGGGACACATACAGACTGAAAGTGAGGGCATTGAAAAAGATATTCCATGCAAATGGGAATCAAAAGAAAGCTGGAGTAGCAATTCTGTTATCAGACAAAATAGACTTTAAAATAAAGACTATTACAAGAGACAAAGAAGGACACTACATAATGATCAAGGGATCAATCCAAGAAGAAGATATAACAATTGTAAATACTTATGCACCCAACATAGGAGCACCTCAATACATAAGGCAAATACTAACAGCCATAAAAGGGGAAATCAACAGTAACACAATCATAGTAGGGGACTTTAACACCCCACTTTCACCAATGGACAGACCATCCAAAACGAAAATAAATAAGGAGACACAAGCTTTAAACGATACATTAAACAAAATGGACTTAATTGATATTTATAGGACATTCCATCCAAAAACAACAGAATACACGTTTTTCTCAAGTGCTCATGGAACATTCTCCAGGATAGATCATATCTTGGGTCACAAATCTAGCCTTGGTAAATTTAAGAAAACTGAAATTGTATCAAGTATCTTTTCCAACCACAACGCTATGACACTAGATATCAGTCACAGGAAAAGACCTGTAAAAAATACAAACACATGGAGGCTAAAGAATACACTACTTAATAACGAAGAGATCACTAAAGAAATCAAAGAGGAAATCAAAAAATACCTAGAAACAAATGACAATGGAGACACGATGACCCAAAACCTATGGGATGCAGCAAAAGCAGTTCTAAAAGGGTAGTTTATAGCAATACAATCCTACCTTAAGAAATAGGAAACAACTCGAATAAACAACATAACCTTGTACCTAAAGCAATCAGAGAAAGAACAACAAAACCCCAAAGTTAGCAGAAGGAAAGAAGTCATAAAGATCAGATCACCAATAAATGAAAAAGAAATGAAGGAAACGATAGCAAAGATCAATAAAACTAAAAGCTGGTTCTTTGAGAAGATAAACAAAATTGATAAACCATTAGCCAGACTCATCAAGAAAAAAAGGGAGGAGACGCAAATCAATAGAATTAGAAATGAAAAAGGAGAAGTAACAACTGACACTGCAGAAATACAAAGGATCATGAGAGATTACTACAAGCAACTCTATGCCAATAAAATGGACAACCTGGAAGAAATGGACAAATTCTTAGAAATGCACAACCTGCCGAGACTGAACCAGGAAGAAATAGAAAATATGAACAGACCAATCACAAGCACTGAAATTGAAACTGTGATTAAAAATCTTCCAACAGGGCTTCCCTGCTGGCACAGTGGTTGAGAGTCTGCCTACTGACGCAGGGGACACGGGTTCATGCCCCGGTCTGGGAGGATCCCACATGCTGCAGAGCGGCTGGGCCCGTGAGCCATGGCCACTCGGCCTGTGCGTCTGGAGCCGGTGCTCTGCAGCGGGAGAGGCCACAACAGTAAGAGGCCCGCATACCTCAAAAAAAAAAAATCTTCCAACAAACAAAAGCCCAGGACCAGATGGCTTCACAGGCGAATTCTATCAAACATTTAGAGAAGAGCTAACACCTATCCTTCTCAAACTCTTCCAAAATACAGCAGAGGGAGGAACAATCCCAAACTCATTCTACGAGGCAACCATCACTCTGATACCAAAACCAGACAAAGATATCACAAAGAAAGAAAACTACAGGCCAATATCACTGATGAACATAGATGCAAAAATCCTCAACGAAATTCTAGCAAACAGAATCCAACAGCACATTAAAAGGATCATACACCATGATCATGTGGAGTTTATTCTAGGAATGCAAGGATTCTTCAATATATGCAAATCAATCAACGTGATACACCATATTAACAAATCGAAGAAAAAAACCATATGATCATCTCAATAGATACAGAGAAAGCTTTCGACAAAATTCAACACCCATTTATGATAAAAACCCTGCAGAAAGTATGCACAGAGGAAACTTTCCTCAACATAATAAAGGCCATATATGACAAACCCACAGCCAACATCGTCCTCAATGGTGAAAAACTGAAACCATTTCCACTAAGATCAGGAACAAGATAAGTTTGCCCACTCTCACCCCTTTTTTTTTTTTTTTTTTTTTTGCGGTACACGGGCCTCTCACCACTGTGGCCTGTCCCGTTAAGGAGCGCAGGCTCCGGACGTGCAGGCTCAGCGGCCATGGCTCACGGGCCCAGCTGCTCCATGGCATGGGGTATCTTCCCGGACCAGGGCACGAACCCGTGTCCCCTGCATCAGCAGGCGGACTCTCAGCCACTGCGCCACCAGGGAAGCCCTCACCACTCTTATTCAACATAGTTTTGGAAGTTTTAGCCATGGCAAGCAGAGAAGAAAAAGAAATAAAAGGAATACAAATGGGAAAAGAAGAAGTAAAGATGTCACTGTTTGCAGATGACGTGATACTATACATAGAGAATCCTAAAGATGCCACCAGAAATCTACTAGAGCTAATCAATGAATTTGGTAAAGTAGCAGGATACAAAATTAATGCACAGAAATCTCTGGCATTCCTATACACTGATGATGAAATATCTGAAAGTGAAATCAAGAAAACACTCCCATTCACCATTGCAACAAAAAGAATAAAATAGCTAGGAATAAACCTACCTAAGGAGACAAAAGACCTGTATGCAGAAAATTATAGGACACTGATGAAAGAAATTAAAGATGGTACAAATAGATGGAGAGATAGACCATGTTCTTGGATTGGAAGAATCAACATTGTGACAATGACTCTACTACCTAAAGCAATCTACAGATTCAATGCAATCCCTATCAAACTACCACTGGCATTTTTCACAGAACTAGAACAAAAAGTTTCACAATTTGTATGGAAACACAAAAGACCCCGAATAGCCAACGCAATCCTGAGAATGAAAAATGGAGCTGGAGGAATCAGGCTCCCTAACTTCCGACTATACTACAAAGTTACAGTAATCAAGACAGTATGGTACTGGCACAAAAACAGAAAGATAGATCAATGGAACAGGATAGAAAGCCCAGAGATAAACTCACACACATATGGTCACCTTATCTCTGATAAAGGAGGCAAGAATATACAGTGGAGAAAAGACAGCCTCTTCAATAAGTGGTGCTGGGAAAACTGGACAGGTACATGTAAAAGTATGAAATTAGAACACTCCGTAACACCATACACAAAAATAAACCCCAAATAGATTAAAGACCTAAATGTAAGGCCAGACACTATCAGACTCTTAGAGGAAAACATAGGCAGAATGCTCTATGACATAAATCACAGCAAGATCCTTTTTGACCCACCTCCTAGAGAAATGGAAATAAAAACAAAAATACACAAATGGGACCTAATGAAGCTTCAAAGCTGAAACAAATGGGACCTAATGAAACTTCAAAGCTTTTGCACAGCAAAGGAAACCATAAACAAGACCAAAAGACAACCCTCAGAATAGGAGAAAATATTTGCAAAGGAAGCAACTGACTAAGGATTAATCTCCAAAATTTACAAGCAGCTCATGCAGCTCAATAACAAAAAAACAAACAACCCAATCCAAAAATGGGCTGAAGACCTAAATAGACATTTCTCCAAAGAAGATATATAGATTGCCAACAAACACATGAAAGAATGCTCAACATCATTAACCATTAGAGAAATGCAAATCTAAACTACAATGAGATATCATCTCACACCGGTCAGAATGGCCATCATCAAAAAATCTACAAACAATAAATGCTGGAGAGGGTGTGGAGAAAAGGGAACACTCTTCCACTGTTGGTGGGAATGTAAACTGATACAGCCACTGTGGAGAACAGTATGGAGGTTCCTTAAAATACTACAAATGGAACTACCATATGACCCAGCAATCCCACTACTGGACATATACCCTGAGAAAACCATAATCCTGAAAGAGTCATGTACCAAAATGTTCACTGCAGCTCTATTTACAATAGCCAGGACATGGAAGCAACCTAAATGTCCATCAACAGATAAATGGATAAAGAAGATGTGGTACATCTATACAATGGAATTATTACTCAGCCATAAAAAGAAACAAAACTTGAGTTATTTGTAGTGAGGTGGATGGACCTAGAGTCTGTCATCCATAGTGACGTAAGTCAGAAAGAGAAAAACAAATACCGTATGCTAACAGATATATATGGAATCTAAGAGAAAAAAAACAAAGAAAAAATGGTCATGAAGAACCTAGGGGTAAGACGGGAATAAGGACACAGACCTACTAGAGCATGGACTTGAGGATATGGGGAGGGGGAAGGGTAAGCTGTGACAAAGTGAGAGAGTGACATGGACATATATACAATACCAAACGTAAAATAGCTAGCTACTGGGAAGCAGCCGCATAGCACGGGGAGATCAGCTTGGTGCTTTGTTACCACCTAGAGGGGTGGGATAGGGAGGATGGGAGGGAGGGAGACGCAAGATGGAAGGGATATGGGAACATATGTATATGTGTAACTGATTCTCTTTGTTATAAAGCAGAAACTAACACACCATTGTAAAGCAATTATACTCCAGTAAAGATGTTAACAAAACAAAACAAAACAAAACAATTCTCCACATTATATTTTTGGGAAGGTTGGGGAGGGGAAGCCAACATTTAATTTTGTGAACAGATGTAAAAAGTATTTGGAAAGACCCACTGAAGAACTTTAACCAGGACTCTATTGCGCTATTTAATTTCTAAGTTGTGAAAGACAGGCGCAGATTCTGGAAAACAAATTATTTAAAGTGTACTTAACTCCTAAGTTAAACATTTTGGAAAGTGGATGTGGAGAAGTCATAAATATTTCAACTATGTTGAGGCCTACCTTGAGAAAACTGCTGGGATTTAGGTAATTATTTAGTTTTTTCCCCCTTGGTGTTGAGGATCTCTCTCCTACCATTTTGGTTTACCATCTATTCTAGGTACTAAGGAGCCTCTGTGTTTTCTAAGTCGGTCACCAAGTCTAATCTTTAGCCATACTTCTGTAGCCAGTGGGTGTGAAATGGTTAATGGATCCTTTCTAGACTGCTTTCGTTATGGGTTTAAATAAGACTTACGGCATCCTTGATTTTGCTCAGTAATGGAAAGACCATTTTTTCTCTTTGGTGTTCAACCAGGAGATTACTTTTTTTTCTGCCGAAATGAACTAAAACCTACTCTCATTGCCACCCACTGGGAAAATGCAGTAGAAACAGAAGTCAGGGTGCCCAGATTAGAGGACATTGCTGCTCCATCAAGTAAATACATTTGTATGAGTGTTTCCACTTTGTAGAATGTACTGGAGGGGCACACTAATGTAGAAATCAACTGAAAACTGATAAAAGCAAACTAATGGAAGTCTGTGACATCCCAGGCAGCCCAGTGTGGGACAAAATCAGCGGGAGTGGGAGGCAGGGGTCTCTGATATCACTTCACAATATTGACCTAAAGTAGCCTGGAATGCTGAAAGTTCTAAATGGGGATCCTCCTACACCCCAGCTC
Organism: Lipotes vexillifer; assembly: GCF_000442215.2. Lineage (NCBI taxonomy): Eukaryota > Metazoa > Chordata > Mammalia > Artiodactyla > Lipotidae > Lipotes > Lipotes vexillifer. The sequence continues at coordinate 96,331 of NW_006778108.1, read as the reverse complement.
ACAGATGATGGTCTGAGAAATTCTGGCTATTGCAACATTTCCTTAACATACAACTTTTATCTTAAAATCACATTTAATTTTTAAAAATGCTGCTCAATTATATATTCATGCCTATTTTAGTATAAAAAAATCTTTCTTTCCC
>NW_006778108.1:91966-96179 GCF_000442215.2 Lipotes vexillifer | reverse complement strand
TCCCTAGATGTTTGTGTAAAACTGGGTCTGCTAGAAGAGATGGCATTTCTACCCTGTGACTTCAAATCTACCTCGTCTTTGACAAGGCTCAGTTATAGACAAGCCATGTGGCTTTCACGAGAAAGGTGCTCTATTCTGGAGCCTGGGGTAAAATGGGAAAGAGGAAAGAGAAGAGCCTCAAATTCAGACCTTCCAGATTTTGTATATGGACTAGGCCACTTATTTACTATGTCACTTCCAGTGAATTACTTAACTCTTCCAATCTCAGTACTTTTGCCAGTAAAATAGGCCTAACTGCAGACTGATACCTCAGGGTTGTCTAGACTATTCAAAGGGATGATACGTGTGAAGTAATTATCACATAGTAACTGTTAAGAGTGACAGCTGCCAATTATTCAGCAAAGTTTGACGTGGCCTGAATGCAAACCCGCACCTCTCCATGGCATTCAGTGTGTACTGAAGTTGGAGGCCACAATAAAATTGTGTGAACTCCTGGCACACCTACCTACTATATACAATGACCTCTGCTCCTCTGCATGCGTATAGCAGGTTATTGACACAAGTGAGATTATCCTTTGTTAGGTTAACCTTATATGACTCAGCTCCTTGACCAAAAAGTAAGCCCCGAAGAGAGAGTACAATACTATGCCTTACACATCCTCACGTGCCCCAAAATCACAGCTTTCAAACGTTAGTGAGCATAAAACCTCCAGGATGCCAAGTAACAATGCTGATTCTTGACCACCCTCAGAGATATCATGATTTGTGGGTTTGGAGGGTGCCCAGGAATCACCATTTTTAATGAGTATTCCCCACCCCTGGGCATTTCTTTTTTTATATATATATAAATTTATTTATTTATTTTTGGCTGAGTTGGGTCTTTGTTGCTGCACACGGGCTTTCTCTACTTGCGGTGAGTGGGGGCTAATCTTCATTGCAGTGATCGAGCTTCTCATTGCGGTGGCTTCTCTTTTTGCATAGCGCAGGCTCTAGGCACGTGGGCTGTAGAGAGCAGGCTCAGTAGTTGTGGCGCACAGACTTAGCTGCTCCACGGCATGTGGGATCTTCCTGGACCGGGGGTCAAACCCGTGTGCCCTGCATTGGCAGGCAGATTCTTAATCACTGTGCCACCAGGGAAGCCCATTCCTGGGCATTTCTATGCAGGTGGTCAGTGGTTCTTCCCGTGGTCTTCACACGGCCTTCTTACATGAAGACCAGTCATTGGATTTGGGGCCCACTCTGATCAAGTATGAGCTCATCTTAATGAATTACATCTGCAAACTCTCTATTGCAAATAAGGTCACATTTTGAGATCCCAGGTAGACGTGAATGGCGGGGGGAACACTTTTCAATCCACTGCGGCCCCCAAACCTTGACTTTGAGAACAGTAGTTTCATTAGCTGATTAGACTACAGTGTGAGTGAATGCCATTAATGTGCTAGCTAATGATCTTATCAGAATATTTGATGATGTTTTTGTAGATTTCCCTGCAACATATTTTTTTTTTCTTTTCACTATTTTTCACTATTTCACTATTTTTTTCTCTCACTATTGTGGCCTCTCCATTGCGGAGCACAGGCTCTGGACGCGCAGGCTCAGCGGCCATGGCTCACGGGCGCAGCCGCTCTGCGGCATGTGGGATCTTCCCGGACTGGGGCACGAACCCGTGTCCCCTGCATCGGCAGGGGGACTCTCAACCACTGCACCACCAGGGAAGCCCCTGCAACATACTCTTATGCTTCCAATAGAAACGCTATTCATCAGGCTAATTCTGATAAGAAAATCTGCTGATGGCATGTACTCTGGTTCATCAATGAGGCCTTTTTGTACTGCCTTGTAGTTTTTTTTGTCCTTTCTCATGTCACTGTGTATCAAATATGGAGCTGGCACTCAATAAACATTGAGTCAAATGTATACATTCATTCTGCAAACAATGGCAGAAGGATACAGGATAAGACAAAAATTTTCCTGTTTTCACAGAGATTTTCCTAGACAAAGTAGGTAAGCCCTGACACAAATATTACAATGCCAGGTGGACAGTGCACAGAGCTTGCTTATAAATCCTGCTGCCACCACTTACTAGCTGCATAACCTTGGGCAAATCACTTAACCTCACTGAAGCTCAGTTTTCACATCTGTAAAATGAGGATTATGCTTTCACCTACCACGGGAGGCCACTGCAAGGAATAAATAATGATTTGTATTCAGTGCTATGCACACAGCAAGTACTCAATATATGTCAACAATTACAGGGACCCAGGGGAAGGAGGGATGCTTATTGGCTGACATTTTATGCGATTATCATGCTGCCCAACTGGACTATAAGCTTCTTGACTGCAGGGTCCTCATAATTACTCTATCCTAGCATCTATCATAAGTCTGGGCAGGTCGCCTCCTACAGGGAATACGTATAACGTCACCAAATGCAGCCCTGGTCGATTTCTTCACTGAGTGATTCTGTCAGTCCCTTTGTTGGTAACACCAGTGGAACTTCTATATGTCCTAAGCTTCTGCTTCTATTCATAGTTTTCTCTTCAAGCAAAGTATTGTCATTCCAATATCTGCAGGCAGATGGCAGGGGCAAGTAGATTGATGATTGGCAAGAGAGAATACCCAAGTGAAGTGGGTTGTCAGGCGTGGGGTTGAGAGTATGCATATAAGGCAGGAGCAGGGATGGGTGAATAGTGAAAGAGGACCCTTCATATTCCTACTTTAATGCCATGAAACCACAACCATTACTGATGTCTAATTCATGTAGGTTACAGCATGATTTGCGTAAAATTCAGGGGCGTCAGGGAGCAATGCAAATTGCGAATGCTAATTACGTATCTTTTGTTTTCCTGAAATGGCTGGATGCAGCTTCCTGATCATGCACATAATGCTTTGTTATTTTTGCTGTAATTATTATGACATTGATTTTTTAAATGGGCCCATGGTAGAAATTCTACACAGATGCCAAAGAAAATTCTACCATGACTTTTCCATTTGTACGAAAAAATTATCCTAAATATCCATCTGGAGACTTGAAGTTAATGGATTTTCAGCTAGTTAATTTGGTCTGCCACACCAAAATACCTCCCATATAAATTCACTTAAGTATCGGTTATTGTAAATAGGCCTATTTATTTAGCAGAAACCACTTTATTATGCTGTTTTAAAAGCAAAATCGCTGGAGGGAAAATATGACATAGAATTAACGTAACTGTACCAACACATAAACGTGAATTGGTAAACACTGTCCGCGAGAAAAATGTTACTTTGCTCACACTGTACATTTAGAAAGAGCATTAATCATACTTCACCTAAATATGAAATTAGAGTCACCTTTCAGAAATGAGCCCCTGCCTTCTTTGAACTTGTTCTAGCCCAGTCAGTTGGTAAGAATTGGAAAACGGTGATGATAAATGCATAATAACAATGCCAGCTGGCATCAGCAAAAAGCTCTGTTTCATTGTCAAAGTGTTTTTCATGTCCATTACCTCTTTTAATTCACTATTACACTTGCGGTACCTAGAGCAGAGGTGTGATGAATGGCCCCATTTCAAAAATAAGGTGAGCGCAGCACAGAGAGGTTCAATGGTGATTCAGTGCCACCAGGTGGGAGGAAAAGGGTCAAGATTAAAATCTAGTCTTCTATTTCCTGTCTCCTTTCCCGATGCTTACTCCACCAAACAATTCTGCTTCAGAAGGGAGTTCATCTCTAGTCAAATTCTTTTGGGCATTGGACGTTCATACTAAAAAATAAATTGTCTAGCTTATTTAGCAAGGCCAGATGTTGATTTCTTGAGAGATGAAGCAAACTCCTGAGGCAAAGGAGGTAGAGAGTATGACATGTCCCATACAGCCTTGGGATGTATAGTTTGTCCAATTCACTTACAGTTCAGGGTCATCTGTCTGTCTGTCTGTCTGTCTGTCTATCTATCCATCCATCCATCCACCCACCCACCCATCCATCCATCTACCCACCCACCCACCCACCCATCTATCTTCTATTCAAGCATTAGAAATGAGAAACAACAGAATTTAAAACCAGAATTATTCATAATGTTCAAAATAGCAAGGCAACCAATAACGATGCTTTTTGTGGGATGTGTTTCTATAATTCCCATTAATGTGAGAAGCAAGGGAAATTGAGAAGTAAAATAACAGTGATCAATTTCTTGGGGGCTCTTCCAGAGGCAAAAAAAAAAAAAAAGAAACGAAAAATTACTTG
>NW_006778108.1:76714-91874 GCF_000442215.2 Lipotes vexillifer | reverse complement strand
CGGGAAAAAAAAAAAAAAAAAAAAAAAAAAAAAAAAAAGCCTCTTGAGTTTTGGCTCATTGCTTCTGGGTCTTGATAACAAATCACAGACTCACTCAGAAACTCTATTTTTCTCACCTTTGAAATAAAGAGGTTTCCAAGGGCTGGCTTACTCTCAAATTCTGTACTTCTTGATGCTATACCATTCCTAATGCCTCCACCAGTGTATGTCCTAGGCATCCCAAATGAGTGCCAGACACCTGCAGATCCAGCCCTGCTAGAATCTGTAAGCCACAAAGCCCACCCTGACAGTGCTCCTTAGTACTTAGAGGTAGCATCAAGAAAGAGTCAAATCTTGTTTTGCATCTTTCTCATGCTGGATTACACCATCATGACCCTGGCAATAGAGTCTTGCTTCAGACCTCATTTCACTGACCCTTCCCTTGAGTCCCAGTGCCTTTTCAACCTCTCCCCCAGTTGAACCAACACACCTGCCCAATTTTTACTGATTCCTCCTCCCCAGTCTTGGCTTCCTATTTTTCTTTCCTTGAATTGAACCCAAATCCCATAGCTATATGAAAGGATATAAGGTTAGAACTGAACCCCCTTGTTTACTTCTTGCCAGCTCTAGTTCCTAGGACTGGACGTCTAGCTGGACACAGTACAAACTATCTACCCCTTAACAAACAAACTTGCACCAGAACCCGATCACGCACCACTGTCTGGGCCTCCCACGATCATTCTAAGCCTCCCCGCTCACATGGGACACCCCTCCCCCAACATTGTGACTGGATCCTGACACCTGAGAAGATACTAAATCTGCTCATATTCCCCTGGACCTTCCTCTGCCTTCCTACTCCTGTTCTCACACTGCCTTTTGCTCAGCCCTTTCTCCTTCTCACAGCAGAGTGTGAGCCACCCCAGATCAAGGGCAACATGTAAAATGCAGATAAAGCCATTCTATCTCACCAGGATGATGTGAGAATCAAATGAGATTACAAGATGGAGTGCTTTGAGAAACATAAAAGTGAGATACAAATATGAGGGTTTACGATGCTATGAAAAAAAAATTAAAGACTAAAATTTAAATAGGATTCAGAAGTTTTTTGGTTGAAAAATGTATTTACTTCTCTTTCTAAGGACAAAAAACAAAACCCGAACCATTCTCAGACATAGTGTGTGTATGGACTCATTATAAATGTAACCAATGTAGGTAACGTTCACTGTGTTCTAAAGTCTTCCATGGCTTGCCATGGGGGAGTATATTGCCTTATTTCAGTTCTGCCCTACATGTTTCTTGCCCTCTCTGGACTAACAAGTTACGTGGGGATGTTCTTAAGTTAGTGGCAAAACTGTAAGAGCAGAGAGTGAAAACACACAAGGTCTCTTAAAGCCCAACCTTGAAACTGATATAGAATCACTTCCTGTGTCCTCCCACGGGCCAGGAGAAGTCACATGGTTGAAGCCAAAGTCAAGGAATTACGACATATTTTTTTCCCCCACACTGATACTGTGCAAAGGGTGTGGGTATGGGGAGTGGTGGAGAACTGGGGCCAATGATTCGATCCACCAAGGTGATCAAAGATTTGAACTCAGGGAATCTGATTTCATAGTCCTTGCTTTTCAGTGCAACACTCTATTTCCTCTAGAGAGATGTTTCTACTTCTCTTCATGGAGAGATATATCGTAGGGAGCCTCTCTTGAGGAATGAGGGAATGACGTCTGCTCTAACATTTGATATTTAAGGATAAATAAGGGTTCTTCATGTAGAATGAAGTGAATATTATATAAGAACACATCAGACAATAACTTAGGCAAAATCGGTGCATATATCTATAGCCTAGCCATACCCATAACTATATCGGTAGGTATACACATATGTACGCACATGTATATATAAACACACAGTAAACATACTCTTATATATGAGTAACCAAAGTGGCTCCTCAGAGTATCTGAGCCTCCCATCGTACTTTTGCAGTAACAACTGACATTTAGGGAAGCAGTCTTGGCTTTACAAATACTTTATCAAATAAAATCAAACTGCAAGTTCACAATTTTCCTGCTGTATTTATTTAAAAGATTCAATCTGTCTTAAATCAGAACATTTTGAATGTAAAATGATGCTAATCATTTTTATTTTCATATGCTTCTTCTGTGCGTATAGGATCCAAGAACTCATCAAAAGCTGGCTGGGCCCACTGGATTTTATCTCACAGGTTTTGTGATGTGGCTACACTGAGCAATCTCTTCTCCTCAAAACAAAATCGCCACAGAATTAGCTAAGTGGATAAAATACAATTGCTAAAGAGTAATGAAATGAACTCCCAAAGCCATATTTCCAATATAAATCATAAAGTTAAATTGCAATGATCTGAAAACAGAATTTAAGGACGTGTGTAATCCAGAAGAAACTCAGCTGATGCTTAATTTCGCACCACATCTGCTAATGATGTAATTAAGGGCTCCACAAGATGAAAACATTAAAAATTTTGTGTAGAAAGATAAGAAATGTGAAGAGCAGTAGAGGATGAAAGCAACGTCCTTCTCTTCACTTGTAAAATATAAAATAACTTCTCTGAAACTAAAGACCATTGGTCGCTTCTGTGTTCATAGTTTGCTGTGTAACTTATCAGAAAGGGGGTGTGTCAAGTTAAAAGGAAAGGACAGAATGTATCATAGCTCCATAGAAACAACAGGGTTGATATTCTGGGTCGAAAACTGTCCAACCTTGACAAGAAAATTAACCTATGCAGATCCCTGGGGTATTTAACGAAACATTACATACCAGTTATTCTCAAACTTTTTAGTCTGACAAATTTATGAGGCTGGAGTGAGATACTACTTAGTGCTACAAAACTCAACAATCAGTGGTCCAAAAGGTTCGGTGGCTGATGAATCTGGGATGTCTGATCATTTTCAGTTTGTACTTCAGGTCCAGGGGGGTTGGAGTGAGAAGCCAAGAGGTTGGTAATGGGCTAGGGGGCTCACAGAAATCACATGGTACTCAAATGACAAGGAGGGGTTTAGGGCCAACAACCAGGGTATAAGGACCTACTTCTGTTACACGTCATCGGAGATGGACCAGAGATTTCGTTACCAAGAGGAAGATGAGGTGTCTCAGGTGAGAAGCAGCTCAGAAACCAAGTCATAAGTTAGTAAAATTGTTTTATCAATGGCTTGGAGAAAGCCAAGTTTCCAGCAATTCAAGGAAGGTGGAAAAGAAAGACTTGGCCTTGGTGATTTGAGAAGAAATGGGTGCAGAATGCAGTGAGTCAGAGAAATAGGTCACTGGAGCTAGTGACCAGAGGATGGGTATGAGCCCACGCACCACACAGGGTTCACTCGTCGGAGACCTGGAGGAGTTCCTGGGATGAGAAGAAGGGGCTCCTCTCAGAGGAGGATGGGAGTTTGCAGGACTGTAGGCAGTGACCCAAGGAGAAAGTTGAGGGACCAGCCCACTCTGACACAAAGGACCCCATTCAACAAGGTTTTCTGTGCCTCACTCCCATAGACTCTCTGTCTCTGTTAAAAGACCCGATTACCCAAGCAAGTTTCACATGCCAAATCACAATGAATATTACATTTTTGCAAAGGCTTCTATGGTTAAACGAGTTGGGAAACACTGGATGTTTAATCTTGTTTAAAGGTTAAAAAGGGTTTCTTTAATGTCTTTGTTCTCCCTGTCCATCAAAACCTATAATATTAGTAATGTAAAGAGAAACACACAGACCAAGTCCATGTGTGTGTGGGTGCAGACAGTCCATATTTTTGCAAGGAAAAACAGATATCTTCATTGAACTCAAGCCAAAAGCCCTTATTTCTCTGATTCAAGAACAGACATCTAAGGTTTCTTCTGGTTTTCATTTAGCAAGGCAATCCTCACAGGCATCATCTCTCTAGTATACAGTTGGACCTTCTACAGAGAAATAGCTGTGGTCTACTTGCTAAGCTTCTGCCCAATTAGACCCATATTGCTTCCTTGAAAACTCCTGAGGCTTCCCATAACATGGCGTTGCTTTTCTCAGTGCACAGCTCAAGCTCAGCCAGATCACATTAAAGTGGTGAAGTCCGCCAGCCACTCTCATGTCAAAACTACTATGGATGGTCACTCCCTTTCAATGCATCATTCATTCTCTGCAAGCAATTTGTAAAGCAAATATAAGGAGCATTTCAAGTTACAATAAAATTACAGAAACTATTTTTAAACTAAAGCATATATGCAGGTAGGTGAATGTTTTGTGGCCAGCCACACATTGCTAACCCAGCCTTAGATGGATGTGGTGATTTTCCTCTCTCTGAAAAGATCGTGCCTTGATTGTGAATAGAGGAGAAATAAAAAATAATCCAACGATAATGACTCCTATGACTCAATTCTGTATAACTGACCTCCAGTTGGTTGTAATCATATTGCTTTTGCAGAAGACAGAGGTTTTAAGGAAGAAGCATGTATGTCAGTCATAAGGGGGGTTTGCGGAAAATACTTTCCAACTCTCGTTCTGTAGTCAATGGGATTCCCATCTGCATCAATTCCATTTACTCTCTCACACATAGGGAAAGGAAACAGCTCTGTGATCTCCAAGGTGCTATTAAAAGGTAAAGCATTACTGTTATCAGTATCTATTCTGAGTTTGAGAAAGGCAAGAGATTGAGTTGAAACACTGTTTCAAGAAGAGTCACCCAAGTTTCACAAACCCAGAGGACACCTGGAGTCCTGGGTGGAAAGAGACACTCAGTCAATCTTCCCACCCAGGGTTGCTGCTGCCGACAGCTCTGCCTATTGGCCTGGGTTCCTAGGTACTTAGACTCACCCCGGTAGAAATGGTCTGGTACACTGTGAAGGAAAAGGAGACAAAATGACATTTGTTGCTTGTGCATTATTTAGGCATCAAGCAAGGAACTTTAGTTTTATCTTATTCAATTCTCACACACCAGCACAGGTTAACTATCACTGTACTAACTGTACAGATGAGGAGAGGAAAAACTGCAGTGCTAGTGTTTGCATCTTAAGACAGATCTTGCCTTAATCAGGGCTCAGTATCCTATTGGTTGTTTGACTTTGAACAAATTAACCTCTCTAAGCCTCAGTTTCCTCATTGTTCAAATAGGGACAACAACGTTTCTCAAAAGTCGACAAAGTAATAATTAATATTAAAAATATTGTTAGTATTTCCACCAAAACATTAGTATTTTAATAATATAACAATATTATTACTGTTTTAAAATAGTAATGCCATACCATAATTTGAATATGTTCATTAGAATTAATAATGTGACAATGCTACTAGTTTAATATAATAGTACAATAATTTACTAATAATACATTATTAATATTGACATTAAGTAGCATACAAGATTTCAATAGCAGACCCATTTTCTTCTACTCTGTCATACTGCCTCCCAGGGAAAGGGGGGAAGAAGAAATTGGTATTAGTTGTCTACTGCCACATAATAAATAACCCCCAAACTTGGTAGCTTAAAACAATAATAATCACTTATTATTTCTGAATTTCTAAGGGAATTTGGGCATGTATTGGCTAGGAGGCTTGGGGGCCTTTCATGGGGATATAGTCAGATATTAGGGCTTCAGTCATTTGAAGGACTGACAAGGGTTGGAGGATTTGTTTCCAAGATAGCACTCACATGGCTGACAATTTTGGTGCTGGCTATCAGAAATTAATTAGGAAACACAGGCCTTAAATGACATATTAGACCGGATGGACTTAATTGATATTTATAGAGCATTGTATCCAAAAGCAGCAGAATACACACTCTTTTCAAGTGCACATGGAACATTCTCCAGGATCGATTACATGCTGGGCCACAAAGTGAGCCTGGTTAAGAAAATGGAAATCGTATCAAGCATCCTTTCCAACCACAATGCTATTGGATTAGAAATCAACTACAAGAAAAAAAAACTGTAAAAAACACAAACACCTGGAGGCTAAACAATATGCTACTAAACAACCAATGGATCACTGAAGAAATCAAAGAGGAAATTAAAAAATACCTAGAGACAAATGAAAATGAAAGCACATCGATCCAAGACCTATGGGGCACAGCAAAAGCAGTTCTAAGAGGGAAGTTTATAGCAATACAATCTTACCTCAGGAAACAAGAAAAATCCCAAATAAACAACTTAATCTTACACCTAAAGCAACTAGAGAAAGAAGAAAAAGGAAAATCCAAAGTCAGTAGAAGTAAATAAATCATAAAGATCAGAGCAGAAATAAATGAAAGAGATGAAGAAAACAATAGAAAAGATCGATGAAACTGAAAGCTGGTTCTTTGAAAGGATAAACAAAATTGATAAACCTTTAGCCAGACTCATCAAGAAAAAAAGGGAGAGGGCTCAACTCAATAAAATTAGAAATGAAGGAGAAGTCACAACAAACACCACAGAAATACAAAGGATCAAAAGAGACTACTACAAAACAACTCTATGCCAATAAAATGGACAACCTAGAAGAAATGGACAAATTCTTAGAAAGATACAATCTTCCAAGACTGAACCAGGAAGAAATAGAAAATGTGAACAGACCAATTACAAGTGCTGAAATTGAAACTGTGATTAGAAAACTCCCAAGGAACAAAAGCCCAGGACCAGATGGCTTCACAGGCGAATTCTATCAAACATTTAGAGAAGAGCTAACACCCATCCCTCTTAAACTCTTGTAAAAAATTGCAGAGGAAAGTCAATAATGAAAAATTACTTAAAATTGGACAGAGTTCTATGTGATAAGAATCAAGAAATGTACATAGGAAGAGCTATGGGAGCACCAAGGGGAAAGAAATGAATCTAATCAGGCCAATGAATAAGGCAATGAAAGCTTTGGAATTTGATCTTGGTCTTAGAAATGGAGAGGTACTTGACAGGTGGTGATGGCATCTGGGTTTGAGCAAAGGTACAAATGTTGGAAAATATACAGTGTGTTTAAATAACAGCAAATCCTTCTGCATGATTGACGGTAAGTAGCCAAGAGAAGATCCGAAATACCTTTAATAGGACACAGGTAAGTTTCTATAGTATAGTCTTGCTGAATTGTATGTTCCAAAGGGCCTGAGAGATCAGTTAACTACAATCCTGTCATTTTAGTTAAGGAACCCAAAGACCAGAACCTTCATAGGAGTTACCCCAGGTCATCTGGTGAAGGGACAGGGGAAGCGTAACGCAGTTTGTTACATGTGCTGGCCTCCCCTTGGTTTGCATCAGACTGTGAAGCCAGTGATGAGAAGAATGATCGGCTCCAGGATGATCATCTGTCACTGGCCATGTTTCTAATGAGACAAATTTGGGGATGGGTGACACACATCTAATTTATAATGATGTTAATTTCTTATATTAAAAAAGTAAGTTAGCTATTAAAGATGAGTCAACTCTACTTGGCGAGTCACGCACTTGACTCCTCAAATCTTTATTCTCCATTAAGAGCAACAGCCCTATTTTAAGTATTTGTCTTTCTCTGCTATGCTCATTCCATATTGTTTATCTTCCTGGTTTACATACGAACTCAAAAACACAGTTCCCAATGCCTGTTATTAGAAACAACTAAAGCCAACACAGGGTTTCCCCCCTAAGGCATCTTGAGCTCATTTGCCATGAAATTCCACCAGATTAAACCAGAATGTTTGCATCTGTTTCCCATACCCTCACACACATAGAACATTTCCATACATAAAAGTTGCCATGTGTATTACATGGGAGGCAGTTTAAAACCTTAAGCAAGAGTTAATGACATACAGTCTAGAGAGGAGGTGAGAAAAGAAGTCAAAGTGTGGGAAGAATCTAGCTAACATGCTTATGGGCTGAGCAGTTCACAATTAATGTGAGTGTGATTTTGGACATTATTCTCATTTGAGGGTTCTATTTTCAGCCATCAATTATAGACATTAATAACGATGAACGCTGGAAATAGTTGTCCTACACTGTGGAGCTAATTTTGGATAAATGCACCTCACTTCTGTACATTTTGGACTACTGTTCAATGACATTTTAATAGTTAACTTTTAGGAGTTCCTAAGGGGCTGTGCCAAAGGGAGAAACTTTTTATTAAATGCAAATTCGTCATATATTCTATCTACTCTACTTACTGTATTTGGTTAAAAATAAATCAGAAGAGGCGGAAAGCCCAAAAAAACTCAACCTTTCCTACCATCAGAATTGATGGCTATAGTTGTCTTATCTCATGCTGCCTTACAGGAGAGCCTGATGAGGTAAGGAATTTTCCATGTTATGGACGGTTATAAAATGCTGGTGCACGTAAGCATCACCCAGACAACTTGTTGAAAATGCAGATTCCAGACTCTACTCTCAGAGATTCGATTGAGAAGGTGTCACTTTCCTGTTTGCCCTCAGCTCTTTGCCCTGTTCTGCTCTGCATCAGAGGGACCCACGTACCCCTGGTTACTCTGTCCCTGTAGATTCCTGGTAATCACTGACAGACGACTGGCAATTTAATCTCTTTCTGGTTCAGGGGCATCTCTGGCAGTGGCTGTGCTTTTTCCAGTTCATACAGGACAGCCCATCCACTCATGGTCCCAGCTCCTCTCTGACGACCTTGGCGTCTAGTCTGGTAACAACACTGCCACCTGTGTTCCTTCCCTCCCAGGGCTGGTAATGGCTTCTTGCTGTTGTTAGTGTGTCTCACTGTTTCGTACTGGACTGTCTCCTTTAGCCCTGAAAGCAGGATGTGATGTGATAGGCAGCACATCACAGCATCCACTGAGAGTCTCAGACTCTGGATTCCCCACGGGAAGACTCCTTCCCTCATCTCTAGCTCGGTATTTCTTTAGAATACCCACACACACACACACACACACACACACACACACACACACACACACACACACACACACACGTATTTTCCCAGGTAAAAATTCACTGAGGACTGCTAAGAAAACTACAACCCTCACATATCATTTGGCCACCGACGTTAGCATTTTCGGTATTGGAATTTTTTTTTCCACTTTGCACCACTGGGTAAAATCAAATCATGTAGCTCCAACAAAGGACATATGTAGGTAGAACTAATCTGAATTCTCAGCTCCAGCCTCAGTTTAAGGCTTATATATATTAAGTCCAACAAACCCCAGAGATACCAGAGTGACATTTAGATAACATTTTCTGTGAGAGTTTGCTAAATGACACAAACATATCAGCACATGAAATCCGGAGTTGAGGATAAGTCACCCGGAGATGGGTTTTATTTTTCTTCAGACAGATTGCTTCTAGGACAAAGGCCTGAGATTTGGGACTGGCTTAGCTCTCTGGCTCCTGATGTTAGAGGGGCAAAGTCACAGCTTCCTGCCACTAGGTCACAGTTCCAGGGCTGTTCTTGGTGTCCTGGGTTCAGGGCTGTGCATGAAGTCAGGAGGGAGAAGGCGCAACTGTGGGCACAGTCGAAGCAATGTCAAGGGAGAAGAGAAAATCCAGGTGTGATGTGGAAGAGGCCGGAGGAGGGACAGGCAAGCAAGGCCTCCAAGTTGGGCCCAGAAAGACAGGAGGATGGAGCCTGAAGTGGGTGAAGCACAAAGCAAATGGAGAGAGAGGGGGAGCCGGTGCAGGTGCCCCGGAGAGCAGGGCCGATGTTCCGCATATACAACACGTTCACGGGCAGGGCAAGCCAGGGGAGAGGCATACAAGCTTCAGGGTGCTCCCTCCAGAGCCTGCACTAACTCTTTATGCATCGACAGTCCTTGAAGCAGTTTCTGCAAGCAAGCACGTCTCTTTGACTAAGGCAGGGGAAATGTCCTTAGTTGCAGCTCCCAGAAACAGCCTTAGGACCAACCCCTTCCTTGATATAACTTTGATCAAGGACCATGACAGAGCTCGGCCCCAGCCCCTCTTTGCAAATGCAGCTTATATGACCTATGGTTATCAGGATCCATGAGAGAACACCCATAGGGGAGCCGTCACTGAAATTCAGGGCAGTAGTTATTATATTTTTTTAATGGCCTTCATAACCTTAGACCTTGGTTGATAGTAGCATCTAATGTCTTCCTATTTAAAAAAAATTCCCGTGATGAATTCAGGTTGGCTCCAAATAATGTAAATACTTTGAGCTTTTATTTATTTATTTATTTTTGGCTGTGTTGGGTCTTCGTTTCCGTGTGAGGGCTTTCTCTAGTTGCGGCGAGCGGGGGCCACTCTTCATCGCAGTGCACGGGCCTCTCACTATCGCGGCCTCTCTTGTTGTGGAGCACAGGCTCCAGACGCGCAGGCTCAGTAGTTGTGGCTCATGGGCCCAGTTGCTCCGCGGCATGTGGGATCTTCCCAGACCAGGGCTCGAACCTGTGTCCCCTGCATTGGCAGGCAGATTCTCAACCAGTGCGCCACCAGGGAAGCCCACACTTTGAGCTTTTAAATCCGAACACTCTGAAGACCAGATAACCCAACAAAGGCCCTTCTTTGAACAGAATAAGTGCTATTATACTACCACACTGTAAATATTCTAAGAAATAAAGTTCCAAAGCAGGAACATATGCCTATGTATTTATGAGGTACACAGATGATAATCATAATGTACATGGTGCTTTGTGGTTTGCAAATGGTTTGATATACATTATCTCATTTGATGGATATTATTTTATTGACTGTTCATGATATCACTTTTAAGTTGAGACAACAGGCTCAGAGCATTCCATACCCAATAACAAGTGATACAGGTCTAGATCTTCTGACCCCAGAGTCACAGCTTTCTATTACTCTGCAAGCCCACATACAACAAAGGGATCCTCCCAGGTCAGTGCACAAAACTCCCCTTTTGGCATCTTCATTCGCATTTTTGGTACCGCTTCTCCTCATTCTACGCCACTCAGTTTTTATCTAGTCTCTTCTGCCAAACCGCCTGATTCACGGGGTTTAATGCATTACAGCTCCTCAGGGAAATATACTATATAAACGGACATTATTGAGACAAAGACAAAGCCCTGGTCATGAGATGTTATATAACACCAGCCTGGTTATTTCAAAGGCTTTATGGCAGATTGGAATCGTTCTGGCGTGGATGGACCCACAGAGATTTAAGAGGCTTTCACTTACTTATCCCACGTCAGCCATCCTACCTGGAGATTCTGTATGCTGTGCATGCCTCTCCTTGCTCTGTGTCTAAGTGGATTCCCATTGACTTAGGAAGGTTTTCGTTTGGAATGTGGATGCACTAGGGAGAAACCCTTTAGCCCCTGGCATGATCTCTAGCCACATCGACCGCTGTGGCCACGGGTCCCATAAGCTTGTAGGGCTGCTCATCAACCTCACTCTCAAGAGAGCACAAGGCCCCTGAGTGTCTGGTACCTTTCATCGGTCCTCTCAAATCCATCTTGTAATACATTCCAGTTACACACACCTGCCTGCAGATTCTGGAACATGCATGTGTCTGGCCTGCTGCAGTGCGTGTGCTATGCCTTGAGTCTGGGAAGTCTTTTTCTCCTTCCTTCTTTCAACATTTCTTTCTTCAATAGTCCTTTAAGATTTCACCCCTGCCTTAACTATCCCCCTTCTAGGCTGAATGAGGTCCTTCCCTTCCGTGTGTTCACAACTGCCCTTGTATAGCTTGGTCTAACACTTACCATATCATTTTGCCATTTTTGATTCACTCTTTCAGTCCACTGTCCCCCACTGTCACCCAAAGGAGCTTGGATGTGTGAGTATGGGGAACTCTTTCTCTGTGTTTCTGGTGCTCTTCAGAGGCTTTTTGAATGAATGAATGAATGAATGAGAGGAAGGAAGGAAGTGGACGAATAATTTTGTTAAATGGAGACCTTAATTTAAACAGATGAAAGATGAGCTCTCCGCTATTTGTGGCTTTGAATGAAGCTCTGCTCCCCCAAAGCCACCAATTCAAGAATCTTCACATAGCATGTTTAGGACAGCCTGTTGGCCACAGGGCTGAGGCCGGGAGATTACAGTCATCATTTAATATAATTTATGATTTCTACAGCCTGTGTGGATGGTGATGTGTTTGTTTCATTCTGTTTTCAAAGCCATGTTTCCCCTACATGATTCAATTCTACTTTGCTTGTAGCTGGGGACTAATTAAACCATGAACTCGTCAGACAACACAGAATAGGCTGTTTTGCTGACAAGTTGCTGCAATGGAGTTCTCAGGACAGGGGAAGATGGGAATATCTTACAGTTAGGGGACATATTACCATTTGAGTACAGGATGGGAGGAAGCTGATTGTTAGGTAACAGCTTTGAGTAGCACAGGCTAAGTTCTAGGAAAATTTTCTGAGGAAAAGCATTATCCTTTGCTTTAAATGTCTTTCCACTCTGATCTCATTTTCAACTTCAGGGTTATTCTTTTCTTTATAAAAATCAGATGAACACTGGAACAATCCCTGCCACTCACATATTGCCTTTTTGGCACAAGGTAATTTTTTATTGAATAATCCTTAAGCATAATTCAAAAGAATTGCTTTCAAATAACAGGCATGTGAAACATCAGCTTCTTAACATAATACTCATTTATCTCTAAAAAATGTTATGGTATTTATAAACGATCTAAAGGTCATGGCTCACAAGAACGTTTCTGCAGTTAAAGTAGGTCCTGAGGTTAAAGCATATAATCCAGTCATTCATCCTCATTCATTCATTCAACATATATTTAAGTGCCTACTAAGTATTATGCGCTAACCACTTTTCCAATGAAAGCAGACACAGAGTATGGCTGAACACAGGCAATATATGGCAACTAACACCCAGTAACTTCAAGCATAATAAGGAAAACCAGAAGATACATTTTAGATGGTCCTCTGGAAGGCACCCAATATACCAATGAATATAGTGCAGTACAGGAGAGTAAGAAGAACTGTGAAAACCTTTCAGCTTTTTCATGTGTGATTACAAACTCATCTGAAAAACTGATCTCAATTCTGATGTTTGTTCATGGCTGTAAAGTGACAAAAATCTAATCTTTTCCCCTTAAGAACCAATGTCAGCATTTGTTACCTTGCACTCCTAAACTGAGCTTGAGGGTTTTAATGGGAGAACACGGCGTTTCTGGCACACAGGAGAGGCAAGCTTAAATTTGGTCCTCTAAGTTTCCCCCACTTCAACAAAACTTGTAAACACTTATAACCAAAAAGAAACAAAGGCAATGAAAAATGACCTCACTTGTCCTGATCTAAGCATTGCACATATTTATTCTGTGCTTTTCCAGACTCCCTCTGGTAATGCACAAAGGGTACAAGGCCACTGTGCTACTAGCATGGTGCCGATATGATTAGTGACAGGCGGGTGCAGATGGACCACGGGGCTGAAATCCCTCTGAAATCCCCCAGAAGCCACACATCCAGGACCCAGCAACACTACCGTTCAGGCAGCCGAGCTTGCTCTACCCACCACTGTGGAAGTGCACACTTCAGAGCCTTGCATATCCATTTTATGCAAAATCTAGTTAGTGTAGCCTTGACTGCCAATTAGAATGAAAAGGTAGTCAGCACGTCCACAAGCCTGTGGCTGACAGTTTATTATGTGCCGATCACTTTCCTGGATGGTTGATTCCATCAATTAGTTCTAGATAGCTCTCCCAAACCTCTCCCCTTCCCAGCCCAACCCCATCTCCACAAACAGAAGAGGGAAAGGAAATGAACAATAGACATTACTATTCAGTCTTCTTTTAAAGGTATGTGCATAAACATAGCATTTTTTCTCTTCCATTGCAGCTGATAATGCTACCAGGCAGACCATTAAGACAACTTAAGATCATTTCTTAAGGGGGATTTTGAAGAAACTTCTTGCAGTTTTTGTCTTATTTCCTATGAAGGCTAGGATTGTGCAGAATATTTTGTTTCTTTATTAGGTAATAGAAAAAAGGTATTTGTGGCGTTTAATGATCCTCCTTTCTTAAAGAATATCCTCAATATGATAATCTCTTTTCATATTTACTGAAAAGATCTAAAGTCTCTTTTTGGAAATGGAGCGTAAATCATGAATATCCTTGAAAAATTATTCTGAGGCCAACTGACACTCTCTGAAACACTGCCATTGTTTTTCTTCTTATCTAAAAGTTTTGCTATAGCACCAATGACTGCAGCAACAAAGATTATATCCGTCAGGAAGATGGTAGCTTTTGAAAATAGTTTCTGAAGAAGAAAGTGGCTTTCTGAAACAGCCATCCAAAGGAAACGTTCTACTATTTTTAAGGCAATTAGTTCGTCATTTACCATAATTTAGAACTCCATATTCTCATTAAAGATGACAAATCACTTACTATTCCTTTAACCACTTATTAGTGCTGGAATAAGTTAGGGCTGTAGAGTTGAAATCCATATGTCAGCCACACTTTTTATTATTAAAAATGTTGAGAATTTTTGAAGGAACATAACAAAAACAGATAGTAGAACTAAAAGCCATATCATTTCAAAGATAAACTTCACCATGTTATTTTGTTACTAATATTCTTCCCAGTATCCACTGTACAGAATATTTTTCCTCTTTATGTTTTGCAGAAAGGTAACTTATAAGGCATTATACTAAACATCGCTTTGAAAAAAATGGTTTAATAAAAGAATCTGTGTTCAGGAACGCCTTTGCTTATGCTTTTTTGTAGAAAACGAATCCATTGACTGTGAATAAAATAATTTCACAGCAATAATGCTGCAAGGTGGGTGAAATTTCTTCCCTCTTCGAAAGCATAAAAATGGTTCTGAGTAAGATAATGTCTACTCATAAAATGTTTAATTTGTAAAGAATAGAAATGTTTGCATTATAGAACCTCTAAAACCTCCGAATTTTTGAGAGTATGGAATATACAGATAGAACTTAACACATGGTAAGTTTTCAATAAATGCTTTGCTTTTCACCTTTCTTTCTGTTCCATTACCCTACTCACACTCCACAGCCCCCAATCCCAGCTTATTCTCCTGCAAGAGACAATAATAACATAATGTGAAACAGTATAGTTTGAAATGAATTATCTGAGTAGAATGTCCAGGGGCAAATTTTCTTGCAAATATATTGATATGCATGATTAACAAATACCAGAGTACTTCTTTAGATTAAAAATTACCAAAATCTGTGGAAAACTCCTCACTAATACCAAAAATTAATTTTTTTTTTTTTTTTTTTTTTTTTGGTACGCGGTCCTCTCACTGTTGTGGCATCTCCCGTTGTGGAGCACAGGCTCCGGAGGCTCAGGCTCAGCGGCCATGGCTCATGGGCCTAGCTACTCAGCGGCATG